>NC_081408.1:505349214-505716714 GCF_030272615.1 Cryptomeria japonica
GTCTGAGATTTAATAGAAATTTTTGATGCTTTCAATATCACAAGCATTCCCCAGACACTAAATACTGAAGCAGATCACATGGCGACCATAGGAGCTCATTTTGATCCAGCTGTAGACCTCTTGGCCAGCCATTCAGCAGTCAACATGGTGGTACGTCTGACTATTCCTGATAATGATACATATTGGCAGGTTTTTGAAAGTGATGAGCAGATTGCTCTGTTTATTCAAAGCTCGAGAGAATTTGCCGACTACCTACAACCCAAGGTTAAAGAGGCTTACAGAAACCAGATTATCCAGCTAAAATCCAACAAGCTCCCTAATGGGCTGATCACCTTGGAGAATTTGTTTGATCATGAGGATGTTAAGAAGGATAAGTGGAAGATCACAACAAACAAAGGAGATTACGCTGAAATGCTAGTGGGAAGCGGAAGAATCCTCAAAGTGGGCAAAGGTGTTTCTTCTGAAGACAGGGTGAAATTGGCTCGAAACTGTGATGAGTATGAAGGCGTCATGGCTTGGTCTTATGATGATTTAAAAGGTTACAATCCTAGCATCATTCAGCACACCATCAAACTCACAAATGAAGCTAAGCCAGTCCGACAAAAACAAAGACCTGTTAATCCCAAGATCGAATCCCTCGTAGCTCAGGAGTTGAAGAAATTGATGGAGTCAAGGATTATCTACCCTATAAAACACAGTACATGGGTGTCAAATCTGGTCCCTATGAGGAAAAAGAATGGGGATATTCGACTCTGTGTGGACTTCCGGGACCTGAATCGAGCATCGCTCAAAGATCATTATCCCTTGCCATCAATGGAGCAATTATTAAGCACTGTATCTAGATCGGAAATGTTTTCTATGCTCGATGGTTTCTTAGGATACAATCAGGTAAGTGTCAAAATGGAGGATCAACACAAGACCACTTTCACCACCAAGTGAGGGACGTTTGCATATCAAAGGATGCCCTTTGGCTTGTCAAACGCTGGGGCCACTTTCCAAAGGGCCATGGATTTGGCTTTCAAAGAGCTAATAAATAAGATTATCTTGATATATTTAGATGACCTAACCATGTTTTCTAAACACTGAGAGGATCATTTTGATCATCTTGAGTTAGTCCTACAAAAATGTCTTGAATTTGGGTTCTCTTTGAACCCAAAAAAATGTATTTTTGGGGTTCCCCAGGGGAAGCTACTGGGGCATATAGTTTCTAAAGAAGGTGTCTCTATTGATCCAGACCAGGTCAAGGCTATTAAGGAGATTCCCCTTCCAGTCAACAAAAAGGGAGTGCAATCCTTCTTGGGAAAGGTAAATTTTGTTAGTCATTTCATCTTCAACTTCGCCCGGATAATAAAACCTATCACTCTCATGCTTAAGAAAGATATACATTTTAAATGGACTGCTGAAGCCAAAAACGCCTTAGACCAAATAAAGCATGCCATCTATTCAGCACCAGTTTTATCTAACCCGGAAATGTCGAAGGATTTCATCAAGTATGTCTATTCCGGTCAGCATAGCGTCGCCATGGTGCTAACTCAAAAGGACATCCAAAAGGGAGGAGAGCATCTTATAGCTTTCCATTCAAAAACTCTCAAAGATTATGAGCTCCGCTATAACTTTGTTGAAAAGCAAGCCTTAGCTGCCGTAAAAGGACTAAAGAAATTCTTGTATTTCATTGCCTGCAACAAGACCACAGTGTATGTAGTTCATCCCTCAGTAAGAGAATACATTATGGAGGGCGACATCACAGAAAAAAGAGCGAATTGGATCACTAAGATCCTCGAATATGATGTTGACATCAGGCCCACAAAGCTGGTCCATGGGAGAGGTTTGTGTGAGTATATAGTGCAGGACAGTGAATCCCGTGGTTTTGAAGCCATCTCGGAAGAGACGGTTATGTTTATGCCCGACACCCCCAGTGAAAATTGGATTGACAAAAGAAAAAATTTCATGAAGACAGGGACCTTTCCCGAAAATCTTCCCCCAGCCAAGAGGAGATTCTATCGACTCCAAAACAACGGTTTTCGCCTCATAAATGAAATTCTTTTCAAAAGAAATTTCGATGGAGTTGTACTCCGATGTGTAGACCAAGGCCAAGCTGATAAAATTCTCCAAGAATTTCACTTTGTCCCCTCAGGAGGTCATTTCTCTACATCTACAACTGCGATCAAAATTACTCAAGCCTAATACTTTTGGCCATCCATGTTCAAAGATGTACATGCTCTAGTAAGAGGATGTAAAGAATGCCAATATTACACAAGGAGGGGTACAAAAGCGGCCATACCACTCAGGCCTGTGTCAGTGGAGGAGCCCTTTGCTCAATGGGGCCTTGATTTTGTCGGGATGATCAACCCTCCAAGTTCAACCGGACATAAATGGATCCTGACCGCCACCGACTATTTCACTAGATGGTCTAAAGTTGTTCCCCTGCAAAATTCATCTGAAAATGAAGTGCTAGCTTTCCTAGAAGAACTGACTTGTTAGTACGGCCCTCCAAAAATTGTTATATCAAATAACATGCGTGCCTTTAGAGGCTCGCGAATCACACAGTTAGCTCTTAGCAAAGGTATTTATCTCAAAACCTCCTCTAACTACTACCCCCAGGGGAATGGTCTGGCAAAATCTACTAACAAGAACCTGATCTGAATTATCAAGAGAATAGGCGCGGAATATAAGAGGGAGTGGCACCATCACCTAAGGAGTGCATTATGGGCCGACCGCATAACACCTAAGCAGATTCTCAAAACCTCTCCGTACAAGCTGGTATATGGGAAAGATGCATTTTTTCCTCTATCACTAGAAATTCTAGCGTTACAATTGCTAAAATCTATGGATATCGCCGAAAATAGCCCAATGGCCATAAGGCTAGTAGAGATTAAGGAGTTAGAGGAAGTGAGGGAGACCACCTTCACAGCTCTCCAGGACAGGCAAGAAGTCGTAAAAAGGTGGTTCGATAGTAAAAAGAGTTTTGATGTTATATTCGCCCTCAGAGACCTTGTTCTAAAGTACAATGAGAGGATGGCGAAGCCAAGTCAGCACACCAAGTTCAACTACTTATGGGAGGGTCCTTTCCGCATCGTAGGATGTCAAGGTTTCAACGCCTTTGAGTTAGAGGATATGAATGGAGACTCCCTCTCCATCCCGGTTAACAGTTTTCATCTTAAGCCTTTTTATTAAGGGCCCCTTACCCTTTTCCATGTAAATAGTGTATATTATCTGCATATGTGTGGTGTGTATTTATTTTAATTATTTCCAGCTCAACAAGCATCAGGAAAGAGAGACTAGATAAAGAAAAAGCAAAATCATTATATTAAGTCTTTCTCGTATATTGTTACAAAATGTGTGGGCCCTCGGCCTCTCTCTTGTTTACATCTTATAGTTTCAAGCGCAAGTCATACTTTGCCACTCTTCTCAAAGGCTAGTTTCAGTATCTTCCTCTTCAGTGTCAGAGTCCCCTTCTTCTCCTAGCCATTCCGAACCAAAAAAACTCTCAAGCTCCTTGTGCATGAATATAACCACCAGGTTAGGAGGCTGATCCAGTACCAAGACTCTTGGGAAGATATAGTCCCTAAAGCCAGTATACCATTCTGTGCCTTCCAGAATAGGGACCATCATATGTACTCACAGGAGAAACTCAACAGCTAGCTTGGCACGGTATCTATGGGAAGACAATGACATGGTTTTCAGGCCATCGACGAGTGGATGCCACCTCTCTTCTTCATTCTGTAAGATGAAGCACTCTAGGTCAGATGTCATAGGGAGTCTGAGGAAAGGTACATGATATGCAACTACATCTTCAAGGCCTCCCAAGTAGTCTAAAGGGAAGAGTGCTTGAGTCAGATGTGTTGTCAGTAGCCCAGACTGGCTACAATCCAGCAAAGAAGCCATGAAATGCGAGCAAATATCTGTATTCACCTGGTATCGATCTGGATTGCCAATGAAATCTTCCCCAAGTATCCATTTGATGGCAACAATTATTAATGAATTTTTCCCTCTCATCATCCCTTATAGTCTCTGGTCTGATATATTCCCTAGGAAAGCGACTTGCGCCCTTCTGCTGACAAGCTGAACTGGAGTATCCATTTCTTCAGAAACTCCACCATTATAGCTCAATTTGTGATGAAAGAATGTCTAAAAAGACATATTTATAGCAAAAATATTGGCAGGTAAGCAATCGGCAACTTGAGCTTCCCCTTTTCCCACTTCAAAGCCATTGTCACACCTCTATTAATTCATGTCACGTGAATGGATTATTTCCAAGATATCGGCGTCTCGTCAATCACCTCGAAAAGAGGAATGGATCGAAACAAAGAGCCATACGTACTTCCTGGTACGTCACCCCTAAATGTGAAATCTTTGCCAACCTGTTTCAATTCATGTGGTCATTATTCCTAACTGATCCTCTCGATTAAAGAAAGATTTTGACTAAAGAACTATTCCCGAGGAACGCTAGATCAACCAAGCAGTTTCTTTGGAAAGTGGGAATGACGGCTCCCCTCATTCGTGGAGGTTTATCATTGCAGCATTTTGAGTTGGCGTGCGTGTAAGCTGAGCCTTAGCTTTCATGAAAAATAAGGCATGTCAGGCATTTAAAAGTTCCAAGTTTCTCCTGGCCATCTATCGGTTCATTTTGTTGCAATGCTGGGAGGCTAGAGGAAGAAGTATAGGTTTTCGTCCCTTATCTCTCGCAAAACTTGAGAAGATGATTGTTTGCCTTGATGGATTCAGAAGCTTCATCCACAAAGGCTGCCCCTAGAGGTTTTTGGGTTAATCTTTTCGAGGAACTGTCTTATTCCTCTCATGCCATTCCACAAAAGAAGGAATATCCAAAGATGAAGGTCAAAAAGAAAACGACGACCCGAAACTCATTAGTTGTTCTAGATTCTCTAGAGAACGTCTATGATCCTAAGGTCCGAAAGCATCCCAAAAGCCTTAAAGAGGCCGCTTGTTCGAGGATGCTGCATCACCAAAATGGTCCTCTTTCTATCGTGATGCGTTTCTAGAAGAGTGGTGCTCCCCAATCTTTGGTCCCCGCAGTTCCCTACCATCCTGAGCTCGTGGCCGTCTGTGCGGAGATTTTTGACCCCACCTCATTTTCTGTCAACGGCTCACACCTGAAATTGATCATATCTCTAGAAGCCATTAGGAAAATGCTATGCTCCCCAATCTTTGAAAATACTGAGGTTTTCTCAAAGAAATCCATGGAGGAATTCTGGAACACCAGGAGAGATGCGTTATCTTTCTATCAAAACGCTCTCAATCGGAGTTTGTCAGTAGGGTTTCCAAAGTTCCCTTTATCTTACAGTGATCTGAAGCAAGATGACCTCAGAGATATCTTGTCTACCCTGGCATGGCTGTGTGGTCATGATAACGACCGAGATATTACTGCTTCCATGATGGGCTTTCTCTTTAAATGCAGGAAGCAAAGGGAACCTTTCCACTTCGACTTCTCCACGACTATCGCCAAGGCCATGGTCAAGCAATTATCCGAGTTTCAACAGTTGCGATGTTTCAGGTTCTCTTCAGTATTGGTGCATCTGCTCCTGCATCAAAATGAAATTTTCTTTGCACAATTTATGTGCTTGGCCACTTTCGATGAGGCGGGAAATGTAATGTCGATGTCTTGTTGGATGCCTCTGTTGTTAGCCTCTTATGATTCTTACCAGTTTTCAGATTTGTTCTTGGCTCCCGTGCTCAAATATTTCAAAGTGATTCCTAATGAGCCTCTAGCCCGTTTCTCCCAGGTTCAAATGAATTGGATGTAGAATGAATGCCCCCCTTGCGACTGGTTCGTGGGCCCTGATTTCTCTTTCATCCACGTGCATGGTTTCTCTAAGGAGCCATTCTGGCTTCCTACTTACGTGACTAACAGAACCCTAGCTCTGGAAATGGCAAGGCAGTTGGCAATAGTCGAGCAGGTGATTGGCACTGGGAAATACGATACCTCCATTACAGAAGATAACAAGGCCATTAGCCCAATTACCCTAATAAAAAGAAAAGCAGCTGAGAAAACCCTGACCTCAAAAATGGTGTAGTTGGGTCTCATGGTAATTGATGACTCATGGAGTTATGACCCTAATGGTTGCTTAAGCAGAAGGAAAAATGTTGTGAGGCATGAGCCTCAAGATTCATGGGTGGAACGTACAAACCCCCGGATTGATGACCCAAGCAAATATGTGGGTCCTGATGATTTCCCTATTTTGGAGCACCCCTCGTGGTTAAATTTTTATACCCCAGTACAAAGGTTCAACCCCGCGAAGCCTATTCCTCGGGCATTGTTGGAAGGCATGAAAACCTTATCCTGGCCCAGAAAGAAAAGGGAAAAATTTTGGGTCTATCGTCAGGAAGTAAATCAACTTAGAGCTAGCCTTGGGAATGCACCCTTGGATGAGCGTTTTGAGCAGGAATGGAGCAAGGAAAATAAATCTGACAATGAGACAAGTGACAGTTCCTCACGCAAAGATTCATCTCCCAAGATAGTTGCTCAGCAGGAAGTTGGGATCATAAATACTGAAGGGCACGAGCCAGAGCCAGAAATCCCTCTTTCTTTAGACAGTGTAACTCACAGACCTCGTTCGCAGCCTAGTAAGAGGCGGTCCGAGAAATAGTCTTCTTAGGGCCCCCCAAAGAAGAAACCATACCTTATTGGGTCAGAAAGGGTTGCACTTAATGCATCAGCGGTAACACCTTTAGATTTATAGTCGCTACATCTTACGGCTGACCAGGTATGTCCTTTTTTCCCCTCTTCCAATTCTCCTGATGTTCTTAAAACTACTCTCGCACCTATTATGCAAACCTCAGTCCCTACTGCTCTTACTTTGGCCCTGACGGGTATGACGGTTAATCCTCAAGACATCCTCACACAGGCTTCCATTCCTTTCCCGAGCGCGATCCCCATATCTACAACTTTTTAGTCACCCAAATTAGAAATAGTCCCTGTGTCGCATAGGCTAGGTTTTGAAGAATCTTCCCCCCAGGATATGGTTGCGGTGTCCGCTAGTTCCTTCCCACTAGTGGGGTTCCCTTTTGTCCCACTATTTTCCCTGCTGGCAATAACTCATCCGGTCCAATCTTCTTGCATTGCCCCTTTTTCGCATTTCCCTTTCGTTGTCCCTCCTGGTGCAGTGTTTGCAGGTCAAGCCATCGATCGTCTGGATAGTTTCCAGTAGTAGGTTGTTGATGATAGAACCGTCAATTCGAACAAAGCCAGTAAGTGGAAGGAGAAGGAAAGTGCTTGCCGCGCTCGCCCTCGCTGCAAACCCATTTCAGCGAGCAAAGAGATTGCCTTTACTTTTCAAATCTAATTCCCAAGGTGGAAAAGTCGGAATCTCAGATGAGACCTGATGATTATGAGCTACAAGCAATGGGCGTTAGTCTCCAAAGTGCCACGGCCTCCGACAAGGTAGAAATGATGGAAAAAACTTCTAAGGTAGTATCCACAGACTTTATTAAAAAGAGTCATTGTTTAGAAAAGCTCCAAACAGAAAACGTTAGCCTCCGTGATTCCCTTTCATAGCAAAGGAAGGAGGATAAGGCTCGGGTATCAGAGATCAATCGTGTATAGAGCTTTCTAACTCAAGCTAATTCCAAGAAAGGAAAGTTGCAGTCGGCCCTTAATAACGTCGATTCCTAGCTAAAAGGTCAGGAAGTGACAAGAAATGCAGCTCTAAAGGAACTACAAGATAAAGATTCTGAAATACAACAATTGAAAGCTGCTTCCAGGGATGTTGCCCAGGTTCAAATGCAATTGCATGAAGAAATCCTTCTCAAAGAAGGTTATGCCCGTCAACTGAGTGAAGCCCAGGTGTCACGGTCGGATGAGAAGACGAATTTCAAAGCCGAGCTGAAAGCAAAAGAAGTTAGTCTTGAGCAATCCGGCAAACGTGTTTTAGAATTGAAGACTCTTTTGCAACAGGAAGAGAATCATACATTGCAGTTGCAACAGGCCCTCAAGGCTTGGAAAATCAAGTGGCTATCAAGCAAAGCAAAATCCAGCAGCTCCAGCAGGAATCGATTGGGAAAGATAATGAGATATCTCGATCGATGAGTCTCCCACCCCCGCAGTCGATTGCTCTAGACTTCTCTATCATGTTGACAGAGCTGTATGTTTCCCATTGGAAAAAAGTAAAGCAGTAGTGCTCATCCCTGCAGTTGGTGTTATGATTTCTCAGTGACGCACAATCCCTCTGTGCTGAGGCTAGGCACCTTATTAATAACTCCATGCTTATCATTGGTCTGAAGTTCCCAATAGCTCAAAATCTCATTCAATTGCTTTATGTTGCCCAAGAGGAGGAGATTAGGGAGAAAGGGATTGTGGATCGCCGACAATTAATCAAAAGGACTAATGTCTTCATAAATCGCCACAAAATAATTATGCAGGTATCAGTTTCTCCGACGCCTTTGCAATTTTTAGTACCAGACATTAAACGATGTGTCGAGAAATTTGTTTCTCTAGGATTACCTTCTCTTTTCCCTGCAGATGGTTCTATGCTACAAATTGAACAAGTATTGCAGCAGATCAAGAATATGCAGCAGGATAGAGTTTTCCTTCAGTGGTTGGGAAGCCCTATTTCAGTGAATGAGGTGGAATGTCTTTTGCATCCTCTAGCCTAACTTTCTGCCCTCCTGAACTAGATCCAAGATGAACCTGTGCCTCTGCCCCTGGATGAAGTAATTTTCCTGGAGCAATATTTCCAAGATTTGTATGCGCAAGTCGCGCTCTCTGAGGATGAGTGGCTGCCTTTGCAGCAGATTTTTGATCTTTTCCATCCCGTTGTAGCTTGAAGTCTAGTCTATGAACCAGTAATTTTGGGTTCTTCTATTCTGCAGGCAAAATCACCCCTGTTAGTCGCCAGGAAATGTTCACCTTTATTTTCCCCGATTTGAGTTTTTCGACGAGCCTAGTTGTGATTGCCTTTTGCCAGCAGGGTAGAACGCGTGGGACACTTGGTGGCCCGACATTGCTCCCTCATTCCATCTTTGGCGTCTAGTTTTTGAAGCAGCATGGGGGTGAAAAATGACAATGATTGCTAACTGTCCTTCTTGGTGGGCCCACTCATTGGCACAGTTTGCGAATGGTTTTTGGTAGTTGTGCCCTTGCCTGCAAACCGTGCTCTTCTAGTAGAATCTTTTCAATTCTTGGTAACCGCCAGTCCATTGCAAGTAGAAGGTTGTGTTGCAGGGTTTATTTTTCTAGGTGTGGACCCCATAGCGACACACTATGTTTTTTGTTCGAAGAGGGTTGTTCTATTTTGGCATTTTGGGAAGCCGTTTGTTGGAGCAGTAGCTTACTTAAAGGTGGTGCTCTTTTTCACCCAAAAAGAAGGAAGGAAGAATGAAGGATTTGGAGAAAAATAGTCTAATATGCTAAGGAGGAGTTTTCTTTTGTTTCCAGCCTTAAAAAACTATTTTGGTCTTGCTATAAGAAGATTATTCAGATTGTGCCTGCGGCCTTTATGATGTCTCTCTTGGCTTACTGTTAATAGTGTTTTCTGTGCTATTGTTGTTAAAATTTTCAATAAACTTTGGGAGTATTTTATCTAAGACTTCACTGATTAAACTATGTCTTCTATATTTGTTATCTAGTGAATGCATGATGAATGTTTCCCCTATGTTTTCAAGCAAATTGGGTTGTAGTTTCGATTATGTCCTTGACTTGGATTTATGAATTGTTGAATGGGCTTACAGAAGTTACGCATATTTCTTGATTTCTATTAGTTCATTGTCTCTTAATGATCTGGCGCATTGCCTAAGTATTTTAGTGTCTCATTTTGAAAATGTATTTGTTTCTTTTCCCTTTCCTCAAAACCCAAGGAAGAGCTAGCTTCTCAATCTCGGAGGTCATTCAGTGTCCCTTTGCGCAATTTGGTCCCCCAACACTGAATTTCCCATAAGGTTGTTTGTCCCCAAAGTAAAATTTAGAGTCAACAAAAACTAGACATCACTTGCACACATGCACGAGGATGAGTGGAACTAGCAGAACATGTATAGACTGCTCCTATTCTCCTCTCCAACATGGATCACCTAGAAAAACACCTCTAGGGGTAAGTATCCATGTCATTTCTTATCTTTCTTCTCATGGATCACCTAGAAAAAGACATCTAACATGTATCCTTGTTCTCTCTTGTCTTCTCCTCATGAGCTCATAGCTTAGATATTTGTAGTTCATGGATGATGCCTAGTTGTCTCTTATATACGATCACTCATGTTTTTGAGATGGCATTTTTCAAGAATGATATTAGTTGTTGAGACATTCTGATAGCAATGTCTCTTCGACTAGTTGACTTGAGGTCTTGTTGTTGGTCTTTAGCTTTTGTTGTGTGTCTTTTGCATTTGTTTATCTTTTTGCCCTTGTTTGTCTTTTTTCCTTTGTTTGTCTTTTTATTTTTGTCTTGTTTTGTGTGCCCTTGCATATGTTTGAGTGAGTTAAGATCCTAAGATTAGGGGCTTGGTTCCTCAAAATTAGTGATGTCTTATACTCCTTGTGATTTTGCTCCTCATTGGTCTTCTTTATCTCTCTTTTGTCTACTTTACTATGAGTATTTGCATAGGCTCATACTCCTACTAAAGTGGGGGATAAATGTAGTGTTCTAAATTCTACTCCCTTACAATTTGGTCCACATTTGGGGCCCTCACCTTAGTGTTTATACCCCAATACTTAATTAAGACCTAATTATGCTTACATCATGCAAATGTGGCTTTATTTTCACTTCATACACCACATGGCCCCTTAGTTCCAACCTTAAAACGGGGTAGAACCAGGGTGTGGTGCCTTGGTCCTCATTGGGACCATGGCGCCACACCTTGGTCCTCCCTATTTGGGCCCCCATTTGAACCCCTAGAGCATTTCCAAATTTGAGTGGGAAATCTAGCCCCATGTCGGCCTATGTTGGAAAATTAATATGTTTTTCAATAGGAAAGTATATAAGGAGGCTTTCTCCTCTCATTTACATATACAAGGATACAAGGGAAAAATTATCAAGCATTCAAGTATTCATCATCAAGGATTTCTAGAGGTCTTCAAGGCTACATTCTTCATTCATCAATTGTGGAGCAACATTACATCATTCATATGCAAGCATGTGTGTGTGATTAGGGTTTTGTCATGTTCATGCCATTTCATGCAACATATGCAATTACATTCAAGAAGGAAAGCATCATTATCAGTCCTTGCAAATATGAGGTATATCGTTCCATTATTTATTTCTGTATTTGCAATATTTCAATCAAGGTTAATTCCTAAACCAGAGTTTGAATTAGGCAAACCCCTATTCCCAACCTATTTCCCCTCTTTTTTGTGTGTACTAAACTAGTACATGTACCATCCCAATTAAGGCAAATTTGGCATGTAAATAGGAAAATAGGGATTCATTTGTGCATTGAGAGTTTGCAAAATTTGGAGAGCATTTGAATCATCTTAGTGGAGCTATGGCAAGGATCTGACATGAGTGACATTGAGTAGAGAAAGTTTGAACCTTCAGGAGAGTAGCTAGCATAGGTGACAAGGTAAGTGATTGTACATGGTCATTTTATGCATTTATTTCTCATTTTCTATCAGGACCTATAAATAGGAAAAACTAATTCTATTGTATATGCATGAGCGTGTTATGCTTTCACAATTTTTATGTCGCATATGTGGTTCGAATACCATAATTTATGTGTAACATATTTGTCATGTATTTTGCATGTGTTAAATGTCTTACACATCTGACTGATTTTGTGCATATATTGTTAGTGTTTTGCATTTGCATGTAGACTTGCGCATTTGATATTAAAATTATGCATTTGACTTAAGTGTGTCGCATTTTTATATAAGTGTACTGCATTTGCATGGAAGTGTAACACATTTTCTTGTATAGGGTTTAAATGATAGTGCAAGTGGGAAAATCATCATTTGAGTGGTCAATTGGCTCATCTAGTAGGCATAATCTAACATAATATTTTTTTGGACTCAATTTTTTCTTCCCATGTTGTGCACTCGTGAGAGTGGGTCTAACTAGTTGTCATTGTGTTATCAGTTGGATGACTATGAGAGAGATTATTTGCATTTTGTCATCCTAAATCATGTGTGTTTCATGTCAAGATAAAGGCGAATAGGGGTTTGATCACTGCACTTGCAGGGCATCAGTGTTTAGAGATCAACTCCTTTCAATTACCGATGGGAGAGGCATCGATGATGCTTAAGGATTTCTTATGGATTTTTTATATTTTGATTCGCAGTGTCAGGGTTATGTACAAGTGTCATTCAGGGATGGCCGCCTTGTGTAGATTATTTGAGTGTACACAGTTGATTTAGGTATTGACAGTTATTATGAGATTTGATGGGAGACCGTAGTCGATATGTATGATAAGTATACATTTGTACTCAATGGCATCGTGATTGGATTTTATGTCTTGATAGATGGGGCCATGGGTATCCAATGGACTGGGGCTAAGTTTTGGAGGGCATGATGTATGATTGTAGGGTATATTATTGGGGGCCTTACGTGCTAGCCATGCTATATTATTAGTTGCATATAGTGTCTGATGCTCTACAAAAAGGGGTTAGAAAAACCTATGGTATGGCAACACACACAAAAAACACAAGAAACAAGAGCCAGTGTTAACAACCAAAGATTATTCTAAACAGACATATCAAAGGAGATACTAAAAGAAAAATAGAACATTTGACAAATAAAACAAATGCAACAAGGAATCTCCAAATGCCTTCCACCATGCTTGTAGCTCCTCCTCCCTTGTTCCTCTCCTCTCCAAGTTTCCAAATGAGTGTAGCTCTCAGCAAATTTTTGCACTATGGATGCCTTATGGAGATTCAAGATTGAAATGTTTTAAACTATGCTATGCAAGTGTAAAAACAAGCTAAATATGAGATATTATAAAATGAACTAAGATTTATTTTAGTCCAAAATGACAATATGAGTGATTATGCTAAAATTCTCTCTCTAAAATTGACTATAAGTTAAATGCATACAAGTGTTCAGGATGTGGATTATGAAGAAATGAGCTCTATTTATAGATAAAATGGAGAAATGGATGGTTGAGATTGAGTAATCTCAACAAGGGTCAGGATTGAAGGGTTTTAGATCCTTGTGAGGGCTTTCAACCCAATCCCAGGATGACAAATATCAACAAGAGATGGATTGAGAGGAGAGAGAATAAGCATTAAATGCTTGACATGACTTGAGGGTTAACTTGGGAGGTAAGGTTAATGTTGAGTTTGAAAGTGTCTTTATCCAAAGGATAAACTCTTGTGCAAGAGTTAGTGAGGATAACCATGGTCAAAGCAATAAATTCTTGAGAAGACACATGGGTTACATGAGGGTTGAGTTTAGAGGTAAAGTCTCTAACCATGGGAGCAAGTGGATTTAACCATAAATGGTTATGTAAGAGCCATTAATGGTCATGTAAGAGCCATTAGTGGTTTGGAAGACTTTAGAGGTTAGCTTGTTGGACACAAAACATTAAATGATTTTCAAAGACTTTGAAGGCTTTGAGAAGTAACTCCAAGTTGCTTATGAATGTGACAATATTTAGGGGATGGATTAGGCTAATTAGGAATGATTAGAAAGTGGTTAGAAGGGTCTAGAAGGGGATTTAGGAGTGCAAGTGGATTTGGTGGGTGAGGGAAAATAGGATTTAAATTAAAATAAAATTAATTTATTTCAATTATGGTTGCAACTTGTATTTGTAGGAGAATGCAAGCGGGGGGGTTAAATGATTTAAGTAAATGTTTTTTTTTAAATTATTTATTTAATAGCAGAAAGAGGATTTAAATTAAATAAATAGGATTTATTCATTTAATTGATTGTGAATTTGGTTGAATGGATTAATTAAAATAAATTGAATAATTTATTTAATTAATAGGAGAATGTTTGAAGATGAATTAATTAAATGTTAATTTAATTAACTGATGGCTAGTGGGTTTTTAATCAAATAAATAGCAAATATTCATTTAATTAAATGGACAGGTTTATGTGACTACAGTGTCTTATATGGGTGCTCAGTTGATTAGTTGTGGTATTACTTTATTACATGCCTGGGATTTAGAGCATATCGCAGTGTCAGTCGATTGTTGACAAATAGCTTGAGGCAAGCTTTCCCTATGTTTATGTGTATTCCAGGGTTGTGACACAAAGAGAGGTAGGGCATACCTTATACTGGCGCCATGAGCTTAAATGTTTGCAACATTTAATCTAGAGACTGTATAGGGATTACCTAATATGGGATGATGATGTGCATCATCTTCCTTATTACTTTCAATATTGTTATCTCCTATGGTAGACAATTTAGAGCCATCAAATCATAGATATTCAGTTGTTAGGTCGAATTATTCAACAGTTTGGGGAGCAGTAGAGTGTTCCTAACAGTACACCTTTGTGGAAACTACATGAGAGGTCAATGATTCGAGGTCTGTTATTAGTCCACATGCTACGTATGCATAAAATACTCTTGAAGTTCCTTATCTAGAATAGCTTTGTGTTGAGATGATATGTGTAAGAGCTCAAGAATTAACAACTAAGCAGGCACTTTGCCTAGGTGTTCCAAAAGGTTGTATTGGGAAGATGGTTTTGATACTGAAGTGGCCCCTTGTAGGATCACTTTGGAATGACAAGTTGTAACTGCAACATCTAGACCTCTGTCTTTTACCTTAAATGTGGAGATATGGATGTCAAATTTTCATATATGGTTAACCATGTATTCATAACTGACACTAGCATAAATGGTATTATTGTCTTGTTAACCACTTAAGTTAGAGGCTTTACCCTTTCCATAGTTTTATAGAGGATCCATGAAAATATTGTGATCAACGTTGAAAGATATTGGTTGGGTTTCTACTTATATATCTCTTAAGTCGACTAGATCTTGAATGATGTTCTTTAGCTTATAACAATTTGAAGTTTTATGCACCTTAGTTATGTGATAATCATGAAAAAAAAGTATCGCTCCATTAGGCAAGTTTAAAGTGTCCTAGCTTGTAATGTTTTATTTCAGTCAATGTTATTGGATTAAGGATTTTCTTTAATGTTGACTCGATAGACTCTCCCAGGGGAGTTTACTCTTGTTTAGGATTATTATTGTTATTTCTAAAAGGTTTGGATTGTAATTTTCATTGAGTTACATTTGTCAACTAATCATTGCAACATGGTCGGTTCGTTGTTTGTGTACTTATCGGTCCCTATTGATCCCTAATCGGGTTTGAAGACCTGAAGTGGTGTAGTCAGGAAGTTTCATGGAGGTGGGACTTAATGATCTCTACGAAATGACCTCTAGGATTATAGAAGCCGACTCTTTCCGGGATCACAAATGGGGTAAAAAGGGAAAGAAGAACAAAAAGCAATTTAATACTAAGGTGATATGCCATAATTGTAATTTTGAGAACTACTTTGATTAATTCACAAACATAATATCCTCAGAATGAGCACAAAATAAAATCACCCTTTTGAAGGAGAACAAGAGGCTTAAAATTTACAAAGATAAAAGCCAAATACTCTAAATCATTGGTAGAATTATTCATTAAGGCTCATGAAAAGATACATGCCTTTCATTTACTTCTTGAAATAACAATTCATTCACATCAACATGATACGATAATAGAATATCATTCACAAGTCACCAAAAGAGTTTAATAAGAACATGATTTAGTCACTTGCATTTAATAAAAAGAAACCATAAGGTTCATAAAATACTGAACACTAGTCTTGACATAATACTTTAAAACAAATCCAAAGATGAAAAACATAGAGAGGCCAAGATGACACAGTTTGTTTTCTCTAAGTTGTGAAAAAGTAGAAGTTCCCCTTCTATTGAAAAAACATACCTTTATATTGTGAGATCTCCACCCTAAGAAATCAGGAAACCCTAACTTTTTCCACCCTAACGTGGCAAGTGGTCATTAAGATGGTCACTATAACTGCCTTCTTTTTTTAATTTGATCCTAATTCATATCTTTTGATAAGTGCGCAAAGAGATCTCAATGTTCTTATTCCCTTGTAAAAATGTCTACAATATTAATTTGCCATTATCATCTGATGTTGATGAAGATCTTGTCCTTGGTATGTGATGCAAACCAAAAAAACAAAATTATGTTGTCGTCCCTTGGGCATGTGGCAACACGGTGGAGAAAAGAGATGCCCTAATCACTGAAAACCTAAGAAGTCTCATGGAGAATGCAATATCGGGAGCCCAAGACACCTTGTTCGCAATGTGAGAAGTAAACACTGGAGGTACAACCAGGGTGCATCAAGAGAGATGCGTGGGCCCATGAAAAAATCTTTGGATAATTCCATGTTGCGTAGTGGGATCAAAATTTCAAAATTTAGCAAAAATAATGGGAAAAAAATCCAGGGTAGAAACATATAGTTGTGAATTTTTCATTAACAACTTGGCAACTTTCAGGGGCTCACTGTTAAGGAGAAGGAGAACCCAAAATTTTTGGTTCCACACCAAGCCTACTAAAAAAGGAAACACAAAAAAGTTAAATGTCTATGAAAGTGGACGATAAGGAATCCCAATCCTCATCTGAGGGTGGTTGATGACTTTGCTACTATTCAAAAGCAAGATCCAACACAATCATTTCCTAGAAAGAGATGTTGGCCAAGGTGGGGAGCTCTACCTCCAACTGTAAATGAAGTCCAATGAGAGGATGCAAGATCTGCTCAATTTTGGTAATGTCAGTACCCAACTCAAGATCTTGTAGGAAGGTTTGGTTTTGTTGCCTCTAATCCAACAGGTTTCAAAATTGATTGTCACCTAATACTGTCTCGTCAAGTAAAATAGGAGAAGGGAGTCCCAGTTGAACCATTCGATCAATTCTCCCTTTCACTTAAGCCATCAAAAATATGAGGGTCATCAAGGCATCCTTGCATTTGAGAGCATATGCATTATACTGAATAAAATCATTGGCCCTCTTCGTGACCATTCTCATGTTAGTAATACCCATAGCAACTAAGGCCTCATGATCCATTATGCACAACTTTTTGATAATGTCCTGGTATCATGCCACCCTAGGGGTGATTCTCTCTAATGTCTCTAATGCCATTACCTATACCCTTCCTTCTAACTCATGGGAATCTACAATGAGCTGAAGGTTGGGTGTAGAGAGAGAAGGGAACCCTTGATATTTTCCCAATAAGATACATATAGTTGTTGGAGTACAGGAATGAAGTTTGCATGTTGGCTAGAGCATACGATCAAGACCTATAATTGAAATTGCAATTCCTTCTCCTTTACCTCCCCCTCAACTAGTCCAAAATCAACACTAAGGCATCATGTGCTTGATGCGACTCATATAGATCCTATTATTTGGCCTGGAGTGTGAATACGATGATGCTTTTATTCTCTTTTTTGGCCTCTAGTATTGTTTGGACCTCCAACAACATTTTCTAGAGATTCTCTTGCTTTTATTACCAGTGCCTTTCAATCTGGACCTTTACATTATTTACTTATGATCATTTGTCTTGTAATTCGGCTAATTCCTCAGAGAGAATGATTTGTTCTTCTTGATCCTTTCTCAACAATTCCTTCTCTCTCCTGCAGCAATTGAAGCGGTCATTCTTTTTCTTTTATCTCAAAATTCAGATGGGTACTTTTTGTGGTTTCCTCCTGACGAACAACCACAAGTTGAGCCTATAGCTCCTTCCTAAGCTCATCAACCTCTGAAATCTTCACTTTGAGCTTTGCATCCTTTTTGTGTAAATTCACCTTAGTATCTTGTAGTCTTTTCTCCAGCTCAAGAAATTAGTCGTAAACACCTTCTAAGTCTCCTCCATTAGTTATGCTTTTCCTTGAGGATGTGTAGAGCTAAGGTCAACTCCCACAACATAAAAATTATAGTCATTCGACAACATCTCCCACTCTAGATTGATAACTTTGAGAAAATTGTGTGCCATAGCGAGGGTCTTTTTTTGTTCATTGAACACTGTATTCATTCGAGTTGTGGCCGAACTAGCGGCATCCCTCTCCCTCCTATTCTTGATCTTCTTGGCTTTGTATTCCTTGGACACATTGAATTGTTGTTCTAACTCCATCAGAGAGCCAATGTAATGTCATATGAAGGGCACACCCTGTAGAAGACCAAAAGGTATTTGGATAGTAGGGACTGCCATTTGCATTTTCAGGGACTTTAGAAAACTTAACTCTCTAGGGGAGAATGGGGTAATGCCCTGCAAGACCATGGTGGAAATCGAAGAGGCCTAAGCACTCCGTGCAAAAATAAAAAAGCCTAAAGGAAACATGTGGGTCAAAATAGGTGATTGGATTGGAATAGTCATCATTATGGTTGTGTGGGGTTGGGAAATTGGGGTTTGGGGTGACAACTAGGAAGTAGGGGAGACAACTATGGATGCCATAGGTGTGTTAATCTGAGAAAAATTGACCCCTAGGAGTGTAGTAGAGGATAATGGTGACTCAGAAGGCCTCCTCTGCAAATAACTGAGCCCCAGTTTTGAACTTGTTACTTGACTAGGAGGCCCCACCAAAGAACGAGATGAAGAAAGGAGAGGGGAAGAGAAACCTACCTTCTCGACAACTGGTGTCAGAGAGAGGAATTCTACGACTTCCTCTTCCTGGGATTCAATGTGGTGCTCTACATTTTTATTCTTCTTCAATTTTTCAATCCCTTTTCCTTTCTAGGGAATCTCATGCTTTGGTCCTTCACCCGATTGCGACTTTGGTTCTCTAATGACAATTTTGGGCTTGCTTAGTCTTACATTGGCTTGAGGAGGTGGGGAATTGACTCTAGTTGTCGCCTTTGGTCGTATATCTCTTCAGACAATTCTAAGAATTGGAACCTCCTCATCTTCACTAGCCTCAATACCTTTTGAATGTTTGGGAGAAGAATGTTCTTGATCCCATGTTTTATCAAAGACATCATCCAGGTTAATATCATCTACCTAAGCAGATAGATCTTTTTAGTCTCTTGTTGATAGATCTAGAAATCGACAATCTTTTGCTCATTCCAATCCCACTGAGTCAAATTATCCTTCATAGATGAAGGCATCTTCATTGTTGGTTTCGCACTATCCAACACAGTGTAGAAACTATGCCACCTAGGCCTTTCAGACTCATGAATTTATGATAGATGAATAAGAATGTCTCTGGTAGGTTTCACAAGATTGCACCTTTGATCCAAATAAGGCCTTGGATGGTGAACTAAAGTGGGCTTATTAGCCAAATAACTATTTGGATCATAATGCTAGTGATCAACAATGAGGTGAAGACTCAAGTGGGCTAATTTGGCAAGTAGAGGTGCCTCGATCCTTCTCTTGTGAATTGTAATTCCTCTAAAGCTAATTGGAGGTCTATAGAGCATAGTTTTATTTCTCATTGCCTTGACTTTTGCATATGCAGTAGAAATTTGCTTGTACACTTCGAAGGCCAAGGTTTAATTAGTAAAAAAAATAGGTATTCAATATGGCTCCTCTTTGAATCCATGCACCCAAAGCATAGTAAAATTTGTCTTGAATAACTAGACACAAGGAGGGGATTTGACTTGTGTTGAAAATAGAATTCATTTTAACCATTCATTTTGGCTCTAGGTAAGTGTAGTGGGATCCTAGTGGAAATCCTAAATGGCAGGGGCTAAGATGGAATTCGAGAAAGTATAATAATCACTCGAGGAGGATAAGACATGGGTCCAAATAGTGATAGTATTTTTATCACCTGAGGCCTCCAAAACTTCGCATCGATTCTAGAAAAAATTGGTATTTTGGTATGAAAGTATATGCATTAGAAGTAAATAATACTTGAAAAATGACCATGTGGGGAATTCTCCCAGCTTCTGAGACATATTCTCAATAATGACCTCCACAAAATCAATGTCGAAGGGGGCCCCATGGGGTAGTTGGTATCTGAAGGTGACTTGAAATTCATTGATCTCCCTATCATTGTCTACCACAAAGATAAATCCATCATCGAAAAAACATCTTATAAATCTAGTAGAAATAATTTACAGGAAATGGGGAAATCAAGAATTCCACTCGCACCATCACCATGTAGAAACTGTTGGTGAAATATATTCATCTTTGTTTGTTGGTTCTTTGTGTAGTATTTGAATCTAAACTGGAAATACTATGCCATTCTAATAGGAATACACAAATTTTCTTAGATTGCTTCTGGTGAAATAATTATCTAGAGGTGGGGACCTTGAATAGTTCTATTATGCATGTTAAAATGAGAGGCACAAAGACTTACAAATTTTGGGCAAGGGTGTACTATAGGAACCATGAATTGGGGAAGCCCACAATACCATATCCAAGTGGCCATTGAGTTTAGGTCATTCTCAGTCTCCTTGTTCAGACGTCTTTGTAACATGCTCGTCTCAAGATTTTTGGGGCTAGTACCAAGCTTTGGGTTCTTGATATTATCTGCATGATTGATTGCCAAGGTTGTATTTCCATTAGTGGGGAACCAGGTAGGGTCAATATCTCATTTTTCATCAAGGAAAGGACTATGGACATTAGGAGTCATGGAATATGACAAATTCTAAAATACCTTTGATCTTGGAATGAGAAAAATTCAGTGTGTTTGTGCTCATCCCTCGCCCTCCTACTTCCATAGTGTCACTATTTGTTTCTTTCTCTTAGTTTGCTTTCAATCTATCTACAACAAATCCTCTATATCCTTCTCTACAACATGCTAATAACCTTCCCCATAATTTATGATTTTAGAAGATCATATTGCATGCAAAGAGTGAAACTTATTGCCTTGTATATTTCCCATGCAACTGTTTCTTTTGCGAAAACATACATGTGCATTATATTCACATTCCTTGGAGTGTAAAATTTTTAAACTTGTGAGGCAAGATACTAAAATGGTGGCGGTAAAGGTAACATGGGGAAATTAATGATAGGTAGGGGAAGGCTTTCCAAAATTATTACCTTGACAAAAGAGGTGGGCAATCGGCCTGATATTGACACCTATACAATGTACTCGTGGGTACTTATTTAAAGCAACACATAATCAACTACTTTAATCATGTACAGATGGGAGAAAAATATTTAATGAAAATGTTTAATGTGGATCCCATTAACAGGAATTCGAAGAGGGTTACCATTTTCACCCTCTAACTCAAAAGAGTTACTTTCTTTGCAAATTTATAATTCAGGATGGGCCCACTCATAGTAAATCAAAATTTGCATGTTGTCTCGACTTGGCGGGTTGTTCATCATACTTAAGTACGAGATCTCCTTTGAATTTTGGGTCCAAAGCCTTCTTGTCGAACCACCTATTAAGGCATCAAAAGCATTTTCTCTTTCTTCTTCTACTCTTAATAGCTCGGCCATCCTAGAATTTAGTGGCCCATTTTCTTCTATATCCAAAATTTTTAGCAATTGAAGTGAGGGAATCTCAATTAAAATTAGTAGTACCACCTCCTTCTCATAGACCAGCTTGTAAGGGGATGTCTTCGATATCTATTTAGGGGTAATACGATCGACCCATAAGGTGATACTTAAGTGTCTATGCCACTCTCTTTGGTGATCCGCTCCAATTCGTTTTATCAATCTGGTCAAGTTCTTGTTGGTAGATTCTACAAGCTCATTTCCTTATGGGTATTAATTTAATGACATCTTTACAAAAATCTTATATGTCAGAGAAAATTCGGACACCTTGGATCCCAGGAAAGCCCTCACATTATCTAATATGATGGTTTTTCGTGGGCCAAACCTAGTTACCAATTCTTCTAGAAAACTAAATATTTTAGACTCAGTTGCATTCTTCAAGGTAGTAGCTTTAGACCATCGAGTTCAACAATCTATAGCAATTAGAATCCATTTATGAGTCACACTTGAGGGGGGTTGATCATTTCGATGAAGTCCAAACCCCATTGAGCAAAGGGATTTCCTATAACTATTGGCTTAAGGGGCACCTAAGTTTTTCCTCTTTTCAACAAAGAATTGGCACTTTTGGAAATTTTTAACCCATTGATGGCAGTCTATGAACATAGTTGGCTAGAATAGCCAGCTCTCATAGTCTTTAGAGCCATTTTTTTTGGCAAAAAAGTGTCTTCTTGAAGCACTTTCGTGCATCTCTGTCAAGATCTTCCTTGCTTGGGCTAAATCAACACATCGGAGGGGGACTCTATCTAAGGTTCTTTGAAATAAGACCCTTTCGATTAAGACATATCCGGTCCCTTGGAGTCTAAAAATCTCCTTTAGAAGAAGGGAGTTGTGAGGGGTATTTTCCATACTTAATGAAATCAATACGATCATTGAGCCAATCATATGTGCAAGATATTTGATTTATCAACACTGATTCTCCAAATTTTTCATCAGATCCTTTAGGTTCCTTCTCAGTGGCAAGGTATTCATAGAGTCCTTGTTCATGGATGAACTTAGTAGGGAAAACCTGAATGTCATATTCAAGGATCCTGGTAATCCAATTCGCTCTTTTTTTTGTGATCTCACCCTCCATAATGTACTTGCATATGCTCGAATGAGGAACATACATTAATACCTTATTTTCTTTGATCAGGTGCCAAATTTTCTTATGCCCCTTAACTATTGTGAAATGTTGCCTTTTGATGAATTTATACTTAGCCTCGTACCATTGCAAAGTCCTTGAATAGAAAGCAACTGGGTGCTCTCCCGAGGCTTTGTCATTTTTCTTAAATAGGATGACTGTGTTACTACTTATCAAGTTGCCATTAGTTTTTATATTCAAAGTCATATTATATATTCTAGCCGGTTAGCACTACCGAATCATGTAGTCGGTATGAACAGAGAAGTCGGTATGCACAATCTAGTTGACTACAGAAGAAAGCAGTCACAGAACGCAGTATTCACCAAGCTGTCTACCGAGTATCTTTTTATGGCTACCGAGCAGTAAAGTTAACACATCGAGTTGATATTCATTGAGTGAAATGTGTTACCAAATACATTGAACCTGGACATGCATATGAAAACGTGTTACAAGATCGAGGCACATCTAACTGTTATTACATTGGAAATTGCACTAGAAGATTGTGTATGATTGCGAGGACAATCTAACCAATGAAGTATTTTGTTTAGTTATTCATTCGAGGAATCTTGTTTGTAAGATCGAAGCAATGAATTAGATCACCGTTTTAAGAGATCTATATATACAACATTATTGAAGTATATGTATGTATAAAGGAAGACTGTTACAAAGACACAAAGGTCACCTAGAAGGTTTTCAGAGAACAGTTGAAGAACAAAGTAAATAGAAGGGTTTACCGAGTTACTATATGAGTTACTGAGGTATGCTATAAGCAAGGTAATCTTATCCTGAACACATAGAATCTGCTATAACATTTCAGATGTAAAGTTGCAAATGTTTGTAATGATTTTATTGTAATATTGTGAAGTTGAAAGAGAAACCTTTAACAGGGTAAAAGACTCTAACCAAGTCTATAAATTGTAAAGCCTCTAACCAGGTGCAACATTCAGAATAAATGTTGTAAAATCCTTTAGCAAGGTAGATCTAACAGATCTTGTTACTCCTAACAGGGTAAGCTATCAGAAATAGCTAAATGTATCTCTAACCGAGCATTCTTTATTATTGCAGTAGTGAAGTTGTGGGTGCCATCCCCACCACAGTTTTTCTCTCTAACCAAGAGTTTTTGCGTAACCAAAATATATGTGTTATGGAGTGAATCATGTATGATTGTTATTAGTTTGTTTTAACTTTATTTTATGTTACTGCACTATTCTATTTATGCATAACAGTAAGGTTATTATTGAAGAAAGGTTTTGGAGTACTGATTCACCCCTCCCCTCTCAGTACATTATCTTTCCATATTGGGCCTAACAATTGGTATCAGAGCTTGAATCTTGGAAAAGTGTTTAACTACCTAAAGAGAAAGATCTTATCAATGGAAGGCTATAAATAATCTCCGAGGATTGTGTATCTGCAAGAAGAGCTGGATCATGCAAATCAAGTGATTGCAGACATGCAAAGGCAAATGCAAAAATCTCTAAAAGTAAGAAGAAGATTATCTGATGACTTGCGGGATTCTCAAGAGTTAGTGGAACAAATTGTGACATCATCTGAGAACAGTATATCTGAAGAAACTGAAGAAATGATTGGAGTGTTGAAAGAGAAGAACAAAGCATTGGCTAATCAACTAAAAGCAATGAAAAGAGAACATGAACATTTCAATACACAGATGACTGAAAACCTAGATGCATTGACGACAGTAGAGGATAAAGCAAGAGATCTACAAAGAGAGAAACAACAACTTGAAGTCTTAGTATCTGATAAGAATGATGAAATCATAAGGTTAACTAGGATTCAACAAAATATGATAGATCAACTAAGTTATGCACATCATGAAGCAATTCTAAAGAATGATGAAAATCAAGCATTAAAACTTGAAGTATCAAGGTTGACTGATGAACTTGAAACAGAGAAGAAATTCAAAGAAACATTGAAGAAGAGTTATGATGCATCAAAGATGTTGGATGAGCAACTGAATACAAGAAGACCCAACAAAGATGTAGGACTCGGTTACAAAGGAAAAGAATCAACCGAGAAAGGAATTCATACTACCAAGAGAGGAGAATCATCAAAGCAAGCTTGAAATAGGAATAACATCAAAAGGAAGAAGCCTATTTGCTACTACTGTGGAAATCAAGGTCATACTGCCAACATATGCCAAATTAGAAAAGGTAAGCAACCGAATATCACTAAGTCCAATGGATATTGTTACAATTGCAATAAATATGGTCACACATCTAATCAATGTAGGACAAAGTCTGTTAACAACTATCAGAAGGCAAAATTCAAAGGGTTTTGTAGAAACTGCAATAGATATGGACATAGTACCGAGAAGTGTTGGTCTAAGCAAAAGAACTACATGCGGTGTCCACACCGAGCAGACACTAGAGGTTACCAAACTCACACAGATCCTTATCGACAATATGCAGCAGTACCATGGGATTACAATACAAGGATATGGTGCGAATGTTGTGGAAGATATGGACATATTAGTGCCAACTAGTTTATAAGGTTTGGAATGAACAACCGAAGATCATGGAGAAATCCTGGTATGGCATGTTTTCATTGTCACAAAGTTGGACATTTAGCTAGAGATTGTAGAGATCAACCTAGAAGAGACACGGAAGAGATAAAAGAAAAATTTAGGATGATTTAGAAAAAGAAGGAAATCAAGTCAGATGAAGAAAGCACCTTACCTACAAAGTTAGGTGGACCTATTCCAAATTAATCAAAAAAGGTATGAAGGGACTGCATTCTATAAAGGTTAAATCATACCAGTTCCCATTCTATTATGTACAAAATTCAAAATCTGCATAGTTAAGATGCAATTAGTAAGTTTGAAATTCTATCAAAGTACTTTACAGGAAACCTGTCAAGTCAGTGTATACAGGAAGCCTATCAAGTCGGTAAATGAAGGAAATTTGGTTACTCGGTTAAAACGAAAAAAAAAGGAATAAATTGGTTAAAGGTGAACCGAGTGCATTTAATGTTTTGACCTAACTCGCACAGAGCCCGATAAGGTATTTTGTATACTTAAAGGTATTTTCGCGATCATTTTCATTCACCAAGTTTTCAAGAGAGCAGAGTAGAGCAAATCAAGGCGATCAAACTTCATTCAGAGTGAATTTCAAGGTATTTACATCAAATCTCATCACACTGTTAAGCTGGTTTCCAATCTTGTCAAATTGTTATTATCTACCGAGTGTGAAGCGTCAGTCGTTTGTAAATCGTCAAACCCTAAGGATAGTTTGCTAAGTTTTTACCTGAAACCTACAATGGTGCCCAAGATCCAAGATCCCGTAGTTGTCAAAAATGTGGAGAAGCCCTCGCTGAAATACTCTTTGACTCCTAAATTCGCCTCTGAACTGGATGACAAAATTGCATTTTCACTCATCCCTGATCGAGTCTTGTTAGTCGAAGATGTTAGATTCTTCACCAAATGTCGTGTTGAAGAACTCGGTCATGTTGAGATTAGTGACACATATGATGAACTTTGCGCCGATGGCAAAATGGATAGCAAGTACGAGCATATCAAAATCAATGGATTAACTGAAGCCCTAGCCTATCCTCATGTGTTCAAACCCCAGTAGGTTAAGTTTTTTTTAAGCAGAGTTCATGATGATTTTATATGGCTAGAGGAGCAACCATTCAAAATCACTAAGGAAATCATTCATGTGATCACAAGGTATCCTATCTATGATCATGCACGAGCACAGAAAATGATATCTTAGAAGGAGCTAATTAGTCTAACTGGAGTAGAATCTGATTACCGAGGACTGAAATTGAACAATGTCATTGATGCAGAACTTAAGTTTGCAATTAGAGTAATTGGTTACTGTTTCTTCCAATTAGCAAGGGAAAATAGTGTACCATGTGCCGCAATTGACTTAGCCTATAAAATAGTGAAAAAGGGAATGAAAGTAGATTTATGTGAAGTGCTACTGAAGAACTTGTTTGAGAACCTAAACACAATAAGGAAGCCAAAGAAGAACAACTCGGCAAACACACTGAAGTTTGGTTCACTTCTTGTATGTATGTTTTTCTACTTTGAGAAGTTATTTCCCTCAGTTGGTAAAGTAGTTTGGGAGCTACACTGACCTATCACCCATCAAATCAATGATTTTATCAAGAAACTAGGATATAATTTTAATGATATCATGGATGACTATTTCATCAAATTTCAAGAGAAGATGCACAACAGGTACCGGATTCCACCACAGCTCGTAGAGAAATATAAGGATGATATATGTTTTGAGGTAGACATCAAAAACTGTTATATGAATGTTGTTGAACCAAGGACTCAATCTTTGCCACCAATGGGTTATGAGATTGACTATGATATAACAAAATAGCAAATTGATGCCTATCTTTCATTACCAAGGCATGCTACCGAACTAAGATATGGAACTTATGAAGAGGTGAAAGAAAAAGTAAAAATGAGCATTGTAGTACCTAAGGCTACAAGAAAGGCTACAAAAATGATAAAGGTTTTATCTGAGAAATTCGGAGAAGAATCCTCCTCTACACCTATCAAAGGCACTCTTGCCATTACTGAAGAGGAATCAGAAGCTCAAGAGGCAGCAATAACATTAAGTACCGAGTTGCCTAAGGGTAAAGTTTTGAAAAGAAAGAAACAGGACATTTCAAAGGCCCTACCGACTCCACCAACAAAGAGACCTAACACTAGAGCATCAGCTGCATCACCGAGTAAGAAACAAAAGAGTGTTACTGTACCCAAGGTAACCAAGACCTACAAGAAATCTACTCGAAGACTCATTTTGGCAAAAGAGTCTAGTGATACAAAATCCGATGATGCAAACAAATTTCAGATTGTAAAAAGCAAGAAGGTAAACATTCATAGTGTTGAAAATTTTTGTGCCAATCTTAAAGAATATGGTGGATTTGCAAGATTTAGATATGTCAAGTATGAGACTAGGAATAATGATGAGAAGCGACAAATTGAAGAAGCTGTCATCTGCACACTTCTAAAGTTTCGCCTAGCTCCATTAGAACTAGTAAAGTCACTTCCGAGTGAATTATACTTACATATTGATAACAGATGGAAATATGCAATGGACTCAGAGAAACAAATGAGAGAAAGAAGTCTAGTCCATCTATTCCCTAATATGTTTGTAGTAGAAATTAAAGAACATTTGACAACATACAATTCTAAATTTCTTGTCAAACAGAGAGCCTTAAAATTGATGAATGGGCTATACATTGATGTGGAAAATGAGACAAAAGCCAAGTGGTAGGAAATCTTCAAAATAAAGGATGTCGATGAATAATCTCAAGTTGAAATTGCTGATGTCACCGAGCAAGATCCTGATGTCACCGAGCAAGGTCCTGATGCTACCAAGCAAGACCCGGCTGACACTATTCAAATTGATGAAGATGTCATGGATGAAGAAGCACCAGAATAGGAAATGATTGAAGGCACTACCTATGCAAAACTTGTATCTAGTGAATCTGTCTTAGAACAAGTTCAGCCTTATCCGCTGGTCAAGCCACCTGTCTCTACCAAAGCTCCTAAGGATACAGATCAAGGCACCGAAGGTCATAAGTCTGAAGCAGCAGAAGATATAACTAAAGATTAGACGTCTCAAGCGCCATCAAGCACTGAAAATGTTACAGTTGAGACCCCTAGTACCGAGACAACCAAGGACACCACAACGGCTACAGGAACCGACCAAAGTGTTACATCTACCGAGCAACCTATCGAGGGTCAGCAAGCCTCACAAGCACTTGTCTTAGTACAACCGATCAAAGGTAAAGAGAAGAAGGTGAGAAAGCATAGTTTCAAAGTTGATTTAACTAAACCGATAGTGTTTCCCAATGTGGATATCTCAAAATTAAAAGGGCGAGCACTTATTGATTACGGTGAACAATGCAAAGCAAAGGTCGAACAAGAAAAACAATTGGCCATTCAAAAGAAGAATAAAGTACTACAGAAGGTAAAGACACTACTAACAAATATGCTACCTTCAACAACAGTGTCAACCAATGCAGCCATCCACATTCAACTGGATGAACTCCTTACTCAAATAGAAACATCTGGAGTTGATGCATCTGAGTACTTGAGCAAGCTAAAAGATAAAGAGCTTACTACAAAGATGATAGAAGAGGTACAAAAAGCTCTCGCTATAGGAAAAGTAAAGCTTGTCAAATTCATTGCTGAGTTGTCCCCTCAACTCAAGCATATTCTTTATTTATTTCAGAAACTTTGTACATTTTCCTTATTCATTAAAGATATCAAGAATAAAACTGATGCAATTGAGAAAGAGATCATCGATCTCTCAACTAAGTTGACCACCAAGCCTAATTCAGTTCAGAATTTTTATACCAAGCTTCAATAGCTCATGGCTCAATAGTTAGAACTCGGAAATGAAGAGCATAAGATCAGGATGGATATAATGACCCTCCAGACATTATTCCTTCCTCATCTCTCATCATTTCAAGAGCAGATTAACCGAGCTACACGCCTATCTACTACACAAGAGGGAAGCACTCTTGATGGCTTAATATCACTATTGATGAATATTCAAGCACAAAATTCTTTAATGGAAAGTGTAAAGGATGCACTCTCAGTCGCACTCACCGACGCCCAGAACAAGTATAAATCTATTTTTGATCAGTTATCGCCCCCGGATGGAAATTAAGTTTTTGATGTTTGTCAAAAAAGGGGAGTAATAATACATAAGGGGAATAATATACTATATTTGGAGAGTGATACAGTTTTGGTAATACAGTTTTGAGTATTGTATATAGGGGAGTATACCGAGCAGAGCATACAGAGCAAGCAGAGCACACAAGCACAGAACTGAACTGAGCATGCAAAATCTGAGTAATATACAGAATAATGATAAGGGGAGTGTATCTGCATGTACTATTTCATTGACTATTGTATATGTAGTCACACAAATCTGTCCAGCTTAATTAAATAAATATTTGCTATTTATTTGATTAAAAATCCACTAGCCATCAATTAATTAAATAAATATTTAATTAATTCATCTCCAAACATTCTCCTATTAATTAAATAAATTATTCAATTTGTTTTAATTAATTCATTAAACCAAATTCACAATCAATTAAATGAATAAAATCTATTTATTTAATTAAATCCCCCTTTTCCTCTTTTAAATAAATTAAATAAAACATTTATTTAAATCATTATCCCCCCCACTTGCATTATCCTACAAATGCAACTTGTACACATTTATTGAAATAAATGAATTTTTATTTTAATAAAATCCTATTTTTCCCTCACCCACCAAATCCACTTGCAAAATCTAATCCCCTTCTAAATTCTTCTAACCCCTTCCTAATTAGCCTAATCCATCCCCTAATTATTGTCACATTCCTAAGCAAAATGGAGTCACTTCTCAAAGACTTCAAAAGTTTTTGAAAAACATTTAATGCTTTGTGTGTTCAACAAAATAACCCCCAAAGTCTTCCAAGACCACTAATGGCTCTTACATGACCATTTATGGCTCTTACATAACCATTTATGGTTATTTCAAACTTGTCTCCCCAAACATTTATTGCTTTGACCATGTTTATCTCTTTTTACATTTGCACAAGAGTTTATCCATTGGATAAAAACTTTATTCTTTGAATAAAGAGTTTATTCATTCAACTAACCTTGACTTTAACTCCCAATGTCATGTCAAGCATTTAATGCTTATTCCCTCTCCTCTCAACCTATCTCACATTGACACTCGTCATCCTGGGATTGGGTTGAAAGCCCTCACATGGATTGAAAATCATTCAATCCTGACCCTTGTTGAGATTACTCAATCTCAACCATCCATTGCTCCATTTTTCCTATAAATAGAGCCCATTTCTTCATAATCTAGATCCTGAAAACTTGTATGCATTTAACCTATAGGCATTTTAGAGAGCATTTAGCATAGCAAACTAAAATCTTGTTATTTTGGTTAAAATCAATCATTTTAATAGCATCTAGTATTTTAGCTTTTCATTTTATATTTGGAGCAAATACTAAAATCTCAATCCTCCATAAGCATCCATAGTGCAAAAAGCTGTTGAGAGCTACACTATTTTGGAACTTGGAGAGGAGAGGAACAAGGGAGAAGGAGCTAAGAGCATGTTAAGAGGCATTTGGAGATGCCTTATTATCTTTGTTTCATTTGTTAGATATATTAGCATGATTTTAGTATCTCTTTTGATATGCCTGTTTAGATTAGTTTTTGATTGACCAACACTAACGATTTCTTGTGTTTTGTGTTGTTTGTCATTTGCTAACCTTGTCCATTTCGCAGTGCATCAGTATATATTGTCAAGTGTAGTCATTTTGCAAAGTATATAGATTTTTGAGTTATGACTTTGAAAGTAGTTTTTGTCAAACATCTCAACTAATGTCAAAAGGGGAGATTGTTACTACTTATCAAGTTGCCATTAGTTTTTATATTCAAAGTCATACTATATATTCTAGCCGGTTAGCACTACCGAATCATGCAGTCGGTATGAACAGAGAAGTCGGTATGCACAGTCTAGTCGGTTATGAAAGAAAGTAGTCATAGAATGCAGTATTCACCGATTTGTCTACCGAGTATCTTTTTATGGCTACCGAGCAGTAAAGTTAACACACCGAGTTGATATTCACCGAGTGAAATGTGTTACCAAATACATTGAACCTGGACATGCATATGAAAACGTGTTACAAGATCGAGGCACATCTAACCAATATTACATTGGAATTGCACTAGAAGATTGTGTATGATTGCGAGGTCAATCTAACCAATGAAGTATTTTGTTTAGTTATTCATTCGAGGAATCTTGTTTGTAAGATCGAAGCAATGAATTAGATCACCGTTTTAAGAGATCTATATATATAGCATTATTGAAGTATATGTATATATAAAGGAAGACTGTTACAGAGACATAGAGGTCACCAAGAAGGTTTTCAGAGAACAATTGAAGAATAGAGTAAAAAGAAGGGTTTACCGAGTTACTATATGAGTTACCGAGGTATGCTATAAGCAAGGTAATCTTATCCTGAGCACATAGAATCTGCTATAACATTTCAGATGTAAAGTTGCAGATGTTTGTAATGATTTTATTGTAATATTGTGAAGTTGAAAGAGAAACCTTTAACAAGGTTAAAGACTCTAACCAAGTCTATAAATTGTAAAGCCTCTAACCAGGTGTAGCTTTCAGAATAAATGTTGTAAAATCCTTTAGCAAGGTAGATCTAACAGATCTTGTTACTCCTAGCAGGGTAAGCTATAAGAAATAGCTAAATGTAGCTCTAACCGAGCATTCTTTATTATTGCAGTAGTGAAGTTGTGGGTGCCATCCCCACCGCAGTTTTTCTCTCTAACCAAGAGTTTCTGCGTAACCAAAATATATGTGTTATGGAGTGAATCATGTATGATTGTTATCTGTTTGTTTTAACTTTATTTTATGTTACTGCACTAGTCTATTTATGCATAACAGTAAGGTTATTATTGAAGAAAGGTTTTGGAGTACTGATTCACCCCTCCCCTCTCAGTACATTATCTTTCCATATTGGGCCTAACAGACTGTTGTTACATTCACTTCTGTACACATAAATAATAAAATCTTTTGAAAAATCAATATTCATGAGCACTATGGCAGAGGCCACAACTTTTTTTATTCTTTTGAAGGCCAATTTCCCTTTTGGAATCCACTTGAAGCTCTGACCCTTTTGCAACATAAGGGTGATTGGTCATACCAGGTCAATAAAGTCGGATATGAATTTGCTTACGAAATTGATCTTCCCTAGGAAGTACTAAACTCCCTTTTTGTTCACTGGTAGAGGTAGTTCCTTGATTGCTTTGAATTGATTGGGGTTAATTGTGATACCCTCCTTTGAAACCACATGTCCGAGGAGCTTTCCTTGAGGGACTCTGAACACATATTTCTTGGGATTCAGGGATATCCCAAATTCCTAGCACCTTCGAAAAACTTCTTTCGAGTGATCAAAATGATCTTCCTTTCTCTTAGAGAAAATAGTAAGATCATTTAAATAGATGAGAATATTCTTATTTATGAACTCCTTGAAAGTTATATACATCGCCCTTTGGAAAGTGGCCCTAGTGTTGGACAACCCAAATGGCATCTTTGTGTATGCATCATGCCCCATTTGGTAGTAAATGTTGTATTATGTTGATCTTTGGCTTTCATTAAGATATGGTTGTATCTAGAGAATCCATCTAGTAAGGAAAATATTTCAGGCAATAACTATTTGCAAAATCTACTCCATTGAAGGGAGTGGGTAATGGTCCTTAAGGGATGCTTAATTCAAATCCCACGAATCTACGCATAGTCGAATCTGACCATTGTTTTTTTGAACAGGTTCCAAATTATACACCCAAGTGTTGTGCTTGATTAGGTACACAATCTGAGATTCTACTAACTTCTTTAACCCCTAAGCCATGAGAGACTCAATCTTAGGATTTACCTATTTCTTCTTTTGACGAATAATCATAGCCTTAGCTAACAACTCAATTTTATGTTGAATGGCATCCGACTCATATCCTTTCAAGTCACCATAACTCCAGGCTATGACCCCTTCATATCTTTTACAAAGGAAGGTAAGACATTCTTTATCCTTTTGTGAAACACCTTTCCCAACTTTGAGTTTTTTGTCCCTTTGAACCTCCAGGTCTACATAGTCACCCCTTATATGCAACAAATTTTCTCTTATCATTTCTTGCATCATCATAATCAAATAGGTTCTCAAGGGTGATTAAGCCTTTCAGGAGCTTATTCCCTTTTAGCTAGATGATTTTTTCTCATAAGCTTCCTTGATTCTCGATTGCAACACACTCACAAATTCTTCAGATTGTTGTAGAAACAAGGCCACTTAAGCATCGCTCTAAAAACCTTGCCATTTATGCTCATTATTTACAGTGCTTGGCCCTACTATCATTTGTATAGAATGCTCATTGTTTGGCGAGTCCATCATCAGGATAAATTGTGATTTGATTAGTACCAATTGATCGGTCGTCATATTCTACTTGCGAGGAATGGCTTGGATATTGAATATCTCAAAACTCTAAGTCAGATCCCAAACCATGCACTTGTTTGACCACTAGTTAAGAATCTCTAAAGACTTTCAATTGTTTAATACTCATTCGTTCGATGAGGCTGAGACCTCTGATCAAACCTTCATTTCCAGCCTCATTATTGGTACAAGGAAACTAAAAGCAAAACTATTTCAAGGTTTGCTTACCTTCTAGGGATGCTAGGCATGTTCTTGCTCCTAATCCAATTTTAAATCTTGCACCATCGACAAAGAACAAGGTCCATAGTTTAGACTCGGGGCCACCTTCCTTTTCAGGGATAGTTTTTTCTTCATTTCAAGTGATCTAGGGGATAGGTTGATCTTCATCAAAGATAACATACGTTCCCAGGCCCGTGGCATGGAAATTATAGAAAGGGTCATTCTCAATAAACTCATTTAAAAGAATTTCTTCCTTTTCATTTCTTTGGCCTCTAACCTATTATTCTTCAAGCATTTACACAATACATTTCCTCTTTAGTAATGGAAGTATGAGTAGGCTCGAAGCTCATCACAACATCCTCCACTATGCACAAAATGTAGAGGTTCGGACAATACTTTTATCTTTGAACCATATTTAGTTCAGAGGATCGGGTGAGACCACTCTAGGGACATGTATCCACCAATCTTGGTCATGAAGTCTCAGGATAGGCAAAGGCCATAGATGGAAGGAATATCAATTATAACCACCTCTTGAGGGATAGTGATCCTAGGGCAAGAGTATAGGGTTAGGGGTAGATCCTAAATAATTCCTAATGCTTGCACCTTCTTACCATCTAGTTGCATCATTCCCCTTTCCAATTACTCATATTTAATTTGGAGAGCTTCAACGATTTTCTTGGGCATAACAGTGGTACTAACCATCGAGTCTATCATGAAATTATGCAACATCTTATCTCCTACTAATAGTGTCAAAAAGAAAGGCATGGGTTTTGTCTTACCAATTTGTTCTCTTTTTTTTATATTTGTTGGTGTTTACAAAGGCAACAGGTGGTAGATGTTTTCCTAGGTTGTCTTGTTCCTTCCCTCTTTTCTGTCCAGCAAGATTCTCAGCCCGAGCCAACTTTTCTCAATCTTCTAGGGCCTCTTTTAACAATAGCTTATGTTTAAGAATAGCCAAGATGTCCCATAAAGATACACTAGCAGGGGCTTTCTTCATTTGTTCCACCATGTTCATTGCTAGGGGCACTGGAACTTGGGAATCCTTTGGTTTATATTGGAAGCTCTATTGTGGCTTCCGTGAAAAGGGGGTAATTATAACATTCTTTGGCCCCTTTTCAAAGGTCATGTGTGGTTTGGAACTTTTAGGGATGGGCTCCCCAGTAAATATCCTCTTTAAACAAGTATTATAATTTGACTGGATGTATGGTTTGGATGCCTCGACATCATTAGCAAAGACTACATCTTCCTCCTGCATCATTTTGGAGCTCAAAACTACATGTTTTGAAAAATTCTAAGAATAGACCAAGTTCGATGATCAAGTTCAACAATCAGTATTGGCCAACTAACGGATTGAACCAAATATGGTTGCTAATACCTACACTTTAGGTTCTACTAATACCTAGGCAGGTCTACCTCGAATAAATTATAGTAGATTTATAAGGTTAAATTATGTATAATTGTTGCCTATTGGGTAAACTAAATAACATATACAAAAATGGAATAGTTAATGAGATTAGTGCCTTACTACTATTGGGTGCAGAGTCAAGTAATGCATTATAGAATCATATATACCACTATGCTAGATAAATTTTAAATTCACATTTGGCATGAATCTGGCAATTAGCTCTATCTCGATATTCAAATATTTCACTATTTCTGTGATTTATTTTGGTATATCTTTCCTTTTGATTAATTTTGATTCACCCTTGATGAATAAATTAATGTGAATAGCAGAAAACTGAATATGTGATACTTAAGATAACCACGACTACTTTAATTATACAACAAATGGACATGAATTCAAAAGATACACTAATGCAATCCACCACAATAGAAGAACTTTCATATTATTGGAATGTGATTTGATACAAAAAATTTCTTGCTTATTGCTTGTCTATCATAGATCTATTCATCCCCCCATAAAAAAACAAACACACTTCCTTTTATAAGTAATGACCACTTAATTTGAAACAACATGTCTTAATTACAAAGCTCGTTAAACAACAAGATTATATTTTATCTCTATAATAAGAATATATTAACAACTCTTAAATTCTCAATGTAATCTTGCTCCTTGTAAGTTTCAATGTTAGTGATGTAGTGCCTCATGACATACTCCTTCGTATACCACTTGTCCATGATAATCTTCATGTTGTCTAGTATAAGCACCTCATCATTGATATTTTTCTAAAGCTTGAGGGAGCTCCTTCGCCATCAAATCTTTCCACTAGTCCAATGGAATTAGTGAGCCATCATCACCATGCAAGATGGTTGGGAGGCTCTATGTGTCTTCTTTGTCAAGGCGTTTCATATCCTCCACAAGCTCCTCCTGATATTCCTAGTATTTTGTGAGCAGCCTTTTGATCCGTTTAGAATTATTTGATGATGTTGGATCTTCAAGTTTCAATTCCTTCATTTTCTCTTTCATCCTTTCTAAGCTTGCCATGTTCCTTGAAGGCTATAAAAGTGCTTGCATATCTATATTCCAATAATTGTTATAGTAAAGCATCGTTTCATTGAATCGATGTGTGACAAGTTTAGACATCATATCATATACAACTTTATTGGCCTGTTTCTCTTATTTTTTCATCTTCTCAAACTTTTGTGTCCTCAACCTCTAATAGGTTGTATCCTTTAATGTCAGGACAACTCGTTGATCACTTTCAAATTAGGGCTCTCCTTCCTCAATGATTGATTTTAGCCTATCTTCCAGCTGCAACCTTTCATCTTCTAATTTCTCATACTTAGCCTTATAAGTATCTCTTTGTTTGTTCAACTTCTCTATTTGTGCTTTGTTGAACTTTGCAACATTGATGTTCAGGTTTGCAATGCCAATGGGATCAGTTTCTCCAACCCTCTGTAGCATAATATGACCGAAGCCCTTAGATGTGTCTATAAGAGTAGGAATTTTCCTTTTCGGGTACAATGCCCATTGTAATAAGGCTTTCTTGTCTAGATCAAAACTAGAGCCAGAGTATATCTTGTCTACATCTTCAGGTAGCATCTTCCTTTTTGTGTCAGGATCTCTTACAAAGTTGTCAAACATAATGGCAAACCTCATGTCCCATTCAGGTACAATAATAACACCACAATCTTGCAAGAGTTGTCTTCCTTTAGTAGGGGTCATGGTATTCATCTTTGTGTCCACATCCTCGTAGATCTTTTATAATAGATCATTCTCATTCTTGGGATTAATTTCATCAACCTCTTGTCTTAATAACTTTCCTCTATATTTATATAAGAATGACCTAAAATCTGGAGTACAAATAAACTCAGCATCTGAAATGAACTCTTTGCAATCTTGTTGTCTAATATCATCCTTTTCATCAATTGGGGAAGGATCTACCACAATCGCTCTGTCTTGATCTAGATTGGCTTCCATAATATAGTCTCTGCTTTGTTCAAATATTTCCTCAGTATCACTTTGTATCATAGGGGTAAGTTGTGGAAATAAATGCATGAGAGGAGTTAAAACTTGAATGCTCTTTCCCATTGGCCATTGAAACTCTCTCTTGAAGACATATTATGGTACTCCCTCAATTATTTCATCTACATGAGCAATATTCTCATTAATTCTTACAATGGGATCCTCAATATTTGAGAAAGCGTCAGAACTTGCTAGGTTATGGTTTTTCTTCAATTCTTTACCCTTGGTGGCCTTGTCACATGAGAGTAATCTCTAGGATCTCTTGGCCTGACTAATAAATCCCTCTGGATCAAAATTATTTCTAGGATCACCATGTGATGGACCATAATAGGTTAATTTAGGTTCAATGAAATCATACCCCTTGGTAGTAACCACTAAAAACTCTCCAAAACATAATGCTCCTAGCATAAGAGTTTGATTTCTATGTGAAACAAGATGCATAGAACTAGAAACAACCAATTGCCTTATAATCTCTAAATAAGCAATTCTATTGGGAACTATTCTTGGTAGTAGGAAAGGGGCACCTTTAAATCCGTAGACCCTTATTTTTGTGTAATCTTTGAAAGCATACTAATCTCCCCAATTGTGATTCATTGTTTGCCTCTCATCATAATCTTTCAACTTGAGGAACTTTTGAATTTCATGGGTAAGTGTATGATGACATGGGTGGCCCAAAAGTTGATATAGTGGTTTAACAAAGTTCTCTTCAAAATACAAATATTGAGACCATAGATATCTACTGTCTCTTATGGGTGTCCACATTTGTACGAGTTTTCTCAAAACCTGTCTTTCATATTCCATGACCCTGAGATCATATGTCCACAAATTCATCACTTGTCCAACATACGAGAGCATATGCATAAGTACAAAATAATATTTAAAATAAATTTCATTGGGATTTCTCTTTATCATTTCCAAACCATGATTTATCTGGTCAACTTTTGTGAAACATAATCAAACAGGCGATCATCATGTGTCTGGATGTCTACAAGGAGTACCATAGGTGCAATACTCATAAGTGGGTTGGATTTCACACCTAAGACTTGAAAAATTGAATAAGTATATTTAAAATAATCTTCGAACAATTCTGCATCAAATGGTGGTTTCTCATCGGTGTCAAATATCCTAAGTTTCTCATAGTCCTTGGGTCTATGAGCTAGTATCCTCCACCTCTTATACACTTCCTCTAGTCTATTGTATTCATTGGCTAAAATAGTTAAGTCAATTGGCCTATCATAGGAAAGATCTAGGTCAAACACCCTAGAAATGTAATCCCTGGTTATTGGCAATAATGGTTCCCAGATAATAAAATATATTGTTCTTGTTTGCGGTGTATAATTCTTAGCTATAATCACTATCAAATCCACATTCACGAAAAAAAGTTACGGACGACCAGTTTTCCCATATTATAGATCCATGGGTCATATATTGGCTCTACTCTATTTCTTCTCTTGTAATGATACAGGAACAAATCATACCCTCTCTAAGGAGTCCACACATCCCCTAAGTTTTTAAATTTATCTCCTAACCACTCCATATCGGGTTTTAACTGGATTGCCCTTCTGGATTTAGGATCAGATTTTGGGAATTGATCCATCAAATCCTAGTTTAGATGCCTCCCTTCTCTCTTATGTCTTTTGTCTTTTGTTTCTTCTTGGGTTTCTTCCTGTGTTACTTTTTCCTTTTGCTTCCTAGCCCTAGGTTTCTTTGACGACCCCTCCATTGTTTTCCAAAGAAGGAAAACAACCAATTATGCACAATGCTTCACTAATTTAAATACTTACTTGGACCTCTATGAGTAATTGTGAGTTCTCTAATGGTGTCTAAACCCAAATTCTCTTCGCCTTTGCCTTAGTATCCTTTTAATTCATTCATAATCATCAATTATACATAGAATTAGCCTTTGAATCTGAATTAGGAAGTTGTGTTCGTGTCGTTTTAGAAACTATCTCAGAACGGTCATAAATTTCTCTGGTTTGAAAAGTCACGTAGATACGACATTTACTTGGCATGACATTATTTATTCCATGTCAAAGAGACTAGGAAACCTTTCTTATTGATGTTCAAAATCCTTCATATTTTCGATGAGAAATATCCTTTCAATGAGACCCCTTTCTCTCTTGTTCGGTATCCACTGTCACATCGAATTCCAATATTTCGATGAGACCTTATCATGCTTCTTCAACATTGCTTATTTCAGTGTGACATCTCTCTTCAGTAGGACTCCTCTAGGATTTAATAGATCTTTAGTGCCACACCAGTATTTATATTTTGGTGAGACATAGGATGTGTCTCTTTGATAAGTTTTTTCAATGTGACTTTGCCTTTCGGTGAGACCTCTTTCGATCTTAGTAGATCCTCGGTGTCACACCAATATTTGTATTTCAATGAGATATAAGATGTGTCTCTTCGATAAGTTAGTTTTCAATGTGACATTGCTTTTTGGCAAAGTACACTTTGCATCTTGTTGGTCTTTGGTGCTATATCGATATGATCATGTTCATTGTAACATATAAGGATTAGTCTTGGGAGAAATTCCACCAGAATTCTAAATGACATATGGATTTTATTTTATTTTTTATGGAAGTATATATACAATGATATAAGTGGTTCAAACATGATTGAATAAGATTTTTACCTCTATATTCTATTTTTTGACTTTTAAGGGTTTTTCATGGCTTTCACTCCAAGACGAAGATTGATAGTAGTGAGAAAGTAATTTACATATGGATAGTAGTGAGAAAGTAATTTACATATGGATAGTAGTGGGAAAATAATAGGATAGTAGTGGAGAATGATAAGATAGTAGTGGGAAAATAATATGGTTTTTAGACAGTAGTGGGAAAATAATCAAGTTCTTAAGGATCAAGGCAAAAACTTATCTCATTTTGTGAGATGCTCACACATCCAAGAGAAAATTGGGTGATTTGGTGCAATCTTTGACTCTTATTCTAAAGACATGTCTTGCATTTGTGCAGTTAACATTGCATTATCTACTCCTGGGGATGAATAAGAGTAGTTCCCAAGGTCTAGCAAAATACCTTGGGCTCATTTCTCAACTACCTTTTTGTTGTAGGTAACCCCGCTGATAGTTTTGATGGGCATGTGCATTATTGCAAGAGAAACACCATGAATTCATGTCATCCATGAAATTATTTTTTCCTAGCTCTAGCTCTTTGTTTTTGTTTGGAGGAACAACCTATATGGGGGTCGACTCAACTATGATCTAGTTTAAAGGTTGCCCTTGAAATGCTACTTAATTTTCTCCTGGGTATTGGTTTGGTTGATATGGGGGATTTTTTGTTTTGGTAGTTTTGGAAAGGTGGTCTAGGTGGGGCAAATTGCTTGCGCTTGATATTAATAATCTCATTTGAGAAGGTCCATGGGAGGTTTTTCATATCATTCATTTCTACGACCAAAGAGGAAGTGAGAGATACATAGGCTGATGCAGTTGGGTACACATAGATGGATTGCAGAGGTGAGGACATGCTTGGCTAGGTATCACTTGATGTGGAGGGTGAAGATTCTGGGAATACAAGAATTGGCAGTCTTGGAGGAGGTTCCTCGCATCAATTGAACTATTTTTAGCTTGGATAGCCACCTTATAAGCTTTCGGTCTTGGTAGAGAATTTTCTTCAAGCAACTGCATGATCATTGCAATATATAAGTTAAAATCCCTGAAGTAAAAAATGAAGCCATATTAGCTGGTGGTCGAGCAGTGAGTGGATTTCGCTGCCATGTCTTTTGGAATCTCATATTCGAGTTGGTGATAACTTCTTGTGGTGCTCTCTTAATATTGATCAATTGGTGCAACAAAGAAGAATAGTCTCCTTTCTCGCTAAACCATTAAAATAAGATATTTTTGAGTTAATCCCAATTTCAAATAGAGTTTGGGGTTAAAGACCTATACCAATCTAAATGTTTTCCCTTAAATAATTCTACGAGCAATCTCAAAAAAACATTTTGATGGGTGACGAAATGGACTCTACACAAATCTACAACACCTTGTAGGTATTCGGTTAGGGTTTTTCCTTCTTCTCCACTAAACTTAGGTAAGGATTTTAATACTAAAGAAGGAATAGGGTCCCATTGGTTAGGCAGAGTGGGAGGGGCCAAAGAACTTCCACTATCTAAATTAACATATATTCGGGGTGGTACAGGGACAACCATTTGAGTTTGAGTATTGGTTTGAGAAGTTCAGATTGTAATGTTTTGAGACCTATTAATATTCACCAAGGGTGGTTGTATTAGGCTAAGATTTCACATATTTATTGACCTAGTTGTTGGTCTTGGGCTCATACAACTTTTTCTGACTTCTAATCAAGTGATTGTGGGTCCCACTAGGCATGCAATAAAATACTAATAATCTGCAATTGGCTCTGAAGACCTGAAGCAAGGCAGTCAAGAAGTTTTATAGAGGTGGGACTTAAAACTCTCTGCTAAATGACCTTTGACTTTAGAAGCTGGCTCTTCGTGGGATTGCAAATGGGATGAAAAGGGAAAGAAGAATAGAAAAACAAATTAATACTAAGGCGATATGCCATTATTGTAATGCTGAGAACTTCTCCAATTAATTCATAGATGTAATATCCTTAGAATGAGCACAGAATAAAATCGCCCTTTTAAAGGAGAACAAAAGGCTTAAAGTTTACAAACATAATAAATCCAAATACTTGAAATCTTCAATAGAATTATTCATCAAGGCTCGTGAAAAGATACATGTCATTCATTTACCTACTTGAAATAGAAATTAATTCACATCTACATGATACGATAACATTACACCATTCACAATTCACCAAAAGAGTTTAATAAGAACATGAACAATTATCATAAAAATTTGAACAATTATCTTGACATAATACTTCAAAACAAATCCAAAGATGAAAACATAGAGAGGCTAGGATGACACATGTTTGGATCTTTAAAAGGGTTCATGTTCTGATAAATCACAGGTTGAGTGAAAGTGTATGCATGTTGGTTAATGTGTTGGAAATTAGAATTAGAATTTGATGAAAATGTGCAAGTTGGTAGAGCGACATTTATGAATTGGGGATTTCTTAAGGGATTGTATGGTATGAAGTATGTGTAGTGTGGATTAGTTTGGATTTATGTGTTTGTTGAATTCAAATTTTATTGTGACAAGGTGATGATATTTTGCCAATTAAGGTTTGAGTTCAATGGAACGCTATGGGGAATTGTATTTTCATTAATAACAATGACTAATGGCATAGACATGTTGATTTGAGATGTGATCATTGTTACCATAGTCTTGTCAATATGTGTTGTCATTGATGTCAACCTAATGTTTGATAATTGTATGTTATCTTATGTATGGTCTTTTGTTGGTAACAAATGTTAAGGTGTCCTTGTGGATATGGTAATTGTGGTTGTTTACTTGTTGGTTTTTGTGCTACAATAATGGTGAAGTTGTATGATGTCTACATTGAGATTGGTTGATGGTTCTCTATGGTTGATTGTCTATGTAATGCCCCACCAAGAACCCTAAAGGAAAACAACACAACTAGGCAACTAAAGGGTGAAATAATTTTTTTTTTGTTAAAGACTAAGTGTACTAACTATAATCACTGCACGTTTAACAACACAGTGGAAGTCTATCATAAGTTTTCCTAAGGGTAACCAACGAAGATTAATTTTCATAGATTATATTAACACCATAGTTAATCCATTTAATTAGATAAATTGAATACTTAAGTTTAAAACTACACATACATCCAATTTCCATGAACCATTTAAACATAAGATCAAAACAATAACATTCACTTCACTGACATAATAATATTACAATATCCATAAATACATGGCTTCCAATAATACCACTGGTTACAAAGATACAATATCAAGGTTACATAAAAGTCTGATACAATGACCATAAGGTCTCAACTGAACAATGATCTCGAACAAGAGCTGGTACATAAACCACGATCCAAGAAACACCAGCGAAGCCTTTCCTCGCCTGAAGATACAATCTAGAACATCTGATGGGAAGTGGCACTACCACCCAACCATGTGATCCCGAAATGGAACCACCCCACCGTGCTAGGAGATAGTAGAAAACCCTCAAGCAAGCAAAGTAAGACAAGTACAAAAGGACTACAAGACTCTGCAACCATCCATGTAACACAACTCACAAAACACTAGTGACTCTAAGAAGAGAGTGTCATCGCATAGCTTGATGGTTACCATGGTACAGCCTTCATAGGTCTCGGCCCCCATACTCGGGTTTCTCCTGGTAACCTCTCCCGAGCCTCTGGTTCCAACTAAGTCTCATGTGGACCCTACCAACACTTTCGTGAAGACAAGGTGGTAAGTTTGCCATTCCAGGCCTTCTCATAACATCATGAGCCCTGTACAAGCACTCACCTATGCACGAGGCACAATTATCTTAATTAATATTTAATCTACCTACCCCCTAATCAATTATTAGGTTATCACTTTTTAACTAACTTTCGACGGGTTATCCTGTCATCCACTTCGGGCACGGCCCCCGCTCAAAAGCCACTCTCTCTCTTAGGACACTAACAGGAAATGTTTCTCTCTACGAGAACTCTATGGCGAAACAAGCAACCATAAACAATCCTGACAAGCACAGGTGAAGAATACACAAATACCAACCCAAGATTGACCATTTGGACAAAGACACACAATGGCTCATATCAAATAGGTTATACACAACACCTAGTCTAGGAGAAATAACAACATAGGACACAATGACAATTTAATCAAAATTGCAATGAAATAAAACTTGACTGAGAACACAATATACGCAAGATCCTATTACAGGCAATCTTTCCTTAAAAATAGCCAAAGCATAAATAACATGCAATTTACAAATTTCTAGATAACAAGAATTCACAACATTTTAATACCAAAAACATCCACTTTATCATTTTTCCAAAAAGATTTCAAATACAAATAATTCTCCTAATGTATTTTCAACATATTTATTTAAATTAACATTCCAAACTATAATTAAATAATATTTTAAAATAACATTTAAAATATTATAATAACAACCAAAAGAAACATATCTAGTATTAAATATATATATATATACACATATATTTATTTATATACATATATAATATAATACATAAAATATTTAATTAATCTAACCCCTGGGTACGAAACCCGAAACAGTGGACAAGGTTTAGAAATTAATTAAAAATTAAAAAAAAACTTTAATAATTGCAAAATAGTCCCTGTCACGGCAGCCTATGCTATCGTCGGTAGCTAGTACTACCGTCCAGTAGCTCTGCTACCGTAGGTAGCGGCTACCGCCGGTAGCACTACTACCATCGGTAGTATTGTGTACTACCACCAATAGCGGATGCTACCATAGGTAGTTTTTTTTTTTAGTTTTTTTTATTTTTTAATAATTATTTTATATATATATATATATATATATATATATATATATATATATATATATATATATATATATATATATGTTTTTAAACAGAACAATAAATAAACTATACTTTTTTCAATAATTTCATTTTAATAAAATTTTAACAACAATAATAACAACTTTCCAATAATTCCATTTTGACAAAATTTCAATCCTTCTTTTTTTTAAAAAAAAAATTAATTAACCCATATAAATTTAATGTATAATTAAATTTATTTCCTTAAGGTAATTAAAACCATTTCTCAGGTAAATACCCTTTTCTCACAAATCTTGCAAATTTCCATGCATCGTAAAAACCGACAAATTATCTATAACAAATTTCCTAATTTTCACAAAATTACATACTTCCCACAAACAAGAAATACACATCAAGCTTGAATTTCCAAACAAAACTCGAATTCACCAGAAGAAACTTTTGGATTTGCCAATTATTTTACATACACATCAAGTAGAGAAAAATAGAAATATTTTTAATAAAACACAAAACTAAGAAATCATCCAACCTGGTTTAGCATTCCTGGAAGAAATCTGTAGAAGAGCCCTAATCCCTTCAATAACTTCCAATAAATTTTCTTCACCTAAATTCTTGACCTGTTCCTGTGTGTCCCTATGTGTAACTAAAATAAAGACCTAGCCCCTATTTAAACTAAAATTCTAGGTTCAATAGCTTTTTCACAAAAAACCTAAATTTAGAATAATAGTAATTTATTTTATTTTATTTTATAAATTTATCACATGCAATATTTAAACAACATTATTCCTTCTTTACTTTTCTCATGCATATTAATTAATTTTCTAAATAAAGAATTAAGACAATATTTTAATTCTAATTAATTAATTTTCTAAATAAAGAATTAAAACAATACTTTAATTCCAATTAATTAATTTTCTAAATAAAGAATTAAAACAATACTTTAATTCTAATTAATCCTTTTATTCATTTATTTAATTATAACTTTAGAAAATAATAAATACAATCTAATTTATTTTTAAAATAAAATATATATTTTTAATACCATGCAGCTTAATTTAATAATTTCTTTAATTAACTAAATTTACAATCTCAATGCATAAACAATACAATAATGAGATAATTTCATAAACTTAATTAATTAATTAATTAAATCCACTAAAACACTCAAATTAAACAAATCTCAAGCAATTACCCATTAAAGATAAAATGACAAAATACGAAGACCGAACTAACTGACAAAACGACTAACTGACGACACTCATACGAGTGTAACTGAGTAAAATAGGGTCAACTACTATCTCCTCCACTTCCATCAAAAAATATAAGGCACGCTCAGACCTGTGAAGCTAGGTGGAGACGATACCCCGTACCTACCCGGTACTTGTACCTGCAATATCCTGCATCACTGAACCACACATGCATATATATATATAGAAAACACTGCATACACATCGATGAAGGAGAATCGCAACGTTCCATGTCTCACCGAAATGAGTGAAGGAAAATCGTCCCCTTGCATCCAATACACTCACAAACACACAACATATAATTCCACATTGCATAAATAAAGTAAAATGTCAGTACATAGCAATAATACATAAAATGCCATAAATCACAAGTACTGAAATACTGCAAATAAATTATACATCTCATCTCCAAATAAAGCATAATGTCATAAAAAATCTGAATAATATGTCATGGTAATGTATCCACTGAAAAACAACCAATAATAAAATATGAGTCTAATGAGTTCAAACTAGTAGGGGTACTACCTTCTCCCCCCCAAAACTAGGCTTACTCCTGGAAGCCTAAAATAAATAAGAATACAGTTCTCTCATCTTTGTTGCATCCTCCCAAGTCGCAGAGGTCTCATCATTTGGGTCCCATAGGACCCTTACCTAGTCGATGGTACAACCCCTGAGGATCAAATCCCAATGCTGAAGAATGCGCACGGGCTCCATGGAAAGTTGCCTGTCCTCGACCTGCAAAGAGTTCCAATCAAGAACATGTGTCACATCTGGATGATAAGGTCAAAGAACCGAAACGTGAAAGACATCGTGGATGTGGGATAGACTCGGTGGCAAAGCAAGACGGTAGGCAACATGTCCTATCCTCTCAAGGATCTCAAAAGGTCCAACAAACCGAGGCGCCAACTTAGATCCCTTTCCATAACGGATCAGACTCTTCTGCGAACGCACTCTCAAGAAAACACAATCGCCAACAAAAAACTAACGATCTACCCTATGAGCATCTGCATACTTCTTCTGTCTATCCTGTGCTGCTACTAAATGCTCATGAATCCTATCTACCTACTGCTCCATATCTCGAAGAATATCCGGTCCTACAAGCACCCTGTCCTCTAACTAATCCCAACTCAAAGGAGTGCGGCAAGGACAACCATACAATGCCTAAAAGGGGGACATTCCTATGGAGCTATGATATCCATTGTTATAAGCAAACTCCACTAGATATATATAGGCCTCCCAACGTGACTGTTGGTCCATCACATACATGCGAAGCATGTCCTCTAATACCTAATTCACTCTCACTGTCTGACCATTTGTCTCTGGATGATAAGCTGAACTAAAATTCAACTGAGTCCCCAAAGCATGCTAAAGTGAGGTCCACAATGCTGAGGTAAAGATAGGATCTCTATCAGATATGATCTACCTCAGAATCCCATGCAATCTTAGTACTTCTTCTAAGAAGACTCATGCCACCACTGCTACTGTGTAGGAAGCTTGAATAGGAACAAAATGAGCAATCTTAGTCAATCTGTCAACTATGACCATGATGGCATCATGACGACGTGAAGAGACAGGCAAACCAACAATGAAATCCATGGAAATGACATCCCTTTCCAATCCAGTACTAGATTAGGCTGCAAAAGCCCTGCTGGGTGCTGATGCTCTGCCTTAACTCGCTGACACTCTAAACATTTCGACACAAAATCAGCAATGTCACGTTTCATACCCGCCCAATGATAAATTTGTCTAAGATCTGCATGCATCTTCTTGACACCAGGATGTGTCGAATAAGGTGCACGATGGGCCTCGGTCATATGATCAAAACACGAAGACCCTCCAAAGGAGGTACATAAATCTATTCATGGTGACAAAGAAGTCCATTTGCCTCAAGGTTATACCCAGAAAATCTACCCTCTAAAGGCCTTTCGGACTCTATCACAACTCTAACATCCTGATACCAAGTATCCTGAGGAAGAACTCCAAGAATTCTCTCTCTCAAGTCTACTCCAAGGGATAATGCTGAAACTTCATGTCGCCTACGACTCAAAGCATCTACTACTACGTTCTCTTTCCCCTGAATATAACGAACCTCAAAATCATATTCGTAGAAGAATTCCATCCATCTTCGCTATCGAGCATTCAAGTTTGGCTATGTGAATATATACTACAAACTGCGGTGATCACTATGCAGCTCAAACCGATGCCCTAATAGGAAATGCCGCCATCGAACCAAAGCATGAACTATAGCTGCCAACTCTAAATCATGAACTGGATAGTTCAACTCGTGGTTCTTGAGTTTGCGAGACTCATAAGCAACCACACGTCCATCTGCATAAGTACTGCACCAATACCTTCCAAAGAGGCATCTGTGCATACCATAAAATCTCCAGATGGATTAGGAACTGCCAAAATTGGAGCACTGACAAGGAGTTCCTTCAAGGTTTTAAAAGCTGCTTCACACTATTCTGACCAAACAAACTTCTTCTCTTTTCTCTGAAGAGAAGTAATAGGGTATCCTATCCGGGAAAAGCCTTCAACAAAGCAACGGTAATATCTGGCCAAACCCATAAAACTCCTAACTTCAGAAACGTTGGTCGGTGCTGGCCAATCAACAATGGCTTGGATCTTTGAAGGATCCACAGATATACCTTCTCCCAAAACCACATGACCAAGATAGTTCACCTCAGTCTGGAAGAAGTCACACTTTGCTAAATTGGCATAGAGTTGATTTTCCCTTAAGCACTGCAGTACCTGACGTAAGTGACCCTCATGCTCCTCCACAGATCTAGAATAAATCAGAATGTCATCCAAGAATACAATGATGAAACGATCAAGATAGGTGCAAAAAACTCCATTCATTAAGCTCATGAAAACTGAACACGCGTTCATCAACCCGAATGGCACCACTGTGAACTCATAGTGACCATAACGAGTACGAAATGTTGTCTTATGAATGTCTGCATCTTGAATGCGTAACTGATGGTATCCAGATTTCAAGTCAATCTTAGAGAACACCTTGGCTCCCTTAACCTAATCAAAAAGGTCATCTATATGAGGCAATGGATATCTATTCCAGATGGTTACCTTATTCAGCTGTTGGTAATCAATGCATAACCAAAGAGAACCATCTTTCTTTTTAACAATGATAACAGGTGCACCCCAAGGGGAAACACTAGGATGAATGAATCCCTTGGCCAATAATTCTTCTATCTGCAATTTCAACTCGCTTAACTCTTGAGTAGTCATCCGATATGGTGCTCTCAAAATAGGTTCTGCACCAGGAACCAAATCAACATGAAAGTCTATATCTCGCTTCGGAGGCATACCAGGAATATCCAATGGAAACACATCTGCATACTCTCTAAGAATAGGGTGACTATCAAGAGTGATTTCTCGCCTCTCTGACTCATCCAATTCCTCAAGAGTGATTGCAAAAAGTTGACATCCTCTACACATGCACCGCTTAAGTTGCATAGCGGAGATCATACTCAGGGATATCGGCCTCTGAACTCCAACAATCTCCACTTCTCTGCCAAGGTCATCTAAACACTCTACTATCTTCTTGTGACAATCTACACGAGCATTGTGAGATGATAGCCAATCCATCCCTAATACAACTCCATAAGATCCCAAAGGAATAACCCGAAGGTCCAATGAAGTAACTATGGTTCCTAATTTCAACTCACAACTGGGAATAAAGGCATCTACAGAAACATGGACACCTGTAGCCAACTCTACTTGCCACCTATCTGCCTGCTTAGCAGACGTAAGTCCGCACTGCTCCACAATGGATGAGGAAATATAAGAATCAAAAGCTCCAGAATTGAAAAGTACAGAGATAGGGGTTCCATGCAACATACCTACTGCCTCAATGACTGTACCTTGATGATCAGCTTGGCGGTCATCTACCGCTGCAAATACTCTATGGGACCTCCCTGTATCTTCTACTGTAGGTTCAGATGCTGCTGGTCTTTGACTACTTGTGTTGTGGACATTTTGAGGACACTGTGCAACTCTGTGACCAAACTTCCCACAAGAGAAGCAAGCTCCTCTATTACCTGTTGGTCCACTAGATTGCTGGAAACTTCCCTGGCTAGGGGCGTAAGATGCACTCTGCGAGGCCTGCCCTGTAGGGCCCTATTTACCCCTCTGCTAGTTCCTACCCTTCTTAAACTGAGAATTACCACCTTGTTGGCCCTGGAATTGTTTAGGTTTTGACTGTTGCTGTTGTTGTTGCCCACTCTTAGCGGGTGCTTGAGGAGTTCTAAATGGTGCAGCTGACTGGGAGTGATTTCCCCGAGCTTTATTTCCACTAGTAGGTGCACTTCCTATCTGCACACCTGTCTAACCACCAAGTGCATGACTAAGGTTCAGCTCAACTAATCTGGCCTTTCCCACGGCTATCTCCATTGAAGCTAGCTCGAATACCCTCACACCTCCACTAATACGGTCATTCAAACCTCTTAGGAAATGTTGGACAAGCATAGCCTCGTCATTACCAATTCCGACATATTGTTTGAGCTCATAGAACCTATGCTCATATTGGTCTATTGTCATCCCATACTGATGCAAGGCATAAAACTCATCTACTCGAGTCTGCCTCCACTGGGGTGAGAGAAATCGTGCCCTGAATCTCTCCAGAAATAGTTCCCATGTGATGGTGTTAATGCATACACCGATCTTCTCCTCCTCTAATCTCCACCAGATTGAAGCAAATTTATTTAGAGGCATAATAGCACATCTTGCCTTGGTGTTACTGCTATATGGAAACATAGCGAAACACCGGTCCAAGCCGATAAGCCAAGTCTCTGCCTCAAGACCAATACCCATACCATCAAAGTAAGGAGGATTGGACCTCATCAAGTCCTTTATGTGACCTAAGGAAGGTGGATCTCGGATAGCTAAAATCTCCCCTCGCCTTGGTGATCTCTCTCTCTCTTTCCTCTGGAACCTATTGAAGTGGCTCCTCAACCTGAGCATGAATAGGTTGCTCAAACTTAGGCCTTTGGCCTAACCTACCCAGAACCTCCTGAAACATCTGTCTCAGCTCTTCCCTTTCGGAAACATGTTCTCCTGCATGCTGAGAGTTCTAATGAACAAATTGTTCCTGCTCCTGATGAACTAACTATTTCGGCTCAACACTCACATGAGTGGGTGGTGGTGAAGGACTGTGATGGTCAGAACCACAGCCCCGTCCTCCACCTCTGCCTCCTTGGCGACCACCCGTACGGCCACCTCCTCTAGCTTTCTTAGCCATGACCTGGTACCATAAAAGAGAAAAAGGTTCAGATCCATAGCAAGGATAAGTCATGAGAGATACAACATTTATGAACTAAGAAAGATGGTCAATGAAAGGCACACTACAAACCCAGAGTACCCAGTGTTGAAACCTGGCTCTGATACCAAATGTAATGCCCCGCCAGGAACCCTAAAGGAAAGCAACACAACTAGGCAACTAAAGGGTGAAATAATTTTTATTTTTTTTAAAGACTAAGTGTACTAACTATAATCACTGCACGTTTAACAACACAATGGAAGTCTATCATAAGTTTTCCTAAGGGTAACCAACGAAGATTAATTTTCATAGATTATATTAACACCACAGTTAATCCATTTAATTAGATAAATTGAATACTTAAGTTTAAAACTACACATACATCCAATTTCCATAAACCATTTAAACATAAGATCAAAACAATAACATTCACTTAACTGACATAATAATATTACAATATCCATAAATACATGGCTTCCAATAATACCACTGGTTACAAAGATACAATATCAAGGTTACATAAAAGTCTGATACAATAACCACAAGGTCTCAACTGAACAATGATCTTGAACAAGAGCTGGTACATAAACCACGATCCAAGAAACACCAGTGAAGCCTTTCCTCGCCTGAAGATACAATCCAGAACATCTGATGGGAAGTGGCACTACCACCCGACCATGTGATCCCGAAATGGAACCACCCTACTGCGCTAGGAGATAGTAGAAAACCCTCAAGCAAGCAAAGTAAGACAAGTACAAAAGGACTACAAGACTCTGCAACCATCCATGTAACACAACTCACAAAACACTAGTGACTCTAAGAAGAGAGTGTCATCGCATAGCTTGATGGTTACCATGGTACAGCCTCCATAGGTCCCGGGCCCCATACTCGGGTTTCTCCTGGTAACCTCTCCCGAGCCTCCGGTTCCAACTAAGTCTCATGCGAACCCTACCAACTCTTTCGTGAAGACAAGGTGGTAAGTTTGCCATTCCAGGCCTTCTCATAACATCATGAGCCCTGTACAAGCACTCACCTATGCACGAGGTACAATTATCTTAATTAACATTTAATCTACCCACCCCCTAATCAATTATTAGGTTATCACTTTTTAACTAACTTTCGATGGGTTATCCTGTCATCCACTTCGAGCACGGCCCCCGCTTGAAAGCCACTCTCTCTCTTAGGACACTAACAGGAAATGTTTCTCTCTACGAAAACTCTATGGCGAAACAGGCAACCATAAACAATTCTGACAAGAGCAGGTGAAGAATACACAAATACCAACCCAAGATTGACCATTTGGACAAAGACACACAATGGCTCATATCAAATAGGTTATACACAACACCTGGTCTAGGAGAAATAACAACATAGGACACAATGACAATTTAATCAAAATTGCAATGAAATAAAACTTGACTGAGAACACAATATACGCAAGATCCTATTATAGGCAATCTTTCCTTAAAAACAACCAAAGCATAAATAACATGCAATTTACAAATTTCCAGATAACAAGAATTCACAACTTTTTAATACCAAAAACATCCACTTTATCATTTGTCCAAAAAGATTTAAAATACAAATAATTCTCCTAATGTATTTTCAACATATTTATTTAAATTAACATTCCAAACTGTAATTAAATAATATTTTAAAATAACATTTAAAATATTATAATAACTACCAAAAGAAACATATATATATATATATATATATATATATATAAACACATATATGAATATACATATATTTATTTATATACATATATAATATAATACATAAAATATTTAATTAATCTAACCCCTGGGTACGAAAACCGAAATAGTGGACAGGGTTTAGAAATTAATTAAAAATTAAAAAAAAACTTTAATAATTGCAAAACAGTCCCTGTCACGGCAGCCTATGCTACCGTCAGTAGCTAGTACTACCGTCCAGTAGCACTGCTACCGTAGGTAGCGGCTACCGCCGATAGCACTGCTACCGTCGGTAGTACTGTGTACTACCGCCAGTAGCGGATGCTACTGTAGGTAGTTTTTTTTTGTTTTTTTTTATTTTTTATTTTTTTATTTTTATTTTTTATTTTTTTTAATAATTATTTTATATATTTATATTTTTTTATATATATATTTTTAAACAGAACAATAAATAAACTATACGTTTTTCAATAATTTCATTTTAATAAAATTTTAACAACAATAATAACAACTTTCCAATAATTCCATTTTAACAAAATTTCAATCCTTCTTCTTTTCTTTTTTTTTTTATTTAATTAACCCAAATAAATTTAATGTATAATTAAATTTATTTCCTTAAGGTAATTAAAACCATTTCTCAGGTAAATAACCTTTTCTCACAAATCTTGCAAATTTCCATGCATCGTAAAAACCGACAAATTATCTATAACAATTTTCCTAATTTTCACAAAATTACATACTTCCCACAAACAAGAAATACACATCAAGCATGAATTTCCAAACAAAACTCGAATTCACCAGAAGAGAGTTTTGGATTTGCCAATTATTTTACATACACATCAAGCAGAGAAAAATAGAAATAAAACTAAGAAATCATCCAACCTGGTTTAGCTTTCCTGGAAGAAATCTGTAGAAGAGCCCTAATCCCTTCAATAACTTCCAATAAATTTTCTTCACCTAAATTCTTGACCTGTTCTTGTGTGTCCCTGTGTGTAACTAAAATAAAGACCTAACCCCTATTTAAACTAAAATTCTAGGTTCAATAGCTTTTTCACAAAAAACCTAAATTTAGAATAATAGTAATTTATTTTATTTTATTTTATAAATTTATCACATGCAATATTTAAAAAACATTATTCCTTCTTTACTTTTCTCATGCATATTAATTAATTTTCTAAATAAAGAATTAAGACAATATTTTAATTCCAATTAATTAATTTTCTAAATAAAGAATTAAAACAATACTTCAATTCCAATTAATTAATTTTCTAAATAAAGAATTAAAACAATACTTTAATTCTAATTAATCCTTTTATTCATTTATTTAATTATAACTTTAGAAAATAATAAATACAATTAATCTAATTTATTTTTAAAATAAAAAATATATTTTTAATACCATGCAACTTAATTTAATAATTTCTTTAATTAACTAAATTTATAATCTCAATGCATAAACAATACAATAATGAGATAATTTCATAAACTTAATTAATTAATTAATTAAATCCACTAAAACACTCAAATTAAACAAATCTCAAGCAATTACCCATAAAAGATAAAATGACAAAATATGAAGACCGAACTAACTGACAAAACGACTAACTGACGACACTCATACGAGTGTAACTGAGTAAAATAGGGTCAACTACTATCTCCTCCACTTCCATCGAAAAATATAAGGCACGCTCAGACCTGTGAAGCTAGGTGGAGACGATACCCCGTACCTACCCGGTACTTGTACCTGCAATATCCTGCATCACCGAACCACACATGCATATATATATAGAGAGAGAAAACATGGCATACACACCGATGAAGGAGAATCGCGACGTTCCCTGTCTCACCGAAATGAGTGAAGGAAAATCGTCCCCTTGCATCCACTACACTCGCAAACACACAACATATAATTCCACATTGCATAAATAAAGTAAAATGTCAGTACATAGCAATAATACATAAAATGCCATAAATCACAAGTACGGAAATATTGCAAATAAATTATACATCTCATCTCCAAATAAAGCATAATGTCATAAAAAATCTGAATAATATGTCATGGTAATGTATCCACTGAAAAACAACCAATAATAAAATATGAGTCTAGTGAGTTCAAACTAGTAGGGGTACTACAGTCTACCTGCTTGGTGTTGATGCTCTTGGCCAAGTTTTGTCACTTGGAGGAAGACTATGGATAGTACAAAGTTTGTTTGATTTGTGTGTAAATAATTGTTACAGATTGTGATGGGTCTCAAGGATGTGTTGAGCAGATGCCTTGTGATTGATATCCACCATCTTGATGTTGATATCTAACATACTTTAGTGACATGGTTGTAATGGACACCCTAGAATGCCCAAAAACTAACCCCACTGCTGATAGGGATTTAGTCAAACAGTTTGCAGCCAACTCCTTATTCCTCCATTTAATGTTTCAATGTTTTTTATTGTTTTTAAGTCTTTGCACAGGTATGAAACCACATAACATGAACTAAAAAGAATTCACAATAATAGGCAAGCTGGAAATTGAACTACTGCTGTTATAATATTATTTTCAGAATTAACAAAAATCAAATACATAGCAGGTTATTTTCAACTTACTAAATACTCCAGCATTTTGACATAATGTTCCAACCAAAGTTTCTAATTCTGCTGCTACAGTAACATGAATAGTGCTACATGAATAGTGTCAGGTGAATAGTGCCACGTGAATAGTGCCAGGTGAATAGTACCCACGTGAATAGTACCTACGTGAATAGTGTCACGTGAATAGTACCCACGTGAATAGTGTCGCGTGGCCTGTAGCTGGAAATGCAACCAAATAATGTTGCTGCTTGTAGTTGGAAAAAGCACCCAATCTGCCTGTAAATGAAGCTGATAGCAAAGGATTCCAAAGGCCAAACCCCAAGGGAATGACGTCTAGAATGTCACAAGAGAGGATAGACGTCCTCTAATGCCAAGAATGGATCTGCAACTCACACACCAAATTCTTCTCATATTCCACATACCCAATGAAGCCACAAAAGCTCCCTTTTATTCTTTCTCCAAGGGTCGACCCAACTCACTCAAACAATGTGGGATAAAACATGTTCAATATAAAACATATTAAAATATTCGCTTATGTCTCCCTTGGTTGCCCCTTTGATTTACACATATCTCCATAAAATAAATATTAAAGTAACACTTTAATATTTTACAATTAAATTAAATGTTACTTTAATAAAACTTCAGGCATTAAAATATATTAGCAATCGGACTCCGAATAGTGTGAGTGATAGCTCGTCGGAAAGCTCTCGCCAAGGAGTATCAAATCCAATCACCAAAACTAGCCCCCGTTGTGTCCTGCTGACTTACTAAAAATAGTAAGTATGCCTGAAACTAAGTAAATCACTTCGTTTTGACCCAAACTGGAAATGACTAGGCCAAAACACTTCAGGATCCCTTTAAACCCTTCGTTAGCCCTCAGGACCATGTAGAGCTAGGCTAACGCACATATACTTGGTCAATCTGCTAGAGCGGGGACATTACAGTCTGCCCCCCTTGAAATTGCTTGTCCTCAAGCAATCTCAGTCCAGCCTGCTGTATCACCTGCTCATTCTCCCATGTAGCATCTTCCTCCGGCAAGTCTCTCCATCTGACCAAATACTCCTTCACTATCCTGTTTCTGAGTTTCCTCTCTTTGGTGTCCAGAATAGCCTCAGGTACTAACATGAGCTTCCCCTCCTCAAACAAAGGAGGTAAATCTGCAGAAGGTACTACACTCTGACCAATAGCTTTCTTAAGCCTAGAAACATGAAATACATTGTGCACCCGACTGCCCTCTGGAAGCTCAAGCTCATAGGCGACTTCGCCCACTCTGCGAATCACCCTGTAGGGACCATAAAATCTAGGCTTCAACTTTTTAGCTCCGCTCTTCTTGAGTGATGACTGTCTATATGGTTGTAGCCTCAAGTAAACCATATCCCCTACCTCGAAACTGCGCTCTATTCGGTGCTGATCAGCGTACAATTTCTGTTGATTATGGGCCTGCTGTATATTCTCCTTGAGCACTTTCAGGATGTCTTGACTATCCTACAATAATTTTTTGGCTTTGGGCACTCTACTGTCCCCCAAAACTAAATCCATGAAGCTAGGTGCATCATAACCATAGAGTGCCATGAAAGGAGTCATCCTGATGGACATATGATAAGTGGTGTTATAACAATACTCTCCCATATGTAACCATCTGACCCAAGCTTTTTGTTGTGCAGTTACATAGTTCCTCAAATATCCCTCCACCCATTTATTCACAATCTCTGTTTTCCCATCTGTCTGCGGATGATAACTAGTGCTAGGTGTAAGATCTGTACCACACAACCTAAACAACTCCTGCCAAAAAACACTCATAAACTTACTATCCCGATCACTGACAATGAATCTGGGCAACCCATGTAACCTGAATATCTCTCTAAAGAAAAGATCTGCCACCTGTGTTGTTGTGTAAATGGACGGAATAGCAAAGAAGTGAGTGAACTTCGTCAAGCGGTCCACCACCACATAGATGCAATCCCTTCCCTGTACTCGTGGTAACCCAGTGATGAAGTCCATCGAAATACTTTCCCATTTCCTATCAGGAATGGGCAAGGGCTGTAATAAACCTGCAGGAAATGTGTGCTCTCCCTTATTCTGTTGACAAACTGCACACTCCCTGACATACCTCTGAACATCATCCTTGAGCCCTCTCCATGAGAACCGCTCTCGGATCTGCCTGTAGGTCTTGAAGATCCCCGGATGCCCAGCTGTGGGTGCATCATGAAATGCCTTTAGTATCACCTCTCTCAAATGTGATGATGGAATCAAATAAACCCTGTCTTGAACTCTGATCAATCCATCTATCACCTCATAGTGATCATCCTGTATAGTACCTGAAATCAATCCAGAAGCCCAAGCATCTCCAACATACTCTGCTATAATCTGATCTCTCCAATCTCCTGAAATCTCTGCCAGAGCACATAAGTGAGGTCTCCGAGATAAGGCATCAGCCACCACGTTTTTCTTACCTTTGACAAACTCTATGTCAAAGTCATAAGCCTGCAATTTAGTAACCCATTTCTGTTGCCGGTCATTAAGATCACACTGGCTCATGAAATATTTTATGCTATTGTGATCAGTTTTGATCACAAACCGTCCACCTACTAAGTATGATCGGAATTTGGCCAATGCATGCATTATGGCCAACATCTCCCTGTCATAGATAGAATAGCTCCTCTCAACACCTCGGAGCTTCCTACTCTCGAATGCAATGGGATGTTTCTCCTGCATCAATACTGCCCCTATCCCATCACTTGAAGCATCACACTGAAGTTCAAATGGCTTCGTGAAATCTGGTAGAGCTAAAACCGGACAAGATGACATCACTTGTTTGAAGTGGTCAAAACATCGCTGCGCTGCTTCTGTCCATACGAAGGCTCCCTTTTTAGTGAGGTCTGTCAAAGGTGTTGTAGTCTGTGAAAACCCCTTAACAAACCTCCTGTAAAACCCGCATAAACCAAAGAACCCCTTAAGTTGTGTGAGGTTCGTGGGAGTAGGCCAATCTACTATAGCTCTAATCTTTTCAGGGTCTACTCGAACTCCATCTGCACTAATAATATGCCCAAGGTATAGTAATTCTGTCATACCAAACTCACACTTAGACTCCTTGGCATATAAAGACTCTCTCTCTAGGATAGATAATACCTCCTCCAAATGCTGTGAATGTTCCTCCCAGGTCTTACTGAAGACCAAGATGTCATCAAAGAAGATCAAGACAAATCTCCTCAACTGCTCCTTGAATACCTGGTTCATACAACTCTGAAATGTAGCGGGTGCATTGGTTAGTCCAAATGGCATAACCATAAACTCAAAGTGGCCATAGTGACATCGGAAGGTTGTTTTCTCAATGTCCTCTGCTCTCATCCTGATCTGATGGTATCCGGATCGCAAATCAATTTTGGTGAAGAAGCATGCCCCATGCAACTCATCAATCAGTTCATCAATCCTAGGATTGGGATACCTGTTTTTAATTGTTTTCTTATTCAGTGCCCAGTAATCGATGCACATGCGCATTGTCCCATCCTTCTTCTTTACCAAAACTACAGCTGAAGCAAAGGGGCTTTTGCTAGGCCTGATGTGCCCCATTTCCAACAACTCCTTAATTGCCTTCTCTATCTCATCTTTATGTTTCTTAGGATGATGATAAGGAGTGGTCATCACTGGTTTGGCTCCCTCCTCGAGCTCAATAACATGCTCTGCACCCCTGTCAGGAGGAACCCCGTGAGGAATATCACTGAATACCTTGGCATGCCTGTCAAGAATCTCTTGTATATCTGGTGGATGACTCTTCACCCGAAGCTCTAGTGAAGTTGGCATAGCTAAGCACTCTATTGCCCACTCTATGTCATTATGTCGAAAAAGTCTCTCCATTCTCTTCAAAGAGACTACCCTGCAACTCCCATCTGAAAGTCCCCTGAGAACAACAGTCCTACCCTCATGCTGAAACCTCATTTCCAACTTCGCTAGGTTGAAAGTGAACTCAACCAGTGATGCCATCCATGTCATACCGAGGATGATGTCATAATCTCCCATGTCCACAACATAGAAATCATCCTCCAACTCATAGCCATCTCCAAATCTAATGTGAAGATTTGAAACCTTCTGAGTACATAATAGCTTTTGGCCATTAGCCACCATGACCCTAAAACCATCATGCTCCTCTGTCTGTAAACCTCTCCTAGCTACCAACTGTGTATCTATAAAGTTATGTGTAGCCCCAGTGTCAATGAGAGATATCACTTTCTGCCCCTGGATAGTACCCCTAACCTTAAATGTGATTGCCTTTTGGGCCCCTATCAAGCGTGCCAACGATCTATCATCCTTAGGAATGCTGCTCTCCTCTATCGTGTTACCCTCATCTGAATCGGAGTGCTGATCCTCCCCCTCTGACTCTGACTCCTCTGCTAAAAAATACTCCATTTGATTTGCCTTAGCCTTGAGAGGGCATTTATGAGATAAGTCCCAAGGCTCTCTACATTGGAAGCATAGTTTCTTCTTTCGAAGTTCATTCAAGGTTTCACTGTCTAGTCCTTTTGATCCTTCTTTGGGTTTGTTATACTCTTTCTGAAATGGTTTTTTGTCTTTGTCCTTACGGTAGGAAGAATCTGTTGAATGGTATTTTCCTTTGTATACCGAAGGGGCTAAATCTCGTGCCTTTTTAGTTGCTTCTGCTAAGGTGAGTGGATCATGTCCCTTCACCCAACCACATAATGGATCAGCAAGCCCATCACAAAATAACACCACCAATCTCCTAGGAGAGATATCAGTAACAAGTACAGACAAACGTTGAAACTCGGCGATGTAAGCATCCACTGAACCTGACTGTTTTAACTGTGCTAGCTCCTTGAAATGTAACTCGGGATCCCTAGTGTCAAATCTCTCAATCAATCTTTCTGTGAATTCCTCATAGGATGTAATCTGATTATGCCCCAGAGTCACCATGCCATGATGCCACCATTCATGCGCAACGCCATCCAAATGCATAGCCGCATACTTGATAGCCTCATCCTCGGGCATAGGATTTAGCTGCAAGTATGTATCTACCTTCTGCACCCAAGCTCGTGCAGTTATCTTCCCTGAAGCATCATAATAAGGCAAGGAAAGTTTTTCAACTTTCTTTCTTAGCTCAAAATTCTGATTCCTCCCTCCTGCTCTAGGCATATGTCTCATCCTCAAGTCCATATAATCTCTGAGGGAAATATCTGCCTGAAACTCGGGTCCACTGGCCTCCCAGTCCCTCCTGAACTGACCCTGTAACTCAGTAATCTACGGTTCGTTCACTGGTTGAATCGGATCCCTAGGTGGAAAGGTGGGTAGAAAAGGTCTCGAGCTCGCTGTTCGAGCTGGGTGTGCAATGTGTCTAAAGTTATCCACCTCAATCCCATTGTTGCCATGTCCATTATTACCATTAATGTTATTCTCAGGGCCATTGTTGTTGCCTCGGCCTCCATTATTATCATTGCCCCTATTGTTATCATTTCCCCCATTGTTATTGTTTCCATTGTTGGCCTCACTTGGATTAATATTAACGCCCATCTGTCTAGCCATAAGCTGCAACATCATGTCCATTCACCTATTCTGCTCCTGCTGCATACGCTGCCCTTGCTCTAACGTACCCAGCAACTGTCTGAACATTACCTCCCCCTGATCTGGAACGATATTTCTCTCATCTCGGTCACCCATACTGTTGTCCTGATTGAAGAATATTTCCTCTATGTCTGTCTGACTGGATTCTATGTCCACCTGCACGGATGAACTAGACTACTCACTCTAACTATCCGGATTTCTATTTTGTCTGGCCCTGGTATTGCGAAAATTATAATGCCCCTGTCGCATGCTCAATCATACATTCTGGACCTGTTTTATTTCTGCAATATGTTTTGGTGAAAGTTTCCCACAAGATGGCAGAATCTTCTGCTCTGATACCACTGTAATGGACACCCTAGAATGCCCAAAAACTAACCCCACTGCTGATAGGGATTTAGTCAAACAGTTTGCAGCCAACTCCTTATTCCTCCGTTTAATATTTCAATGTTTTTTTTTGTTTTTAAGTCTTTGCACAGGTATGAAACCACATAACATGAACTAAAAAGAATTTACAATAATAGGCAAGCTGGAAATTGAACTACTATTGTTATAATATTATTTCCAGAATTAACAAAAATCAAATACATAGCAGGTTATTTTCAACTTACTAAATACTCCAGCATTTTGACATAATGTTCCAACCAAAGTTTCTAATTCTGCTGCTACAGTAACATGAATAGTGCTGCATGAATAGTGCCAGGTGAATAGTGCCACGTGAATAGTGCCCCGTGAATAGTACCCACGTGAATAGTGTCATGTGAATAGTACCCACGTGAATAGTGTCGCGTGGCCTGTAGCTGGAAATGCAACCAAATAATGCTGCAGCTTGTAGCTGGAAAAAGCACCCAATCTGCTTGTAAATGAAGCTGATAGAAAAGGATTCCAAAGGCCAAACCCCAAGGGAATGACGTCTAGAATGTCACAAGAGAGGATAGACGTCCTCTAATGCCAAGAACGGATCTGCAACTCACACACCAAATTCTTCTCATATTCCACATACCCAATGAAGCCACAAAAGCTCCCTTTTATTCTTTCTCCAAGGGGCGACCCAACTCACTCAAGCAATGTGGGATAAAACATGTTCAATATAAAACATATTAAAATATTCGCTTATGTCTCCCTTGGTTGCCCCTTTGATTTACACATATCTCCATAAAATAAATATTAAAGTAACACTTTAATATTTTACAATTAAATTAAATGTTACTTTAATAAAACTTCAGGCATTAAAATATATTAGCAATCGGACTCCGAATAGCGTGAGTGATAGCTCGTCGGAAAGCTCTCGCCAAGGAGTATCAAATACAATCACCAAAACTAGCCCCCGTTGTGTCCTGCTAACTTACTAAAAATAGTAAGTATGCCTGAAACTAAGTAAATCACTTCGTTTTGGCCCAAACTGGAAATGACTAGGCCAAAACACTCCAGGATCCCTTTAAACCCTTCGTTAGCCCTCGGGACCATGTAGAGCTAGGCTAACGCACATATACTTGGTCAATCTGCTAGAGCGGGGACATTACAATGGTTAACAAAATTGATATTTGGATGCTTCTCTATGGAGAAGGTGATGAACATATTTGTTCTCATATGTTGTAGACATTTGTCATATCAAATATGCAATGGTATAGATTAGTGCATTAGAAAGTAATGGTTGAGGAAGTCTTTGTTGGTAGTAGTGTTCTGACTGACATGAGTATCTGTGTGTATGGTTGAGTAGATCATCGAGGATGAGATGATGAGACTACATGGACGATTATTTATCATGGCTATTATTTGTATGTAGTTGTCATAATTTTCTTAATAGGTGTAGACAACTAAAATCGTCCTATCTAATTAAATAAATATTTTATTTATTTAATTATTTTACCCTAAGTCTTTTATTAATTAAATAAATCTTTATTTATATAATTAATTAATTAATCTTCTTCTAAGTCTTTCCTCATTTTAATTAATATTTTTATTTATTTAAATTATCTTGCTCCTAAATTAAATAAATATTTTATTTATTTAATTGATCCCACTTCATCTATTAATTAAATAGATCTTTATTTATTTAATTAATTCATTAGCTTTTTCCTCTATGACACATGCCACTTATCTCTTATTTATTCTCTTACCTACCCCCTTCATCATTTTATTATTTCTTCTACCTACCCTTTAATCCTAGCTGACCATTTATCATTTTCACCTTTTAATCTTATCCCTCCATTTTCTTCTATACAAGAGGATGTTTCCTTCGTTATCAACCCTAATCAATGTGTCTACCTTATGCAATCAAGATTTCTTGCGATCAATCTATCAACCACAATTCGTTCTTTGTTGAGCTCTTGTGCACACATAAAATCTAAGAGCAAATATATCAAACAAGATCAATGGAGATAAGAGACAATGAAGATTGAAACCCTACTTGACAAGTGAATGGTAATATTGTTTTATTTTGTGAATCTGCATGATCTTAGGTATCTCTATTGGTATTGGTGAATGTTTCATTGTAGGACTTAGATTGTTTGTGGTTGAATCTTTGTCTTACAATAGTTTATCATCATCATTTTTTACTATATATATTTTGGCACACTTGGTGGGACTCTTGTCCCTTTAATTTCTAACATTTTATTTGCAGATCTAGCTTCTTTATGAAGTTGCAAGTCAGATTTGAGATGATTCTAATTTATTCCGCATTTGTGCTTCCTGTTTTCGCGTTTTTGTTTTTCTATCGATTTTGCAGGTTCCAGATGTAGAAAACAATGTATGTGCATCATATTTTCGCGTCTGTGATTTTAAACCTCGTATATGCTAGATATTTTCATGTTTCTGTATTTTTTGTTGTTGCAGGTGTAGGTTTATCAGTAATCACGTCTGTGACTTGTATTTTTATGTTTTTACCCAGAAACTGTCTAGACTTGCTATTTTTGCGTTTATGTTTTGTGTCGGTTTAGCGGGGTCTAGATCTCTGATTTCATGTCTGTACTTCACATTTCTGCGTCTGTGTTCAGAAGTCGCGTCTGCATTCGGTATAATTGCGTTTTTGTTTTCAGTTTTTGGCATCTTTTTCATTTTTTTAGGGTTTTCGATTTGGTTTAACCTAACCCCTTGTAGTGGACTAATGAAGTGGTGCAGTTGTTTTTAAAAAGTGCAAATATTGTATTGTCGAAGGCCCCCCTTTCACATTTGGATTTGGATCTCTAAAATTTACCTAGCTAGTGTGCTTGCAGGTGGGGGTAATCTATCAAAACTACTAATCATTTTTTGTGCAGGGGTAATCTAGGTGTGTGTCTTTGGATTTTTAGTCTAATTGGGGTCACATCTCTTTTTCATTTGGGCTTAAAGAACTTGTTTGAAGTGTTTGGTGCACTTTTCACATTTTATGTTTATAACCCTAGAGTTCATAACAAAAGTATCATCTCCCCTCGTTTTCCATTGGACCTTGGGTGTAAGATAAATTGTTATCATCTTCTATTTAGGTAGGAGGGTTTGTCTCCTAGGTAGCCCATAAGGCCAAGTGAGAGAGCACGACCCAAGCGGTACTTCTTCTGCTTGCTATATAAATTAATATATTAGGTGAAAGTTGTGATAACTTGGTGACATGTATCTACATCAACGGTTCTCCCTAGTATCCACACTTGTGTTGAATGCATTAAAAATACTCTTTGGGGATTAGGAGTGGGTTCTTAAATAACTTGTCGCCGGATGGGTAGACACCAAGGACTGTAGAAGTTCCCCCACTAAACACCTTTGTTGTAGAGGCCAAAAATCCTTACATTTGATGGTTCATGGAGTGTGAATCGCACCTCATAGATACCCCTCTTGTACCCTTTCATGTTGATATAGGAATTCCTCATTTGATCTTTGGTCTTTTGAGGCAATAGAATCCGGTATGCCTGAGAAGTGAGTGTCGTGATGGGGGAGCCAATGCTACCAAAATATCTAGTTATCCACTTGTTTGAGGTATTTATATGTCGTAGGGGCCTCATTGAATGGTTTCTCTTTCCAACCTAGGTTGTGCATGTTTGTAAGTGTCTTCAATTTGTACAATACCAGTGAAAATCTTTTGAACACACACAAAAAAACATTTTGGACAAACACACCTTCAGACATTGTGTCTTCATTATTTGTTGTGTTTTCTTGCCACAAAAATATTCAACATCAAGATTTGGTTACATTCAACAACTTTGCATTTGGACAGAATCATACATTTTATCAGAAACCATGTTTATGACAGCTTAAACCATGTCTAGGTTTAGAAATCATGTCTATATAGAGTAGAATCGCGTCTTTGTCAGAAAGCAAAAAAAAATTAAAAATTGTCAGTTCAACAGATTAAACCGCATCTTTGTTCTTTGAAAACGTGTCTGCGTTCAAAAACCGCATCTATGCAAAGTAGAGTCATGTTTCTATCAGGAAGAAAAACATTTTCAGTACAATAGTTAAAACTGCGTCTATGTCATTCAAAATTGTGTGTGTCATTCAAAATTGCATCTTTGATCAGAAATCACGTCTGTGTTTCAGATTAAATTGGAAAAGAGAAAACGGGCTTACGTTTTGAGATTTAAAGAGCTTCTAAGGCATTTCCTATAGGGTTTCATCATTTTCAGTCAACCTGTATTGGTCACATATTTGTCCATCATTTACCTTCATTTGCAATCCCTCATACACATTTTCCAAACTAGAGTCAAAAGGTTGGTTTTTTGTCCTCATCTTATCTTGCAAACTTTATTACAAGATATCACTAAGTGGTTCCTGCATCCAATCTATCATCTTAGGGTCCCATTTGGTCATCTTTAGTCAAGGTCAACTTACCTCATCAAGAGATCTATCATCTCTTTGGAAGCCATGCCTTACTTTAGATCCTACATATCTTGAACTTACATTTTTTTTGGACATTACAAGACAACCTTAGATTCTTACCATTTCATATCCTTTCTTGGTCTTCCATACTTTTCACATTTCCTTCCATCTTTCATTTTATCCAAGGTAAAGTTCATGGTTGAAACCCATACCAAACAATGACAATGAGAACAACAATGATGATGAAAATACATCTATCACATTCACAGACATTGAAGAGAATATCATAGATGCAAGGTTTAATGGATTGGTTGAGTAAATCATGAGAAGAGATAGACAATACTTGTTTTAAGTCATGGCGCAAAGTGGGATGAAGCTACTTCATGATTTTGATGTGTCACAAATTATAGAAGAGGATCCTAATCAAGGAAATCAATCAAATGCAAATCCTAGAGGACATAATGGTGGTAATAGGAGAGAGTGTTTCGTGCCTAAGTCACCTTCATCCTTATTTAAAAAACTAGAAGTTCCCAATACCTGTGCTCATGCCAATTTTACTAGGAACTCTCATGAACAACCCCGCAGTTGCCCTTTCCCATGGAGATAAAATAATACTACACATGCTCATGATGATACCCAAGATCATACCAATGCATATAATTACACCCAAGAAAACATTCAAAATCATGACATGAGGAGACCCCGTGTCAAATTTGGGGGCAATACTCAAGATCACTCTTATGGTACCTCCTATCCTCATGGTCATGACATGTATCGACCTAGACCTAGTGCTCCTCACTACAATAAAATACCAAGTGGTCAATATCCAAGCTATAATTATGTTCCTCCTCTATATGAACATATATATGATCAATACCATCCATATATGCGTTGTATCCCCCCTCCTCCTCCACCTGGTGGCTCGGGCATGGGACTAGCTCAAAGAGAAAAGACACCACCCAAGAATGACTTGCAACAACAAATCAAGGATTTACAAAAGCAAATGGTGCACATGAATACACCAAAGCAACAATACACAATGAAATACATATTTCCTTACCCATTCCAACTCCTCCATTTCCTCCACATTTCATGACACCAAAGTTTGACAATTACAGAGGTAAAGGGAATCCTAAGGCACACATAAGATATTTTTTCATAGCTTTGATTAAGGTAGCAGGAGAAGAAACTTACTTGATGAGATTGTTCCCACAAATTTTAGGTGGACAAGCTGTGGAATGGTCTCCCAACTTCCACCTTGAATAAAATCATGGAGTGATCTAGCAGAGGCTTTCATACAAGACTTCTCGTATAACATTGAAATAGATGTGCCAGTGACCACCTTGTGCAATACTAAGCAGAAAAATGGGGAATCTTTTGCTTCACTCTTATAGCGATGGAGAGGTTTTTCTAGTCGATGCTCTTATGATATCCCACAAAAATAGATGGTAGAAATATTCACTCATAACATTAACAAGGATATTGGGTATGAGCTAAGAAAGGCTTGTTTGTCTACCTTCAAAGAGGTCATTGAGAAAGTATTGGCAACTAAAGAAGTCTTTATTGAACAAGGTGTCATTAAGATATTAAAAAAGAACAAAGAGGAATCAAATGGGAAAGACAAGCCCTTCTTTTGGAACAAGATTAAGAACACAGTCAATGATGGGGTAGTAGATGCAAATATTGTGAAACCAAAAATGACTTTCCCGGGTGCAATCTCATCTAATGGGAACAATCAAGTGAACACTCAAAGGCCATCAAAACCTCAAAGGAAATACACTTCATTGGGAGAGCCAATTGAGATAGCATTCAAGAAATTGGTTGCAAACAAGATCATAACACTGCAAGATAATCCACCTTATGAACCAAAAGTAAAACCTGCATGGTGGAATGATGATGAGTACTGTGAGTATCACAAGAGCAAAGGGCACACAACTGGAAATTGTCACAAATTGAAGGATGTTATACAAGATCTTATTGACAAGGGAGACATATAAGTTGATGGTCATACCTCCAATGAGGAACATGTGATGTTTAAGGAGTCATTCCCTAAACATGATAAAGGAAAAGCCAAATCAAACAATCAAGCCAATTATAGTAAGATCTCCTATGATTATGATTCTACCGTTAACCACATTTCAATGGACAATTATGTTTCTACCATTACCATAAAGGAAAAAACTCTCGAAGGTTCTACCCAAAGGAGTAAAGTTGTTTTAAAAGACATTGGACCACCTTCTTCATCCTCCAAATGTAATGTCACAACCCACTGAGGTAAAGTCACCTTGTAAGGTGTTTCACCCAAGATCACAACTTCATCATCTACCAAGAATGAGTATGACCTTGTCGATCAGTTAGGAAAGACACCCATCCTCATATCCATCCTTGAGATTTTGCATATATCCCCTTCGCATAAGGTCATTCTTGATAAAGCATTGAGAGAAACCTATGTACCCACTGATCTGAATGTGGACCAGTTTCAAGCCATGGTGGGATACCTTTCCACTCCACATTGCCTTACATTCATAGAAGTCGATGACGCATCCATATGTCGACCACACAATGCACCTCTCCATATTGAATCCTTTCTCCATAGAAACCACATCAAACAAGTCTTGATAGATGGAGCAGCGGGTCTAAATATTTGTACATTGAATACTATTAAATAATTTGGATACTCTAAACATGTTGTGGATTCAAGAAATAAAATCACCATCAAAGCATATGATGGCGAAGAACGCTCATCTAAAGGAAGATTCATGCTACCTTTAAGTGTTGGGCCAGTAACCAAGGATGTGGTTTGTTAAGTCCTTTATTTAGATCTCACATACAACATACTTTTGGGATGTCTGTGAATTCATGAAATGAGAGTAGTACCATCAACATATCATCAATGCATAAAATTTCCTCACAATGGAGTTGAAGTGATAGTCAAAGGTGATCTGAATCCCTTCATATATTGCAATAACCTACAACCAAGGTCAAAGATGATAATTCCAATAAATAAAGAAGCAACTCCATCAGCATATGTGGATCCAGAATCATTAAAATCTTATACATCAAAACAAGGTGAGCTTAAAGGAAAATACAAGGATAATGGCATGGGAGAATATACTTTGAATCAAACCTTGTATTTAAGACAAATAATGGATTCTCCTAAAGATTATGGATGACCACATCCCTCTAAAAAAGTATCCACTATTACTATTAAATGAGATCCCAACATATTCCAAAAATGGGGTGATGGAAGAAGAAGATCTTTACAAAATGCTTTATAAAGAACCTGAAGAAGAATCCACACAAGATCACATCAAAATACCATGTGAAAAGTATGGCAAGGGATTTAAATTCTTTCAAAAATTTGGATATGATGGTAAAGGCCCTCTTGGGTTAAAAATGAAAGGAATTGTTGAACCATTGTAACCAGAGTTGACATTCAAGAAACAACATTCCAAAGGACTTGATTTCATACCCTTCAGAATAGGCACTCATAATCCTACCAAAGCATTGCAAATCACAGATTCTAATGATCAAAAAGAAAAGAAACACCACTCTACAAACTCTAACAAATGGGAAAGGGGTTCAGATAAGTCATCTAGTGAGTATGAGCTCACCGAAATATTCAGAGAACCAGGTGAACCCAAGGAAGAAGAAGAATTTTATAGGAAATTCAGAGTTGGTCAAGTTACTTCATTAGAGCCTACAACACAAGAAAATAATGATAGTGGAGATCCATGGATAAAAACATTTTGGGATCTTGAACCCTCAACATCTCAAGGCTCTAGGTCAAAATCACGAAGAGTGAAGAATCCCATTGCTGAGTGTCCCTCTAGTGAGGTTGATTTAGACTTGTTTACGATTGAGGCTGATGAGGAGAGTTCTAGCGATGACCCCGATGATTGTATTGAAATACCCAAAGACTCTTATGTCTTTACCCTCACCCCCATTGACTTTGAAAACATTGATGGCCTTCCTCTCATTCATCCACAACTCATTTATTGGGACCAACAAGAGCCTCCACAATTAGACACTTTTCAAAATGATGAGGCTTTTATTGACTATTTTGGCAAAAGAGATGATCTACCTATCGAGGACAACAAAGCAGGATACATCATAGAACTTGATAGCGTGACATATCTTGGAGAGAATGCAAAACCTTCTACTTGAAAAAGTAAAAATAAAAACAAATCACGGGTCTTATGGTGAAAACCACATTGTGGCACTGTCTGACTCTAAAAAAGTAAAAAGAAAGGATGTATCTGAGGGTGAAAACCTCTTTGAGGCGCTCGAGGATGGAATTTTTGACACTCTCCCTATGACATCATATGAAGAGAAATTATCAATTCTAGTAGAAGAAACTATCAAGACAAATATTGGCATAGAACAAGTTCCACACAACATATTCTTAGCACAATCTCTGATAGAAAAAGAAACACCAAACTTCATACAATTCTTCACAGAGCAACAAATCAATTTTGCATGGTCATATGCTAATATGCCTGGATTAGACCCTGATCTAGTAATGCATCATTTGACAGTTACTCTAGGAGCTAAGCCTATAAAACAAAAATTGAGAAAGATGCATCCGCAAGTGGCACTATTAGTCAAGGTATAGCAGGAAAAATTGTTAGATGTGGGATTCATTAGACCAATTGACTACCCTGAATGAATCTCTATGAGAGGGAGATTGTGAGAAAAGTTGCTCAATGGTTCTTAATTGGTTTAAACAACCTCAATGGCCCTCAAGGACAAAGTTTTGAGTCCTCCTTCTGGTTGTAATTTCGATTTTGGATTTCTAGTTGCTCAACACCTCATACATCCCTCAAACAATCCCCCAATGTATTGTCATCCTTCCTTACTCAAGCTCACATTACCTTACTTAACTAGTCACTCCACTCCAAACATACTCTTGCTCACCTTGCTCCAACCTTGTTGTCCCCTGACTGTAAATTGACCACCTCCAATGTTCCAAGAAAGAGGTTTAAGGGCTATTCATAGTTTTGTTCATGGTTTGAAGGTTCAACCTTGTCTTGCTCTAGGTTGCTCAAACCCACCAATGCTTGGGTTAAGTCAAAAATGGAGTTTATCCTACTACTAAGGATTTTCAGTGGTTCTTACTGAGTTTACTAATGGTTTTCAAATAACTTAGCAAGTCCCCTTAACCTTATTCAAATCGGGATAAGCATTTTTGTGAAATAGGCCTAAAAAGGGCTACTAGCCCGTGGAGGGCTAATTCGATGAAAAATGCTTGTAGGATGCAACAATGATTTACCCCACCTTGGAAGTTGACTTGGGACATCCAAAAAATCTCCAAACTAAATGATTTTCATGGTTTAGACCTCTGTCAATGCAAAATGAGGATTGTCCACTATTTTTGGCATAAATGTAGGGTTTTAAGAGGGTTTTCAAGCTTGCATTGGTAGATACACAACTCCTTCACAAAAAAAGTCCTAAAATTGACTGAGGGAGTATGCCACACCTTGGAGATCACTGTTCAAACAATTCCCACTTGTCATTTTTCCAAACACTTGGCATACTAGTTGTAGAAGATGACAAAAACAACCATTTTCACTATTTTTCTGACTTTCCACTGTTATTTCTGCAAGGTGGTTGGTTAGGAGCACAAATAGAATATCACCATTGTAAATAGATTCTACTACACAAGGCTTCAACTCTTCCACAACATTAGGAATCATTTTCCAATACAAAAGTATTCATTGAGCCAATTTTAAAACAAAAACTAATCACTTTCCCAAAACAGGGAATTCGTTGTCCTACACCAAATAGTGACACTTTAGAATGCAAAAAGGATGTGTTTTGGAGACCCAATCCCTTCAAAAAGATTCTAGGACATTTTCAAACCTCTATCCATGTTTGTTTCAACACTTGATGCTTAGAATCCAAATTTCGAGCATAAAGGAAGAATACTAGCCAAGTTAGACAACCTGCCTAATAAGTGCTCAAACTCATCTTTTCCATCACAACCCTGGCATAAAAGAAACTTATATATATTATATACATGCATACCAACTTGACCAAATCCATTTGGTGGGAGCCTAGGCCTGGATTAGTCAAGTTGCTGCATTTTGAAACTCCAAACCCTTGACAGGGCAGTGAGCACACAAAATGAAAGAATTTTTATCTAAGCAACTTGCAAATGGAAAACCAATGCAATGATCACTTGGAGATAATTGGATAACCAATATTAACACTTCCCAAAAGGTACAGTATGGACCAAATGTGCTACAATACGGACTGCTACTCTAAAAGAGAGAAAAACACATTAAAAGCCAGAATTTCATCTTTCATATATGGAAAACTTAATCAATACAATCACCAACCTTTTTCAAGGAGAAGGGAGGCATTTTATGGTCCTTAAAGTTAGTTATTAATCCCAGTATGAACATGAGGCTTCCACAACTTCATTATACTAGAAATGTCCAAAAATGACAACTTTTCAAGCCCAAATGACAACATTTGTTGCTCCAAGAGGCATTGTTGACAACCTAACCTTGTCAACTTATCTAAACACCTAAGACATGATTAAAAACACTTAGAAAACATGTTGCAATTCTTTGGAAAACATTTCTAGACCTTTTAGGCAATTTTACACATTTTTGCCCTTATTGGCCTAAAAACCCAAAATTGTCAACTCACATCTTGAAAGGCAAAACTTGGCCTCTTGAGCACAGAATGAGATCAAAACCACTTTAAAAGACACACAAGAACCTAAAACAACATCATAAACCTAACGCAATAAATTACAAACATGAAAGCATGAAATACTCAAAAAGGGGAGTTTTTACTCAACTAGGTGCTCCTGCACCACTCTAACTTAGTACCTGTCAGTAAACCAAATCGCAGTATTAGAATATGTATAGATTTCAGAGATATCAATAAAGCTTGTCCTAAAGATGATTTCTCATTGTTGAACATTGATTTGATAGTGGATCTTACAACTGGTCATGCAATGTTATCATTGATGGATGGATTCTCTGGGTATAACCAAATCAAAAGAGCACCCGAAGACCAACACAAAACAACATTTACTTGTCCTTGGGGCACCTTATGTTGGAATGTTATGCCTTTTGGATTAAAGAATGCGGGTGCTACATATCAAAGAGCAATGACGATGATATTTCATGATCTCATGCATGTTACTGTGGAAGATTATGTTGATGATCTCTTGGGGAAGTCAATAACAAGAGAAACGCATCTAGATATTCTATCAGTGGTTTTTGAACGTTTGGAAAAATACAAGGTTAGGCTAAATCCTAAGAAATGTGTCTTCAGGGTGACCTCTTAGAAGCTCCTTGGATACATTATCTCACAAAGAGGAATTGAAGCAGATCAAGCCAAAGTTAGAGCTATATTAGAGATGCCACCACCAAAGAATATTAGTCAAATTTGGTCTCTACAAGGAAGTCTTCAATCGATATGCAGATTTATCGTACAACTTGCAGATAAATGTCATCCTTTTCAGCATCTCCTTCATAAGAATATCAAGTTCAGATGGGATGATAAGTGTCAATAGGCTTATAAAATTCTCAAATACTATCTTTTGAATCCACCAGTATTGATGCCACCAATTCCAGAAAAACCCCTACTATTATACATATCATCAACACAAACAACACTAGGGGCACTCTTGGCACAACATGACAATGAAGACAAGGAAATAGCAGTATATTATATCAATCACACATTGGTTTGCTATGAGCTTAACTACACACCGATTGAGCGTGCATGTCTTGTTGTGGTTTTTACCTCGCAGAAATTACGACATTACATGCTAACTCATAAAACAAAACTTGTTGTCGGGATAGATCCACTAAAATATCTTCTTAATAAGGAAACACTCAATGGCAGATTAACTAAATGGGTTATGATTCTGAGAGAGTTCAACATCAAATATGTGGATAGAAAAGCAATTAAAGGACAAGATATCACAGATCAATTGGTAGATGCACCTATGATTGATGACACTCATATTGTCTCAGAATTCCCACATGAATCCATTTTTACAGTAACAAATGCAAAGTATTAGCAATTATTTTTGGATGGTTCATACACATAGCATGGCGCGGGAGCTGGTATCCTCTTCATCACACCTCAAGGAGACTCCATTCCTAAGCATTAGCAACATGATTATGGATTGAAGTTCAGTGGAAGATCCAAGAACTTCATGTTTTTGGGGGCTCTCAACTTGTAATTCGTCGAGAAAATGATGATTATCATACTAAAGATGAAAAGTTAATGCCTTAAAAGAAAATGGTAGAGGACTTCAAACAATATTTCATGCACATAGTCTTTGAATAGATCCCAAGGGATAACAATCAAGCTATAGATGTCATGGCTACCATTGTTACATTGATCGATATGCCTCAAAATGAGACCCTCTATGAGTTCTTGGTGCATAATCTTTTGGTTCCTTCATATGAAATTACTCCCTTCGAGATGATATGTGTTGTTGGTCTCGATTCCCCTTGGTACAGTACCATTTTCACTTACCTTCATGACAATATCCTTCCACCTGACCTTTCCAACAACCAACATTGCACCTTCATTCATCAATCCTCCTGATATGTCATCTTAGTCGATACCCTTTATTGTCGGGGTCTAGATGCTTAGAGAGTGACAAAGCTCAAATTGCATTACGTGAGGTTCACGAAGGTATATGTGGTGCTCACTCTAGTGGTCCAACCTTAGCCAAGAAATTGACGAGGACTAGATACTATTGGCCTACTATGGAAAAAGATATATCAATTTGTCAGAAAGTGTAAGCAGTGTCAGATTCATGGAGACCTTATTCATGTACCACCACAAGAACTTTAGCCAATTTCTACTCCCTGGCTCTTTTGCCAGTGGGGACTCGACCTCATAGGAAAGATTCATCCTCCTTCTTCCAATGGCCATAAATTTATCATCACATCCACAAAATATTTTATAAAAAGGATTGAAGTTGTTCCTCTCACCCAAGTCACCAGAAAATAGATCACAACTTTTATCCTTAATTATATCCTTGATATTTTACAATTATGTTTTGGTGGCTAATTTTATAGGACCTATGCTTGTCCTCTGTTCTGGCCAACCTAATTGATCTTTGCAATGAAGAAGACAATATATATCAAGTTGATGTTGAAAGTGTGTGTGGGTGTGTGTATATGGAAATATGAGTGTGTTGCACCTACATCATTATATTATTTGTAGAGGTCAGTTGTGAAAAGCTCAGTGTGGTGATTGTGATGGATTTGGTCGCTTGAGACAAAGGTTCAAGGATAACTTCATGTTTTGATATTGTCAAAGGTAGTATTGCTCAATGCCTACTTTTTTCTAATTCACATATTCATTGTATCTTTCTTTGTAGAAGTGATCTTTAGATTGCTAGCTTTGTATCATTTCCTAAGGTTGTGCTCTAGCCTATAAGTCCTTAAGGGAGCAGTGTGCTTCCTTAGCAGTGAGCTTAAAACTAAATTGTAATCATTTTATATATTGTGATTTCACTCTCACCATGGTTTTTTCCTGTTTGGGTTTTCCACATGAATCTAGTGTTCTCTTATGCATGGTGTTTCATTTATATATCTTTTTCTACTGATAAGAATAAGGCTAAAGAGTTTGTGGACTAAGTAATAAATGTTAAGTACTAGGTCTGAACTAATTCACCCCCCTCTCTATCCTCAGGTTTGTTCAACAATTGGTATTAGAGCCAAGTTCCTCTAGATGAAGCTTAGTTGCTCGAGGTAGATCATGGATGGCACAAGATGAACCCTATAAAATTTCCAAGTTTGATGGAACAAACTACTCCTTTTGAAAGATAAGGATGGAATCATATGTGAACTCTATGTCATTTAGAGTTTGGAATACTATGGTAGATGGTTATACTCCTCCCTCTACACCACCCACTTCTCCAAATGAAATCGAAATATGAGAACAATGGAAAGGCAATAAATGTAATCATATGTGGATTGTAAGATATAGATCTCTTGAAGGTGATGAACTACAAATCTGTCGAAGATGTATGGGAGAAGCTCAGCAACATATATGAAGGAGACAAGAAGATAAAGCAAGTAAGTTGTAGAATCTCAAAAGAAATTTTGATTGTCTAAGAATGTCTAAAGATAAGAATATTAATAGCTACATACATCAGGTAAATAAAGTGGTCAGTGGGATCAAAAGAGTTGGTGTAAATTGGAAGAAGATGAGGTAGTAAAGAAGGTACTTAGAACCTTGCCTAAATCATTTGTTCCTAAAGTCTCTGCTATTGAAGAAAGTAATTATTTGGACACTTATACAATGGTTCAACTCTATGGAGCACTCACTATATTTTAAATGAGAGATATTGAGTTGGAAAATTCCAAGAAGAAAGATGCATTCAAATTCAATAACTGAAGTGGAAGATAATCTTGATCTTAATGAAGAATTTGATGCAGAAGCAAACTTTGTAAGAAGACTAAAGAAAGGTACTAACAAATATAAAGGTAAGTTACCCTTAAAATGATTTAATTGTGGAAGAATTGGTCATTATTCTTCTAGGTGTACTTTTAAGGATAATAATAGGAGAGGGGAAGATAGAGAAAAAAAGAGAAGAAGACAGAGATATAAGAGACATTCCTAAAATAAGTTTTTATTTTCAAGAATGTTACTCTTCTATGGATAAGGATTGTGGGGATTCAAATAACATGAAGTATTGTTCATGGTTGTGAAAGTTGATAATGATGAAGAATGTAAGGAATTTGGTACTCTCCATGCTATTGAAAACAATGAAAGAACCTTGATTATCTAGAATGATTTTCATGCAAAAGAAGACCCAAATGTTTGGGTAATTAATAGTGGTTGCTCCAATCACATGACTGGTGATAAAATAAAGTTTATCAATATTATAGAATGAGATGGTGGATTAGTTAAATTTGGTGGAGAAGAAGCTACTCAAATTTGTGGAATTTATAATTGGTGGGAAGTGCATAGTAGAGGATGTTCTCTATGTTGAAGGTCTGAAACATAACTTGCTCAGTGTTAGTCAAAAGTGAAATAACAGATACAAACTTAAATTTCACAAGAGTGGTTGTGAAATCATAAAAGGTAGCTCTGAAAGATTGGTTGCAGAGGGAACAAGGATTGATGGAAACTTGTATTAGTTAAAGGAGGCAAACTCATTCATAACCTTAAATATAATAGCTTAGGAAAACGTGGTGGAATCTAAAGTGATGAAATCTCAAGAAGATGATTGCAAAATTGAATGTTTGTCTAGATGACTATGAAATAGAATTTGAAAAGAATCTCAAGTCTTCTCTTGATGATCTTTCTACTGCAAAGACTGGATGTGAAGAATACAAGCTAAAATTGAAAAAGGTACAGAAGATTAAATTATCAAGCTAAATTTAAAAATTTGAGAAAACAAAGAATACGAGGATAAATTTAGAAGGGATGAAATTATCAACCTAAAGATTCATATTGAAGAAGACAAGATGATTGCAGACTATTTAGATTTCAAGCTACATGAAAAAACCACTGAGTGCAACAAGCTTGATGAAGAACTTGTTGATTTGAAGAAGGAATTAAAGGAAGCTAAAAGCACATGTATATCTAATAGAGATAAAGATGACTTTGAATGCTTTAAGACAAACTTGTATGGTGTCTACATTGGGATTCGTTGATGGTTATTTGTGCTAGATTTCCTACCTACTTGTTGTTGATGCTCTTGGCAAGCATTCTCACATGGAGGAAGACTATGGATGACATGCTCTTGTGTGTAGAGAATCATTGTAGATAATGAAGGATCTCAAGGATGTGTTGAGTAGATGCCTTGTGTTTGATGTCCACCATCCTAGTGTTGATATGTAACATACTTTCATGACATGGTTGACATTTCTGATATTTGGATGATGCACTATGGAGAGAGATGATAAAGATATTTGTTCTTATATGATGCTATTATTTGTCCTATAAAATATGCAATGGTATAGATTAGTGTATTGGAAAGCAATTTTTGAGGAAGTATTTTTTGGTAGTATTGTTGTGATTGACATGAGTGTCTATGTTTATGGTTACATATATCATTGAGGATGAGATGATGAGATTGTATTGGATATTGTTTGTATGTTGTTATGATTTGCTTAACTAGTAGGAAGAGGTTGATGAGGTGAAAAAATAGATATTGTAGACACATAAAAGTATTATCATAACCATCTTGTTAGTGAATTGGGTATTAATGTCTAAATAATTAAACTTCATTAATTAATTAAAATCTTTATCAATTCATTAAAGTATTTTCTTCCATTATAATTATTAAAGGGATTTTATATCCATAATTTCATGAAATACTTTCAACTCTCAATTTCAATTCTTTCATAAACCACATTGGCATATCTATTTATCTCTTCCACCTCCTGTCTATCACACTCACTTGGAGAATGTGGGATAAATATTCAGCCATAACTACCTTCTCTAATCCCACATTGATCCCACGATGGACTTCTTTCATGAGGATACCTATAAAACCATTTACCCCTCACATTTCAATCTCTCTCACTTCTTGAAGTTCAAACATTATAATATCATTTTGATTTCATCATACTTATTCTATCTCGTTCTTCCATAGCCTCTTGTGTAAATCTCTTAAAAATCTGATATCAAAGGCAAGATCTTGGTTGATAGAGAAACAATGGAGTTAGTTAGCTTATGAATGCATTTTTTTTTGTTTTTCATTTGTGTTCATTGAGAGAGCACTCCATTGCATGATGTTGTATTTTATTTCTTGATTTTTTGGCTCACAGCTAGGCTTTTAAGACAAAGAAATAAATTTGTATCCCTCATCTATAGATATTGGTTGCAAATGTTATGTGGATGTCTACCTCCTTGATGTTTGATGTTCGCATTGAGTTAATTGTGTTAATATTGTTCAGAATACTGATGACAGTAATGATATATTGATATTTAGTTAGGTTGAGATATTAAGATGTGGATTAGATGCATCATAGTATTATTAAGATGATGTACAAAATGAGAAGATGATGTTTCTGGGACAGTCTAGTTCCTAGAAGCCTAATGAAGCAAGTTAGTATAAGAAGTATATATTGATGTGTCCCTGAAAGAATGCTCCACATTCCTTTTCTTTTAAAAATGTGGTCTTACAAACTTGGATATATTATTTATGTTCTATGGATATTGTAATCCTATCTTGAAAATTCCCCAATGTTGCAGTTGATCAAGTTAGTAATTACTTTTTGCTGAGAGTTTGGTTCTCTGTCATAAGTGGTCTGGGAAATGCTTTGAATTTCTCCATATTGATGTTTTGGGTATTGTGTCTTGGAGGACATTTTTAAAACATCCATCTTGTGTTTCAATTCAATTATCAGATGGTATTGTGGTTTGCAAGTAATGATATTATGTTTTGTGTTTGACTGGCTCTACGAAATGAAGTGTTTAGTATCAATTATGTTGTACTATTATGATCTTGATATGAATAAGTAAAGGATGAATTTGAGAATGTTGTTGGATTTTAATGATACATCCTATTGTTCTTTGCATATTGCTAGAAGGTTTTTTTGGTGATGCATGGTGATTGGAATCTATGTTTCAAGGTAATTGCTTTGGTTGGTGTGGTTCCTTGGCGTGCGATGAATCCTTAGATATCTTCACTTTCTTAGAATTTTGTGTTGCATTAATTGTGGGTCCTACCTTGGTGTGTGAGGATATGCATTGGGCTTGTTCATCTAGAATATATTTTTTGGGCCAACTTGTTGTGCTATTTGGTGTATCTACACGCTAACTTGTTGCCAACCTATGGAAGATGATTGATAGAATGTGAATTATTCCTACCTGCTTGGAAAGAAGTGTTAAGATGTTTTAGGCCATATCTATCTCTTTGTTTGGACCACTCTCATCATAATTATTTGAAACAATTTGATAGGACCTATGCTTGTCCTCTATTTTGTTAGACCTAATTGGTGTTTACAATGAAGAAGATGATATATATAAATGTTGAGGTTAAAGTTGAACTCCAAAGAAATGTCTTGAAACTTGTTAGTCCATCATAAAATATAAAAAGGAAATCTATAGGAAACTTAACTTCAACCAATGAAGTAACCTGAAATAAATTAGATTATACTTTCCATGATTTACACCTCATTGTGTCCTAAGTCCACTGTTCCTAGTTGCAGATGATTTGCTCTCAAACAAGCACTGGTAGCTTCCAAGATGACATATGAAGAATGGACTGATAGTTAACTGATACTATGATATGCATATGCAAATGATATTAAGCTAACATGATATTAAGCTATGATAAGAATTCTAAAATTTCTAATTGCTTCAAACTCAAACTCACGGATGCAAAATAAAGACTCCTAGAATGACTATATCATTAGTTATTAGTCTATTAGTTTCAAAGAGGCTTAGGAGACCTCTCTTTATAGATTTTTTTAGTGTATGAGCTTAGGTGGCAGAGATCAATGATCATGATTGAATCTTGCAAATTGGATGGCTATGAGAAAGAAGTTGAAGGTTGAGAGAAAGGGGGAAGGAGAAGACAAGTGTCACTCATCTCACCTTGATTGAGTTGAAGACTTGAGAGGATATAGGATAGTTGGAGAAGATGTAGGAATGAGAGGACAAGTGGACTCAAGTCCTCCTAAGATATAGGGATGTTGGAGAGAATATAGAAGAAGGTTAGGAAATATGTGTACGTACACAATATTTCATTTATTTTGGAAGTTGGAGATAAGTGGCTAATAAATGATTTTATTTTATTGAATTAATTTAGCCACATGATGGATGAGTTGGCAAAGAAGAAGTGATGTGGAGATGGAAAGGTGAGTTGGAAAAGAGATTAAATAATTAAGAAATTATTTAATTAATGAGACTATAGGATAGTAGATAGAGGAATAATTAAATATTAGATATTTAATTAATTAATTAGAAGAAAATGATATAACCAATTAATTAATAAAATGTTTCAATTAAATTAATTAATAGAAGGACATGAAATGAATCAAATAAATTAATCTTTTCAAATTAACTATTTGATAGAAGAATAATTATTACATAAATATAAAATATTTATTTAATTATACAATAAAACATCAAGTTGATGTTGAATGTGTGTGTTTGTGCGTGAGTGTGTGTATATGGAAAAAGGAGTGTGTTGTGCCTACATGATTTTGTCATTTTTAGAGGTTAGTAGTGAAATTTAAGTTAGTGTGTTGTCATTGTTGTGCTATTGGTCACTTCAGACAAAGATTCAAGGACAAATTCATGTTTGGAGATTGTCAGAGGCAAGTATTTCTAAAGGCCATCTTGTTTCTTATTCACATATTCATTGTATCTTCTTTAGAGAAGTTATCTTCATATTGCATGCTTTGTATCTTGTCTTAGGGTTATGCACTCTAGCCTACAAGTCCTACAAGGAGAAGTGTGCTTCCTTGACAATGATTTGAAAACTATATTGTTATAATTTCATATGTTGTGAGTTGACTCTCACTGTGGTTTTTCCTTGTTTGGGTTTTCCACATAAATCTAGTGTTCTCTTGTGCATGGTGTTACATTGTTATACCTTTAATTGCTGCTAATGAGAATAAGGCTAAAGAGTTTATGGATTAAGTGATAAAGTTTAAGTATTAGGTGTGAACGTATTCACCCCCCCTTCTAAGTGCTAAGGTGTGTTCAACACATAAGCTAGGAGACATTTTTTAAATTTGTTTAAGATTGAAGTGGTGGCACATGTTGATTTTTGCTTTGGTTGTTAGCGTTGGGTGATGTGTTGTTTTGTATGGGATGATGTTATTCAAATCTATTGGAGGTGAATTCAAATTTGGATTTGTGAATTATGAATTATACACAAGAGGTACAATTGTAGTAACATTAATGGTGTTGTGGGAAGTGTTTACCAATGGCAAGATGGTAGTTAATTATTGTGAAGAAGATGACACCTGTGAAGACTTGGTGTTTTGTGATATGGTGTTTGTACCCGATTATACTATCCTAGAGGCATCAAAATTTGTAGGTAATGTTTTCCCATTTTGTGAAAGCAAAAGAAAATACCTATTGGGGTTAGTTGATAAGAGAGCATTCATGACTACGAGTATGCAATGATCTTGTGATATGTCATATATTTCATCTTGGGTGACTATTGCTAGACCTTTGTCTATATTCTCTTTAGAAAATTCATCATTTGGAGGTGGAAAAGTAGCTACCCTTCTAGGTGCTCGATGTGGCTTTTTTATTGACCCTATGAGCATGGTACTTGGGTTGAAATATGGAACAAAGGTTGGATCCATTGTCTTCTTGTTTTTCAATTGTGTGTTGATTGTGACCTTATGTCAACCATGGGAGGTTGTTAGACTTGCCTAACATCAATCTATTAAATTTTAAACATGACACTAAAATTGGGATGCTAAGACCTTATGACAATGCAAGCAATCTACACTATATTTTTGACTTGTTGGTTTTTTCAATTGATGTTCTAGAAAATCCTAAGAATGACCCTATTTTTATCCATAGATAACTAGACTCAGTGGCCAATGGACAAGGCTTTGAGAGCCTTCTGAATGTTAGGCTCTGCAAGACCAAGGTGGGTATACCTATATTCACACCAATTTCAGATATTTCACTATGACAAACAATGATGCTACAACAGATATACTTCATACAATATGGTGGGGTCTTCACACAAATACTTCTTTGACTAGCACATCCCTTTAGTCTTCATTTATCATTGGTATGAAATGGAGAGAAAGGAAAAATGAATAACAAACAACAAAGGAAATAAAAGAAATGATTTTTCAGATTTCATCACATGGTTCCCTCCATGTTCTGCATAAGAATAAGCCCTAGGCTAGCCCCTTATCCGCTTACAGATTCAGAAAATGAAGCATACATTTATGATAACAACATACAATACAAAATTAGTAACCCTTATAATATCCTTGAATTACAATAGAAAGGCCTCAAAAGAACATACTGATTGCATTCTTATTGATCTTGAAAGTGTTACAATAAACTCCAGCATTTTCTTGAAAGCAAACTTTAACGTGCTCCTTGAGCATGAGCCTCCAAGCCAAACACTTATCACAACAAGTGTGTGACAAAAAACCATATAAATCATTGATTCTTCTGGTTCAAAAGAATACTGAACATATTTAGGAGACGTTCCAGCATGATTTTGTATTTAAGCTCTATACTAGCTTGTCTGCCATTATCAAAAATCTGATTATAACATTTTGAAACTAAAATTTCAAAGCAAACTAAGCCCTATCCTTCCCTGCAAAAAACATTACATAGCTCACTTGGATCAAAATCTGGAACCTCTCAAAAATGAGAAGAGGAGAGAATAAAAAGATGAAAGAAAACCCTAAAATGAATCTATGATTGACACATGTAATCCTCAGGAATTTTTAACTTTTAGGTCTTCAAAATCTGCACTTTTCTCTTCTTCAAAATTTTATATTGTTTCTCCTACCTACCCACACCTATTTCCTACCTACCCTTGTTTCTTATTGAGCCACATGTCATGTTTGTGTGCTCACATATCCATAAGCCTTGCCTATATAACTAGGCTCATCTACATTATTTGTACGAGCAATCAATCTACATCTTGTAATGATCCAGTTGATCATATTTTGCATCTTGATAGAATACAGTTTATTCTTATCATATATTTTGTCTCTCTTATTTGTGCTTTCCATTGCCTCTAGATCTTGGAAAAATCTCACACACCTGACTACAACATGAATTTTCTCTCTAACCTACATTATAAATTCCTTTTGTAGTGGCAGTGAATATTTCCATTTTGGTGATTGCTTTGTCATTGTCCACGTTAAAAATAATCCCCTTTGGGTGAAAGATAGGATTTCTTGTAATTATTTCTGCCACTTGAATGAGAAATGCATTTTTACTTCTACTCGTAAATTTCCTCCTTTAATTACTTCTCATTTGTTTGGTATCTTTTCACACATTGCCTTCCCACAAGCAAAATTTGTATTCTTAGTTGGAATAATCATATTACAATGTTTTAACAAAGAAATCCCCTTTTGATAAGAATGATTTTTTTGTGCCTTATCTCTTAACCCATTTTCATCTTGCACCTTTTACTCGTAGCCTCTCTTATTTGTAACATGAGCATCTTCTGATAAAGTTATTCCATCTGGAAACAATAGATTTTTCTCTTTAATTTACTCTCTTTTGCTTCTGGAAGAATCCCTTTGACAAATGATTGTAGCGAAAACACTCGTGAAATGCCCAGTTGTGGTGGCTCATAATCATATTTTTATTCAACAATGCCATTAATTACTTCATGTGTGGAAGACACGTTCCATGCTACCATCATGTATTTCAAACATTTTGAGAAAGTTTTTGATCAATTTTGCAATTACTTTCTACACTGAAAAATACCACCAATCTACCCAAACCAATGACCTGTGTAATACTCTGGTATGATGATGTTGGCAATTAACACTCATCTATTTTAGTTGTGTTGTCATTTATGGCAACACACATCATCTTGGGTTGGACACTTAACCGATACTCACAGGTATTCATTGTTGGGCAACCAACATTCAGGGAAACCGACAAACTAGGAACTGGTATATGCGGCCAACATAGGAGATTGATCCGACAGGATTACATGGCAGTAATCAGAGCCATCGATCACGAACTTTAATGTATTTAATTTTGTCTAGGTCAACATGTAAATAAATTGTAATATCTTTGTAAGCCGACATAAGGCATTTATGTTTGTGATTGGGAAGGGTATTTAAGTTAGTCCGGTCAGGTTATTTTGAATATATATACAAAGAGAAGGAATATATAGTGATATGATATTGTGTGAGCGATGTTGATCGACTTGATGCAAATATAATATTCTGTAGTCGGTCTTGATTATTGGTTTAGATGTTTGGGATGCGAAGTAAGTTATCGGTAAGGGAGGACACAGTGAAAACCGGTACAGACAGTGCTTGAACCGGAACTCATCCAGCATAGCAGATGCATTCTCTGAGCTCATAATTTTGTTTGTAAACTAGTATCTGGTGTTTGTAGTTATTGAGGCTCCTTTTGCGATAAGCAATGCGCTCTAGGTTGTTGGCCTTCTTGCATGTGTAGGCCCCTATTGTAATATTTATTCATTTGGCCAGTGGATAGATATTGTGGGTCACCAATCCCACCGTGGTTTTTCCTCTTTGAGGTTTTCCACATATAAATATCTATGCTATGGTGTATGTTCTTGTGGTGGCATCATTTCTACTTACTATTATATTCTTCTATGGTTACCGATTACTAAATTACTTTGTTGATAAGGTTAAATTTGATCCATTCGGTAGAAAATTGATTCACCCCCCCCCCCCACCTCAATGTTCTTGGATTCCAACAATTGGTATAAGAGCCTGGTACCTTGGAGTAAGTCTACTAGCTTAAGCAAGATCTTGAATCCGGAATCCATGGAGATGAGTATGGAGAAACAACTTGAAGTAGCACTTGAAGATTATGATGTTGAAAGGATGAAGAACTTGAAGGTACAAGATGAGTTGAACTTTGCAAAGGAATTCATTCTTATCCTAGAGGAGAGATTGTCATCTACTTAAGCTAGAAGGAAGGAACCATTACAAAATTAGGATGATGAAGAAAAGAATGCCCTTAAAGAACAATGACAGAAGCTAAGTCGGGAGAATACTATCATGAAGAATGAAATGCAAGCCCTAACTATTAGGATGTCCAAGGATATTGAAGACTGGAAGAAGAATGCAGAAAATATTGGCAAATCACTGAAAGACAAATCGGAGGAATGCATTAGGCTGGCACATGAGAATGATATGTTGAGAACTATGCCGATGCAAACCCAGAATAATGAGCAGGAGTTGGAAAGATTGATAACAGTCCTAAGAGGAGATCTGAATACTACAAATGAATACAAAGGCAAGTTTAAGGATAGTTATGCAAAACTTGATGAGCTATTGAAGGTTCAAAGGTGCAGGGGAGACACTAGAGGTCTTGGATTTGGGCATGGAGAAAGCTTTGGTACTACAAATGAAGTTTAAGCAACCGATCAGAAGGAGAACCCACCTGTCAACCAGAACCAAAAATCATCGGTAAAGCAACCCAATGCACATAAATTCAATGGTAGATGTTTTGTTTGCAATAAATTTGGTCTTATGGAAAGACATTGCAGAAATAGAGAAAATTAGGACAATAATGTAGTTCCCGGTCAGTGTTCAAATTGTAAGAAGTATGGTCATAAGACAAAAGATTTTAGAATGAATGTGAAATGTCATGCATGTAGAAAGTTTGGACATATGGCTAATCAATGAAGTTGAAGGAATGATCAAGGATATAGTAAAGCAATTCAGATAAATAATGTCACTTGCTATGCATGCAACAAAATAGGACATATTGCTAAATTCTACAGAAGCAAGAACAATCTGGTAGGAAATGATGAGAAAGGAGAACAGAAGGTTGATGATATCCGAAAGGAGCATGAGAAGAAATGGGTTACGAAATCTGAAGATCAACCAGCAGAGACAAACAACCCGGTTACTCAACTGACAGAGCAGAATGTTCCTACACCGGTAGGAAACTCATCTGGTAACTAAGGCATTAGCCTTAGGGGGAGGTAAATTAATGATAGATCTTGCATTACCCGCGGTAGTGGTTTGAAAGCTTGTTTCAGATCTTGGAGAAGTCAATCTGAAGGTTTTCTGGTACTGAGATTATGGATTTTGAATCCGATATGATAGGTCGGCACGCATTTATGTCAATGTGAAATTAGAGTTTTCGCAAAATAAAAGGGAAATGTTGGTTCATTTCTGATCACACAACATTCAGAGTGAAGTAGAGCGAGTTTAAGGAGATCAAGAGCATTTTCAAGTGAATTCTTGTGCATTTAGTGCGGATTTTCAAGAGCTCTCACCGACGAAGGTTGTGAGGTATTTTATCAGTTTATGTGCTATCTTTTGTTTGCAATAGGTTGTGGATCAACTCCCGCTCTGGTAGTTGTGGCTACCCCTATTGTTGTTGACATCAAGGATCGTCCACGCCCGGTTTTCAAGCAATGCCCTTAGATTGCGAAGGTCGATGATTCAGTCCCGATGCATTTTCTAGGGTTCCAAACGGAGTTATGTATATTGAAGATGTTCATGCATATATCCACTGCACTCTAGAGGATTTAGGTTTTGCTGAAATCAAAACAATATACATAAAAAATTTGTTGGACATGAAGGGATCGATGAAACCAAAATTCCAAATTCAGAAGGATCAGGGTTTCACAAACATTTTGGAGATGCCAAAATTTGAAGATGAAATGATCTGCTATTGTTGATTCATGTCCGTGGGGAATTCATGTGGCTTGAATGACCTTACAAAATCACCAAGGAGGCTATTCGTGCAATGACCGGTTTTCCCCAGACTGGTCAGACTCCCAAAATGAATAAAATATCTAACAATGAGGTGGAGAAGTTAACTGGTGCAACTTTTGACAACCAGTCAATGAGGATAAGCACTATCAAAGACAAAGTTGTTCAATTTGCAAGCATGATCATCGTATATAAGGTAACCAAATCAAACTGATTGAACTCTATTTCTAGTTCATGCATTTACTGTGCTCATAAGATAGTCAAAGAAAATGATAGGTATGATCTCTGTCAATGGATGTGTGAAGAGTTAATTTTAAACCTAAGGAAGATTAAGGGTAAGAAGAAAGGTGTTTTCCGGTATGGAAACCTTGTTGTTTGCTTGATGCTTTTTTTTTGAATGAGTTGTCGGGATCCGGTAAAACAAAATGGGCATTTGATATGCCAGCAGGGAAACAAATCAAAAATGCTATAAGAGGCTTGGGACAGGACAAGGAGAGAGACTCCATTTTATGGGGTTATTTCAAATCATTTCACAAGACAATGAAGAAGAGAGAAAGAGTTCCTAAACATATTATTGATAAGTACTCTACAAAAATTTGCTTTATGGTGAAGAAGGATGAAACATTGATGGAGGCAATGCAACCCCAAAAGGTCTGGATCACTAAGATGGGCTATGAGGCTGATGCTGAGATCTTGGACTTATATGCCAAGACTCTTATTGATGCCCCGGTTGATGAAGCTGAGAAAACCTTTGGGACAGCAAAGAAAAAGGAATCTGAAGTTCATATAGGTTTTAGCAAGAAGAGAAGGGAAGCAAAAATCAAGAAGGTTGGGGAAGTTGTGGAGAAAATGTCCTCTAAAACCAAACAGATCATTGGACTAGCAGAAGGGTCATCTCCGACAGTAGTTCAGATTCCACCGACAGCAACACTGACAAGTGTGTATTGAAAAGGAAGAAACCTGAAGCTTATATTGCCCCTATTGAATCCAGTTCTAATACTCATGTTGTGCCCCCAAAGATTCCCCAGACTTACGTCAGGATACAAAGGAAGAATCCTGAGGAAAGAAAGAAATAGAAAGTAAAGGTCACCCCTCTGGCAGCCACAAAGAAAATTTTGAAGGAGAGGAAACCGGTTAAGGAGTCTACTTCTACTCCCGACAAGAAAAAGAAATCAAATATAGATATAACTCTCGAATCTGATAAGAGTATTGAAGTCATTCGTCCTCTCTCAGTTGTTGAATTTATTGATCAAATAACTAAATATGGAATTTTGAGCAATATCCTGCATTACTATGTACATATGGATGATAAGGAAAAAATGGAGATTGAAGAAGCAATTTTGTTATACTTATATATATATATATATATATATATATATATATATATATATATATATATATGTACATGTACATGTACATGTACATGTACATATATGTAAATGTACATGTACATGTACATATATGTAAATGTACATATATATATATATATATATATATATATATATATATATATATATATATATATATATATGTATATGTATATGTACATATATATACACATAGATATATATACATAGATATATATGTATACATGTATATATGTGTATACATGTATACATGTATACGTGTATATATATGTATACATGTATACGTGTATATATATGTATACATGTATACATGTATACATATATACATACATATATACATGTATACATATATATGTATGTATATATGTATACATGTATACATGTATATATATATCTATGTATATATGTATGTATATACATACATATATACATATGTATATATATATATATATATATGTACATATATACATGTATATATATATATATATGTATGTATACATACATGTATATATACATGTATGTATACATATATATATGCATATACATATATATATACATGTATATATACACATATATGTATATATATGTATATATATATACACATATATGTATATATATGTATATATATATACATATATATACACACACACATATATATATACATATATGTGTATATATATGTATATATATATATACATATATGTGTATATATATGTATATATATACATATGTACATATATATATATTTATACATAGATATATATATACATGTATATATACATATATACATATATATACATATGTATATATGTATGTATATACATACATATATACATAGATATATATATACATGTATATATATGTATACATGTATACATGTATATATGTATACATATGTATATATATATATATATATATGTATACATATGTATATATATATACATATATATATATATGTATATATATATATATGTATATATATATATATATGTATACATATGTATATATATCTATGTATACATACTGTAGTCACATAAATCTGTCCACTTAATTAAATGAATACTTAGTATTTATTTGATTATTTAACCATCAATTAATAATTAATTAAATTAATATTTAATTAATTCATCTTAACCCTATTCTCCTATTAATTAAATAAATTATTCAATTTATTTGATTTAATTCACTTAACCAAATTCAGACCATTAATTAAATAAATAAATCATATTTATTTAATTAAATCTTCTCTCACATTTAAATAAATTAATATTTATTTAAAACCCCCAAAATCCCACCTCTCACATTTAAATAAATAAATCATTTATTTAAAATCACCTTTATCCTCCATCCACTTGCATTTTCCTACAAATACAAGTTGCACAATTATTTTAAATAAATAATTTATTTAAATCACCTTTATCCTCCACCCACTTGTATTTTCCTACAAAAGCAAGTTGCACAACTATTTTAAATAAATTATTTATTTAAAATCCTATTTATCCTCACCCACTTGAAACCTTTAATGGTTTCCCTTAAAGTAGTCAAACTTGATGGCTTTAAAGTCTTCAAACTTGATGGCTTCCTTCTATAGTCTTCTTAAGACTTTAATGGTTTTCCTTAAAGTCTTCAAGCCTTTAATGGTTTCCCTCAAAGTCTTCAAGCATTTTAAATGCTTTATCTTCTTTTTCTCATTTAAATAAATTAATATTTATTTAAATATTTATCCAAATTCAACTTACACCATTTAATTGAAATAAATGATTTTATTTTAATTGAAAATACCAAAATTTCTCCCACTTGCATTTTCCTACAAAATCCACTTGTATGCCTAAACCCCTTCTAGATTCTTCTAAACCCTTCCTAATTAGCCTAAATCCATCCCTTAAATATTGTCACATTCCTAAGCAAATTGGAGTCACTTCTCAAAGACTCCAAAGTCTTTGAAAAGCAATTAATGCTTTGTGTGTTCAACAAATTAACCCTCAAAGTCTTGGATAACCTTTGAAAGCTTCCAACCTTCAACCACTAAATGGCTCAAAGTCTTTGATAACCATTGAAGGCTTTCAACCTTCAACCACTTAATCCCCAAAGTCTCCAATAACCATTAATGGTTACCTCAAACCCTCCCACATGGTTAAAACATTTGTTTTGACTCAACCTCTACCCAACCCAAAGGTCTCATCAAGACTTTAATGCTTTGACCATGATTATCTCTTAATCATTTGCACAAAGGTTTATCCTTGCATTAACTCCTAATCCAATGGGTAATCTTAATTTAGACTTGACCCTTACCTTCTAGATAACCATGAGGTCTTTTCAGGCCTTTAATGCCTCCAACCTCTTCTCTCAACCCAATCCTATGTTGAAACTTGTCACCATTTTATTGGTGCCAATTGTGCACATGGATCCCCAACTTTCAATCCTAACCCTTGTTAAGATTGCTCAATCTTAACCCTTCATTTCCCTATTTCTTCTATAAATAGAACCCTTCTCCTCAAGCAAAAAAGAAGCATTTTAGAGTATTGTTGTTATACTGGCATTAGCATAGAGCTTTTTCATAGCATCACTATCTACTCTAGCATAGTATTTAGCTTTTCATTTCATATTTGAAGCTTAGTATTAAATCTCAATCCTCCATATGGCATCCATGGCTAGTGCTAAAAGCTGAGAGCTACACTCATTTGGGACTTGGAGAGGAGAGGAACAAGGGAGGAGCAACTATGAGCATCTTGATTAGCTATTTCATTCTATGTTTATATGCTTTCTATTTCATGCTTAATATCTCTCTTGATATGCCTGTTTAGGATAATCTTTTGTTGCTAACACTAACGTTTGTTTCTTGTGCTCTTGTGTGTGTTTCCATCAAACAGATTTTCTAATCCTTTTTGCAGAGCATCACATACATATGTATGTAGTATGTATACATAGATGTACATATGTATACATATGTATGTATACATACATATCTATATATACATATGTATATATATATATATATATATATATATATATATACGTATATATGTATATACATATATATATTTTTCAATCTCAAGTAATGCTTTCTTTTATATATATATATATATATATAGATATACATACATATGTATATGTATATACATATACATATACGTATATGTATACGTATACGTATATACATATACATATACATATGTATGTATATCTAGCTTATTGTAAAAATCTCTTGATATTTATTTTTCAATCTCAAGTAATGCTTTCTTTTATATATATATATATATATATATATATATATATATAGATATACATACATATGTATATGTATATACATATACATATACATATATGTATACGTATACGTATATACATATACATATACATATGTATGTATATCTATATATATATATATATATAAAAGAAAGCATTACTTGAGATTGAAAAATAAATATCAAGAGATTTTTACAATAAGCTAGATGCTAGGAGATTGTCTGCAGTTGAAGAGGATAAATATATAAAGATACAGGTGTTATTGATTGTTTGTGGTGCTATAACCAATGAAGAGATGCAGCGGTGTCTAGAATATGAAAATAAAACAATTTTCCAGAGCAGACACCGACATGTGACTCTCATGGTAGGTAGAGTAAATGAAATAGTTAAGGAGACTCACAAGGCATGGGTAAAATTCTTTATAGATAAACTTGATTTCTTTACTCCACCGGTATTCCCTCCTAAGTCTAGTATTCAAGACATCTTAGTTGATGGTAAGGGAAAGGTATATTAGGTTTGGATTCACCAATTTTGGAACATAAACTAACAGAGGATATTCCTCTGGTAGTATCACATGCACATAATATAGAAAAACCGGTAGATAAAATTGAAGTTGTACATGATAAGTAGGATACACCGAAACAAAACATTCTAGATGTAGAGGTTATTGCTATGGATATAGACAATAAACAGGTTGAGGATATTGAACCTTCGACAACAAATGTACATATAGAAGAGGCTAAGGTTGAGCAAGTTACTGCATGAAGTGGCAAAGCCACCGGTGCCAGTCAGCAGGTTGGAGAGTCTAGTCATTCATTGTTGGCACTTGGCTCATTCGGTCAACGGGTCAAGTTGATTTTGGATAGAGGAATATTGAGCAACTGAGAGGTTTTGAATTGATGTTTGTTACAGCTTAGAAGTTAAGGAAGAAAGGATTAGAAGACAAGCAAGTCATTGAGCAGGCCATTCCGATTTTGTAGCAGTTAGTTCCAGGATACACTAGTCCGGTAGCTAGCCCCTCTAGTAAGCTTAAGAGTTTGACCAAACACATTGCAAAAGAGTTTCAAATCCTTCAATAGATATCAAACCGATAGTTAATAGAGAAGTACAATGCAACTAAGAAGGTCACCGGTGACAATATGATCACATCAAATAAGGTCAAGATGACAGAGCAACTAACAAAGATTGATGAGGTTCTTAATCAGTGCAGTTATATATATAGGTCTTGTACTAACACGGGCAAACTTACAGCTGACCTGTAGGTAAAAATAAAAGTGACAAAGGCCCAGTTGGAACATTTGGCTAATGATTTTGATGGTACTTAGTCATTGACCAACGCTATTGATGGTCAAATTATGGTTACAGAATCAAAGATATCAACCTTGGAGAAAGATATGGACAGATTAATCTGGCGAGCAAGGGAATTGAGAGGATTGGTTAGTCCCTGGTTGAACACTTTGTTACTTCATAAGTGGGAAAGTATAGAATTGATGAATAAACCCACACTGGCAAACCTAACTGAAGAAGAACTATATGCATACATTCTCAATGGCTTTGTATCTATTTTGGGAACATTGAAAACCGGTTGGGATACTTAGGACTTTTGAAGGGTGCTTACCCGGATATATTCAAGTACATCTAGATCCGGTAAACACATTTTGATATCATTCTTTCATTTATTTGCTCGGCCTTTGTCATTGATGTCAAAGAGGGAGAGGTTGTTGTGAAAAATGTTAAGGGACATAAGAAGTAATGTATAGCTCAGGGAGAGTAGGGTCAGTTTTGGTCATCAGTTTTGAGAGGAACCGGGACAACACTTCAGTGATCAATTTTTCACATGAGTGTTGCCATCAATGCCAAAGGGGGAGATTGTTGGCAATTAACACTCATCTGGTTTAGTTGTGTTGCCATTGATGGCAACACACATCATCTTGGGTTGGACACAACCAATACTCACTGGTATTCATTGTTCGGCAACCAGCATTCAGGGAAACTGGCAAACTAGGAACTTGAATATGCGGCTGACATAGGAGATTGATCCGACAAGTTTACACGATAGCAATCAGCGACATCTATCCCTAACTTTAATGTATTTAGTTTTGTCTAGGCCGACATGTAAATAAATTGTAATATCTTTGTAAGCCGATATAAGGTATTTATGTTTGTGATTGGGAAGGGTATTTAAGTCAGTTTGGTTAGGTTATTTTGAATATATACATAGAGAGAAGGAATATATAGTGATATGATATTGTGCGAGCGATGTTGACCGACTGGATGCGAATATAATATTCTATAGTCGGTCTTGATTTTTGGTTTAGAGGTTTGGGATGTGAAGTAAGTTACCGGTAAGGGAGGACACAGTGAAAACAAGTACAGACAGTGCTTGAACCGAAACTCATCCAGCATAGTAGATGCAATCTCTGAGTTCATAATTTTGTTTGTAACTCCATATTTGGTGTTTGTAGTCAGTGAGGCTCCTTTTGTGATGAGCAGTATGCTCTAGGTTGTTGGCCTTCCTACATGTGCAGGCCCCCATTGTAATATTTATTCATTCGGCCAGTGGAAAGATATTGTGGGTCACCAATCCTGTCGTGGTTTTTCTTCTTTGATGTTTTCCATGTATAAATCTTTGTATTATGGTGTATGCTCTTGTGGTTGCTTCATTTATACTTATTGTTGTATTCTTTTATGGTTATCGGTTACTGAAATACTTTGTTAATAAGGTTAAAATTGATCTCACTAGTAGAAAAGAAAAGAATCACTAAAAAATTCATTTGGGATTGATATTCAAGTGGTACAAAAATGCAACATCTCAAAGATGGCCTACTCAAAAAGGTGCAACAATTGCAATCAAAAAACCTACTTCTGGACCTCCAAATAAGGGCATCCAAAACTCATCAAAACTCATAATGGAAGGCTGCAAACATGAACATTCTATCTCTAATAATTTCTCAACACTTTCCTAAATTGATTTTTCATAACAATCCATGGGTGCCAAAATATAGGCTCTCACAGTGAGCCACTTAGGTTGATTCTACAAGATACTTATTGAGTACTTTAAGCAAAATTTTCAACTTGGGTCCTCAAAATTTGGCGAAACCTTTTGAGGTCCCAACATGACTCTTGAGGATAAAGATGCAATTTGAGAAAATATTATGCAACTATACTAAGATACTACACTATGTTTTTAGCTTGTTTAAACTTTTAAGGATGAAAATATAAGTTACAACTAATTAATCTACTTCAATTATTATATTTTCTCTTTGTAGTATTGTTCTTTGCCATATTGTTATGTTTTATTTTTAGTTTGATTTATTCTACATATATCCTTCCTTATTTATTAGCTTTTTATTTTGTATCTATTGTGCTATTTTAATAATACTATAGTAATATTGGTTGTTTAGGAAGCCTTTTTAGTTTTAGTTTTTCTTAGTCTCTATTACTATTTTAATTCTCTAATTTTGATAGTTTATAGGATGTCAATTTATTTTTGGTTTTGTTTTCATTATTTTTATTCTTATATCTCCTTATGATTATTTGTCCTTGTTTTTACTATCATTTTTATATTATTTTCTCGATTAATTTATTCTCTTATCTTATCCTTCCTTTTGGTTATAATATATATTATTATTTCCTTCTTTGCATATTCTTTTGTCTTGTATCTTTCCTTTTTGCTAATATTTAGCAGTATAGTATAATAGTTTATCTGTTATCTATTTTGAAGTTGTTTGTTAATATTTTATTTCTATTTCTTTTGTGTTTTTTTTTTTTGTGTGTGTGGAGGGGGGGGCGCACACACACAATAATGTTTTTGCTCTCCATTAAGATCATAGGTTTTTTATTCATTTTTTTTCTTTAACTTATTGCCTAGGTTTATAACCCTCTCTTGTTTGGTGAACTCACTTTGGGTTTTGTGTATACCTCCTTCCCTCTCTTCCCCCTCCCTTCCTTTTTAGTGTGTCTTGGTATGCTACTTACACTTTCTCATCCTGATGATGGATCACAAAGTGTGATCCAAAGTGTTGATGCAAAAACTCTCACATAATCAAATCCAAAAATTGTGAACTATGAACATAATGAATTGTGGAAATTCGACGTCATTAAGTTACAACTAAGACACTATATTTTTGGAATTTTTTAATTTCTAGGAAAATATTTGAATGCAACCTATGGATAAACCCCTGAGAGACTGAAAGGAAAATATATACCTTGAAATCAAGGTGATGATGATGGTGTATTTAATAAAGTCTTGCCCCTTACTAGACAGACAAGTTTGGGGTTCGAATGTTGATGAAAATATAAATAAATTACGTTGGCAAGATACAAAATATCCTAATAGTGTCTATGGTATCAATCCGATATTTTTTTCTTAGGCTTCCCTAAATCATTTTAAAGCTAGAGTGGAAAAAATTGATTTAATAACACAAACTAAATGGTAAATGGCCACCTATGTTATGAACTAAAAAAGAAAATTAGGATTAATGGAATGTTAAGCAGAGAATAGACTATGATAATCCTAAGAAGTATGAACCTAATGAATGCAACCTATAAATGCAATACAAAGTTAAGTTTCACTATTTTGACTTTCGTTGATGTTTCAGAGGTCTAGCTTGAATATTAATTAATAGTTTTCTTATAGTCCTAATTTTTTTTGAACTTGTCAAACAAATGTGTAACAGTGCCTAAAAAATGCATAACAAATTTAAATAATTGTGGGATTGTGGATGAAAAATGTAAGGCACATTTTAGCATATGCATAATAATACTAAATGAATGCATTGAAGATTTTGCATATGCATGATAGAATTTGGCAAATGCGGCACTTTGTTTTTCTTAATATTTTGTTTCAATTTTGGTTTTTTTCAATAGACAATTTAGAAAGCACAATAAATAGTAGGTTGCTGACTTAGACACCCTAATGCTCAAAGTTGCATAGACAGGGCCTATATCTCCCCAAGATTTTTCTTTTACTAGTATAGCACATCGATTTGAAAACACATAGAATCAAGTGCGACCAATGTCAACAGTCAATACTACTTGAATGGTCTTATAGCACAAGCGCTAATACCTCAAGAATGGTGTTGGACACCCTTCTTTCAAGACCAGATAGCTAGAGATCCAATCATCTATGGGAGTTAACCTTTTCTTTCTCCTCGAGATAGATATGAAAGTTGAGTCCAAGGATTTCTATCTCAACTCAAGGAAGTACATTGTAACTTCAAGCTACAATTTGCATCCCTTGCACCATCAATAAATTGCAAAGGTTGGTATACTAATAACAAAGGTTCATAGTTATAGTTCCAAGATCACCAGTTCTTGGGACAATAGCATGTTGAGCCCTAATATGTGTTTGGTTTCCATAACCAATCCTAGGTCTTCACCCTATGTGTCTTGCATCACCAAGGAACCCACAGGAAATGGCCGCAAGGGAAAAACCAGTTTGAACTATAGGTTTTGGTCACGGTCCATTATATAGCCCATTGGAGATGGTGTGCTTGAGGTCAAACCCTAGGACGATGAAATCCCCAAATAGTCCTCTTGCTTAAAAAAAATAAAATTGGGTGTCACTACACATTTTTATTGAAGGCGAGAGGAGAGGATACACATGTAGTAGTTTGAGACCACCATGTGAAGATACAAGTGTGTAATACACAAAAAACACTCATATATTGACCTTAAGAAAAGGGAGTGTGATGTACTCTAGAAAACGCAAACGCTCAAGAAATTAAAACTAATTTTATCCAAAGATCCTGCAATATACTTGTTAGTAGTTTTCAAATTTTTAGATCTTCAATCCTCATTTACCAAGATGTTAAAACAAACTATTAGTAATACAAAAAAAATTATCCCAAGAATAACAGAAAATGCAGGAAAATAAAACTAGAAATGATTAAAAAACACAAAATTCACCTCTTTGATTTTGTCTGTCAAATGTGGTACTAGTCACCACAAATGCATAACTAGACACAATGAATGCATTACTTATTTCTACAAATGTGGTATTCTACTCTATGCATGTTGTATTCTACTTTGTGAATGTGTAATTTAACCTGCAAATAGGGGATAAATTAGAACATAAGCATAAGATATTTGAGTAGATGCAAAAAATTAACAATGATTGAGGCAATGATTTTGCAATTGTGACACAAGAAATATGTAGCTTGCAAAACCCAAAAAATTAACAAAAGGGATCTAATTAGTACATGTTTTTACGTCGGGTTCACTAATGTGTACACTAAAAATTGAAGAATGCATTGTTTAATGCCATAAAATGGTTAGTCAAGATTAGTAAGATTAGAAACCATTATAAAAACCATTTTAAAATGATATCAAGGAAGTATGAAAAAAGCATAAATGAGAAACATGAATATAAAGAAAGACTTCACTCATGATGTTCCCTACGCCATTTCGGTCTTCCTTGTCCTTGTCTCCGTGAACCACATTGCTTCAAGGTTGTCAAATGAAGATTGGGAGACTGAGTGGAGTTAAGTGTGGATTTCTCACACTTCAATAACAAAGTAAGGATATATGGGTAATGATTTGGAGATGCTTATGATGTCAAGAGGACAACACAAATTTGCAATAAAAAAGTGGATAAAAGGGCGGCATTAGGATGCATAAATAGTGGATCCTTGATTGATGGATAGAGGCTTCAATTTATAGAGTTAGGATCCTAGAAATGGACGGTCAAGATTAAAAGGGTGATCAAGGGCTTAGATTGAAAGGGAATGTGGTCCTATGTTTGAAGGCTTAACCTTGTGACAAATGTCACAAAGGGGAGAGGGTGCGGATCAATGTGGTCCCGAATTTGTAAGCTTAGCCTTGTGACAAGTGTCACAAGGGGAAGTGGGATGAAGAGTCAATGTGGTCCCACTTTGGGAGGAACAAAGGTCCTAGGGGGAAGGGGGATGTGTGCTCACACATGTGTGAGCAACCTTGGAAAAAACAAAGTGGATTAATTAGGACAATGAGGTGATTAGATAATAAGTTTGTAGGAATCACTAAATTAGCCTAATTAATCATGGATTAATTTAGTTAATTAGGATTAGGGACAAAAATGGAATATTTCATAAAGGTGAGTTTGATTTATTGAAATAAATCATTATTTGGAAGAAGTGGAAAGGGGATATTAATTAAATATAATTTAATTAATTTAAAGGTAATGGTAGGTTAACATGATTAATTAAATTAATCGTGCGATAAAGACATAATTAATTAAATATTAATTTGTCAATTTTATGTGTCTACATTTGCCCCTCTTTGACGTAGCGTCATGAAGTGATGTTATGTCAAAGAAGAATAAAATCTAGTGGATAGAAAAGGATAGGGACTAGTAGCATGATGCCCTAGTCATTGGTGAGTTGAAGAAGGATGATGAGGAATCTGTGGTATGCCCCCTTGAGAGGACATGCGGTTAAGAATGTTGGCAATATAGCATTATAACAGACAATGAAAGATTGTTGGCATTTCATAAAGATATTGAGAAGGTTGTTGATGATTATGGATATAACTGATTAAGGATGTTTACTGTCTTGATATTATTATTTTGTCATTGATTTCAAGAAATTGATTTTCTAATTTAGTATAATGTTGCCATATCTTGAGAAGTATGACTTGAAGATTATAAAGATGTCGGTAAAAGACACAGGAAAGAATATGATGAATAAGGGGATGAATAAGGTATTCAATGGGCAACTATTACCAAGTCAAACAATGATGAGATCATGATGTTTTAGATTGTTTTAACATCATACATATGTTGTAAAATGTAAAGGTTAATACTATACTATGTTATCAAGCAAAGAACCTAGTCGGTAAACCCTAAGGTTATCACTATCGATTAATGAAGGTGGAATGTCTACCGAGTGAAGTTTAGTATTTATCGAGTTATTACCGAGTTGTAACCGAGCTATAACAGAATGCATTAAATGTTTGCATGCGTTATTTAATGAAGGAAGCTGATGAGCTGGAACCGCTTAAATGATTGGTGAGCCGTGGATGAAGTTTGTTAACGAATCTAAGGCAATGGAAAGTCGGCATGAAGATCTACAACGCAAATTGAACTGCAATACCTTGGCACAAGTACCAAGGTGGGGTAAAATGTTTTCAGATCAAAAGATGCATTGAACCTGGACAAGATCGAAGATCTGATGGCTATGATTGATCATGGGAAATGTGATCAAGGAGATTAAGCGGTTACCTAATTGTTTATAAATAGGAAACTGTTGATAAACAATGTATGCGAGCAAGTGTATGCATAGGGATGCTACATAGTGATTACCGAGCACAGAAGCTTGAAGACCTGTTTGAATAACAAAGTATAGAAGCCCAACAGATAGACAAGATTAGTTCTATGTCTAGATTGTATTGAACAAATAGGAATCTGCTTTAGCATTTTAGATGTGGAGTTGCAGATAGATTTTATTACTGTTATTTTGTGAAAGTGATAGAAAATCTCTTAACCGAGTGGACTTAATAGTCTTATTTGTAAAACCCTCTAGCAAGGTGACATTTTGATTGAGTGTTTGAAATCCTTTAACAAGGTCACTTCTAACAAGGTGAAGATCCTAATAGATCCGAGGGAAATCCCTTAACCGGGTCACATCTAGCAATGTGTTTGTAATCTTTAACAGGATTTGCTTTTAACCGAGCATACTCTAAAAGAGTATATTTCTTAGTGGGTCCGAAATCCCACAATGGTTTTTCCCTATTTGGGTTTCCACGTTAAATCTGGTGTTATGAGGTTTATGATGTTTATATACTTTTGAGTTTGCATGTTTAACGGTTTTGGTTTTATTACTGAAGTATATGTTATCGAGGTTGAATCTGGTGTTTTTATGGAAGATTAAGTTTGTATGATTCACCCCCCCCCCCTCTCATCTTGTTGGCTATTGGATCTGTACTTATATTAAGTATCAGAACTATCAATTGGTATTAGAGCCTTGGACTCTAGAAGGAAAGTTTAAAGGCACTTGAGTTAAAGATCCAAAGATGTATAAGAGGGATGCACCAAAGCTGAACAAGTCAAGTTTCTCTACATGGCAGAAAAGGATGAAGCTACATCTATCAAGAGTTGGAGAATATGTTGTATACTATCTGGAGAATGATTTTGTTACACCGAGCACCTATCCATTGACTATGGAAGAGATAAAGGCGAAGCAAGAACATATTCAAGCAATGATTGAAATAACATCTGCATTGACCGACTCTGAGTTTAATGATCTAGAAGGCTGCAATGATGCAAAGGCAATGTGGGATAAGCTCATATCAATATATGGAGGAGATGAACATGTTCAAAGAGAAAAAGTAGATAGTCTAAGAGGAAAACTTGAATCTATAAGGATGAATGAAGGTGAGAACATAACTCAGTACAGTACAAGACTAAAAGAGATTGTCAATCAAATCAAAGCAGCAGGTGCAACTATTGAAGAAAAGGATATAACAAGTAAGTTGTTAAGAACCCTTCTACCGGCTTATGCAATCCAAGTCTCTGCAATCAATGAATTGAGATCTATACCTAATATGCCAGTTTCTTTAGATGCTACTATTGGTAAGCTACATGCATTTGAATTAAGTAACTTTGATAACAGTGGATCTTCGGTAAATAAAGTTGAATCTGCATTCAGTTCTTTTCATCTTGATGAATCTAATGATTTCAATGAAAGAAAGTATAAGTACTCTGAAGGAGATCACAGTGGAGCAAGTGAAAGATTTTGTAAGAACATGAAGGCAGTACACAAACTGTATGAGGAAATCAGAAAGCAAGAAGACTTTGAAGCACTATTAGCCAAAAGGTTACCGAGAGGCAAAGGTAAGTATAAAGGAAAGCTACCTTTGAAATGTTTCAATTGTGATAAGATAGGACATATGGCTTCTAACTGTCCTGACAAAGATTCTATTGAAAAGAGAGATTACCGAGATGACAGACAGAAAGACAATCATTATAGAGGACACCGAGACTTCAGAAGAAGAGATAGAAAGACATGCCTAATAGCTGATGAGGAATCTAACGATGATAAATCAAATGAGACTGATACAGAGGAAGTAGTTTATGTGGCTATCAAAGATGGATCAGATGAAGGAAGGTATGAAGAAAAAGCCCTAATATCTCACATAAACACTAATGATTCTTGGATTATAGATAGTGGATGCTCACATCATATGATAGGAGATAAACACAAGTTTGTTATATTAGAAGATTATGATGGAGGCTATGTTAGATTTGGTAATGATGCACCATGTTCGGTGAAAGGTAAAGGATCTATAACACTTCTTGATAATGCAAGATGCAATGATGTTATTGGGTTGAAGGTTTGAAATACAATTTGTTGAGTGTAGCACAGCTAAACAACATAGGTTACCAAATAGAATTTCAGAAAGGAATTGTCAAAGTTCATGACAAGAATGGAAAGTTATCTGCTATCGGGACACAAACAAAAGGTAACACATTTCACCTTGACTCAACTCGTAACAAGTGTTTGCATGCAAAGATAGATACTACCTGGTTATGGCATAAAAGGTTTTGTCATGTAAATTTTGATAATCTGATCAAAATAAGCAAGAAGCACCGAGTAAGAGGTCTATCGAGTCTTGAAAAACCTGAGAATGCTATGTGTCGAGGATGCCAGATGGGTAAGATGATGAGATCAAGCTTTACAAGTAAGTCTTACACTTCTAAGGGAATTTTAGATCTAGTGCACACTGATCTTTGTGGTCCTATGAAAGTTCAAAGTTATTATGGTGATAAATATTTCATATTATTTGTGGATGACTATTCAAGGATGATGTCAATAATGTTTTTAAAAGAAAAATTAGAAGCTTTTCAAATGTTTAAATGGTACAAGGCAAGAGTAGAAAATGAAACAGGAAGGCAACTGAAATGACTTAGATCAGATAGAGGAGGAGAGTTCACATCTAATGAGTTCAACTTATTCTGCAATAATCATGGTATTAAAAGATAAGTCTCTGCACCAAGAACTCCATAGCAGAATGGAATAGCTGAGAGAAGAAACAAATCTATTGTGGATTGTGCTAGAACACTGATGATTGAAAAGAAGGTGCCACAAACATTTTGGAGAGAAGCAATAAGCACAACATTTTACACCTTGAACCGAGTACAATTGAAGAAAGGTACTTTGAAGACACCATATGAAATCTGGTATGATAAGAAACCTAATGTAAGTTATTTTAAAATCTTTGGAAGTAGATGCTATGTTCATAAAGATGATAGAAATGGAAAGTTTGATCAGAAGAGTGAGGAAGGAACATTTCTAGGTTATTCTTCTAACAAAATAGTAGAAAGTGCAAATGTGAAAAATTGATGAATTTGTAGAAAGAAATGATGAAGGAAATTCCAAGGAACCAGCAGACTATGATGAATTTGTCTATGTTCAACCCAGAAGTCTTACCGAGAAGACTGTTGAAGAAAATGAAGAGAATATCCAGTTACCGAGTGATGAAGAAGATCATACAGAGCCTACCGAGCCTATATTAGCCAAGTATGTTAGAAGACATCAGGCACCAAGTCAGATTATAGGAGATAAGGATGATCCAATGATGACAAGGAACAAACTGAGACAGAACACATGTTTGATATCTGAATTTGAACCGAGAATAGTGAAAGAGGCATTTAACAGTGAAGATTGGATAAATGCTATGACAGAAGAGATTAATCAAATCAAGAAGAATGACACATGGACACTAATCCCAAGACCAAAGGACAAAAATGTAATTGGTACAAATTGGATTTTTAGAAACAAGCTAAATAAAAAAGGAGAGGTCATTCGAAACAAAGCAAGACTAGTTTGCAAAGGTTATGCTCAAGAAGAAGGAATTGATTATGGTGAAACTTTTGCACCTGTTGCTAGACTTGAAGGAGTAAGAACATTGTTGGCATATGCTGCTTTCAAAAAATTGAAGGTATATCAAATGGATGTCAAATCTGCATTTCTGAATGGAATATTAGAAGAAGAAGTTTTTATTGAACAACCTGAAGGATTTGTTGAAGACAATAATAAAGATCAGGTATGTAAATTGAACAAAGCTTTATATGGTTTGAAACAAGCACCTAGAGCATGGTATGAAAGATTGCACTCTTATTTGATTAAGATTGTTTTTATAAGGACAAGTGAGAACAACAACATGTACATGAAGAATGATGAAAATGGAATACTGATCTCAGCCATATTTGTTGATAATATTATATTTTGTGGAAATGACTCTTTAAGAAAGAACTTTGGAAATGAAATGAGCAAAGAATTTGAGATGTCATTAATCGGTGAGATAAAGTATTTTATAGGTTTACAGATACTGCAAATGAAAAATGAGATTTTCATTACTCAATCCAAGTACATAAAGGAAATCTTGAAGAAATTTGGAATGGAGGATTCAAAGTCAGTAAGTACTCCTATGACTACCAACTGTAAATTATCAAAGAATGATGAATTTGCATCTGTTGATGAGAGACTTTACCGATCCATGATTGGAAAGCTACAATATGTTGTTCATAGCAGACCAAACATAGCACATTCAGTAGGTATAGTTGCAAGATTCTCTGCAGATCCTAAGGAAACACACTTGACAGCAATCAAAAGAATCTTTAGATACTTGAAAGGCACTGAGGATTATGGCTTAGTATATCAAAAAGCAAATGATTTTGATTTAAAAGTTTATACTGATGCTGATTGGGCAGGCAACATTGATGACAGAAAAAGCACAAGTGGAGGAGCTTTCTTTTTAGGAGAAAGACTAGTGAGTTGGCTTAGCAAGAAATAAGGATGTGTTTCACAGTCAACAACAGAAGCTGAATACGTTGCTACAGCATTGAATTGTACCAACATTGCATGGATCAAACAATTGTTGGAAGGTATAAATGAGGAAGTTTCCAAGCCGGTAACTATATTCTGTGACAATACTAGTGCCATTAACATTTCAAAGAATCCTGTTATGCACTCTAAAACAAAGCACATCTCTATCAAATATCATTATCTTAGAGAAGAAGCTCAAGAGAAGAAAGTGGTGTTGGAGTATATTAGCACAAAGGAACAAATAGCAAATATCTTCACCAAGCCACTACCAAGGGACACTTTTGAATATCTCAGAAGTAAGTTAGGGGTCCTACCCCTATCTTCTACTCACTGACCGAGTTCGGTGAAAGCATCAATCCGATGACTCTATCGAATATCTTTTGGGAGTTGATGTTGATTTATACACTTTAGGATATTTTCTAAAGGTGTACAGGACATATTATAGGAAATTATACAGCGAACAGGAATTGAAGACAAATGCTCTGACCGAGACTCAGTTGATATACAACAACAGGAAATCACTTCATACAGAAAGTAATTATGTTTTAGTTCTTTACTTTTTGGCATTGTTGTCAAAGGGGGAGAAGACTAATATCAAGGGAGAAGACTAATGAGAAGACTACAGATTGGAAAGAAAACTGGAGAAACAGGAGAAGTCTAATGTATGGGGGAGAGCATTTCAACATTTCAGAATCACAGCAATCTGAATCTTTTAAGGTCAAATCAATTGGTTTTGCCATCAATGCCAAAGGGGGAGATTGTTGGCAATATAGCATTATAACAGACAATGAAAGATTGTTGGCATTTCATAAAGATATTGAGAAGGTTGTTGATGATTATGGATATAACTGATTAAGGATGTTTACTATCTTGATATTATTATTTTGTCATTGATGTCAAGAAATTGATTTTCTAATTCAATATGATGTTGCCATATCTTGAGAAGTATGATTTGAAGATTATAAAGATGTCGGTAAAAGACACAGGAAAGAATATGATGAATAAGGGGATGAATAAGGTATTCAATGGGCAACTATTACCAAGTCAGATAATGATGAGATCATTATGTTTTAGATTGTTTTAACATCATACATATGTTGTAAAATGTAAAGGTTAATACTATACTATGTTATCAAGAAAAGAACCTAGTCGGTAAACCCTAAGGTTATCGCTATCAGTTAATGAAGGCGAAATGTCTACGGAGTGAAGTTTAGTATATACCAAGTTGTTACCGAGTTGTAACCGAGCTATAACATAATGCATTAAATGTTTGCATGCGTTATTTAATGAAGGAAGCTGATGAGATGGAACTGATTAAATGATTGGTGAGTCGTGGATGAAGTTTGTTAACAAATCTAAGGCAATGGAAAGTCGGCATGAAGATCTACAGCGCAGATTGAACCGCAATACCCTGGTACAAGTTCCAATAAATGTATGCAAGTTCCAAGGTGGGGTAAAACATTTTCAGATCAAAAGATGCATTGAACCTGGACAAGATCGAAGATCTGATGGCTATGATTGATCATGGGAAATGTGATCAAGGAGATTAAGCGGTCACCTAATTGTTTATAAATAGGAAACTGTTGATAAACAATGTATGCGGGCAAGTGTATGCACATGGATGCTACATAGCGATTACCAAGCACAGAAGCTTGAAGACCTGTTTGAATAACAGAGTATAGAAGCCCAGCAAATAGACAAGATTAGTTCTATGTCTAGATTGTATTGAACAAATAGGAATCTGCTTTAGCATTTTAGATGTGAAGTTGCAGATAGATTTTATTACTGTTATTTTGTGAAAGTGACAGAAAATCTCTTAACTGAGTGGACTTAACAGTCTTATTTGTAAAACCCTCTAGCAAGGTGACATTCTGATTGAGTGTTTGAAATCCTTTAACAAGGTCACTTCTAACAAGGTGAAGATCCTAACAGATCTGAGGGAAATCCCTTAACCGGGTCACATCTAGCAATGTGTTTGTAATCTTTAACAGGATTTGCTTTTAATTGGGCATACTCTAGAAGAGTATATTTCTTAGTGGGTCCGAAATCCCACAATGGTTTTTCCCTATTTGGGTTTCCACGTTAAATCTGGTGTTATGAGGTTTATGATGTTTATATGCTTTTGAGTTTGCATGTTTAACAGTTTTGGTTTTATTACTGAAGTATATGTTACCGAGGTTGAATCTAATGTTTTTATGGAAGATTAAGTTTGTGTGATTCACCCCCCCCCCCTCTCATCTTGTTGGCTATTGGATCTGTACTTGTATTAAGTATCAGAACTATCAAAGAACATGGGTGTGCTCTTGAAATGGATCGGAATATAGAATGAAAGGGAAAATGGAGGGATAAGAAAGGTGAATAAATTGAATCCTTGAGGTGAAAAGGGATATGATAAGTTGAATGGAATGATTATGGATAGGATGGGTTGAATGTAAGACGATGAAAAGGATGGGATTGTTGTTATGCATTATGTAGAGAGCAATCCTAGGTTTTATTTTGCAAAGGATTATCGACATTACTGATTATAGGAATCAGAATGTAATGAATATCCGATGCGTGGACTAGACTCACAAAAAATAGGTTATCTAAATGTACACAAGGTCACAACCACCCGTGATGGTGTTTATGTGAGACTTGATGGATTGTACAAGAGAAACTACAAACACACCATAGCACAAAAACTATGCCCCAATGTACACCAACCCAGACATACCAAGATATAAAATGATCAAGGCAACCATGAAGAGGTATAGTCCTAGGACACAAAATAAAATCAAAGAAAAAAGGTCATTCAAGCAAACGACTCGTGTGGTCAACAAAAATCTCTTGACAAGAGTAGAACATGGATTTGGATAAGCTACCAGTCATGGGAAGGATTCGTCCCGATAGGCACTATTGACAAGATAGATTGATGATAGGAAATAGATTAAGCTAATCGGGAGATAGTCAAGAGGATCTCTTCTTGGATTTGGTTAACACATTGTGGATAGGTGCTTGGATTACATGCGTAAATCTAGGTAAGCTCAGATTGATGGGAAAATCTCAGATTGATGGGAAAGCTCAATTTGATGGGAAAGCTCAGTTTGATGGGAATATATGTATTCGTAATAGTGGGTTAGTTCACCATATCAATGTGGAAGGAGGCAGTGATAGGATGAAATTGAAAGGTGAGAAAACAAGGAGAATGATAAGCCAGTGTGTACCCTTAGCTCATGCAGGAAATATTGTGCATATGTAGTACTATGATGCCTTTGATTGATGTTGTACAATTGATCAATATAGGGTTGGTGCAATCTGAAGTAATTGGTTGAATTGGCCCAGTTTTAGTCAAAGCATCAATGTTGATGTCAGTTGGTCACTCAGACAAAGATAAAGTCTGAGTAACTGAGTCAAAGTGACCTATTGAGACTTAGACAATTGATGTAATTGTCCAATGAAGTCAAGGTATTTGAGTCAAATTACCTATTGAGACTTAGACAATTGATGCAATTGTTTGTTTGGATTGTGTTTGATTGGTTGACCAATTAACAGCTGGGTTTAAAAGGAAGACACGATAACTCATGGTTGTGTACAGTATGACCTAGATGACAGAGGGCTATGCAGCTTGAACGAGGAGATGGATAATGATGCAGGTTATGCGGTGATGATGACCTATATAGGGAGGGTGGGGGGGGATTAGCTATGTATGGAAGATATGCAGGGATATGGATTGATGGATGAATGAATTGCAATGGTAGGATATGTTTTGATCTTGACCGAGATATTGGAAACCAAGGTTGAGAGTTACACTTACTACAGACAAGGAATATTCCCCTCCATTCTGGTGCACATACTAATGGTCAAGGTATACGCTATAGTCAATAAGCCATAGTGATCCATGACTTTGTATTTTTGCATAGGATCTTGTAGCTTAGTGAACTTCCCATGTAGACACCATTAGTATTTTCCTTAAAACTTCATTGGAACAATCTACAAACTAAAAATAAAGAAAAGATACCATGAACCATCCTGGCCACTCTAATCACTTGTGGATATCCTTGAGTAGCATAGGAACATGATATAAATCAGTAAAAGACAATAGAACTATCAAAAGTCGAATATCCAATGATTCTTCTTGCCAAAAGATGTGTCATCATGTCTTGTTGTAAGGAAGGATGCATCCCTATTAAGACAGTTGTTTGATATTTATCCTCGACAGTTGAGCATTTGTAGACTAATTGATAGTTTGTCTTGTTTGAGTATTTGATTTGTAGGCTCAGTTTATTTTCACATCTAATCGAATGTTTGTGTGAACTAGAATTAGTTTATTACAAAGTTTTTGATTGATTTTTGTGATGTTTTTGGAATTTCTAGTTATGTACAATTTTTCTCAATGTTTTTGATATTTTGAATTTTTACGAATGTTTTTTGGATTATTTTAGGACATTTTTCGAATTTTTGGTTTATTTTGAGATTTTACGAATGTTTTTGGTCTTTTTTTAAGGATTTACTAATGTTTTTGGGATTATTTTAGGATGTTTTTCAATTGAGTAACTCAATGAATCACAAGCATGGAGAATCCACTCCCATCATTAGGTTAACAAAGTTGCCCCCAATTAGGTGTTGGTGTGAAAGAGTAATGTGGGACACATGAGGCAATAACCCTAATTGCATAGCAATAACAAGCCATGATAGATATGATGTATGAGCAGATGCAACAGATGTGATAGCAACAAGTATCAAAGACAATGGAGCTAGAGCCTTTACGAATGGCACTCATTTGCCAGGTTTTCACCACCGTACTTACCCAAGGCACCACCAAAGTGGTTTTCACTGTTTGGAGAATGATTTTTCTTTACTATTTTCTTGATTATTTCATTTTTTAAACTTTTTTTTAGGACTTTTTCTGAATGTTTTTGGTATTTTCTTATATTTGATGAGCCTAATGTTCTATGCAGCTTATGTATGAAACTTTTTGAGATGCATATTGTTGATCGGATCTACCAATGGTTCTCCTTCTGAAGTTGCTAACTGATATGCCCCAGGCTCGAAGACTACAATGATGACATATGGACCCAGCCAGTTGGATTCAAATTTTCCCCAGTGTTCTCTATTTGGTTGATTGCGAGGATTCTCTCTAAGAACAAGATCTCCTACTTCAAATATGTGAGGTTTGACCCTTTTATTGTAGCTTCTGCTCATGTGCTGTTGATATGCTTTTAGGTGATTATAGGTAGCCTGATGCTTCTCATCAAGCAGTTCCAAATCCTGAAGACATGGGACTCGATACTCTTCATCATTAGTCAAATTGTACAAGGAAACCTATAGGGATGGTAATTCTTCCTCGATAGGAAAGATAGCCTCTACTCCATATACAAGTGAGTATGGGGTTGCCTCTGTAGGGGTTTGAATGCTAGTTCGATATGCCAATAGTGTTGGATTTAGATGAATGTGCCAATCTCGACCAACATCATTGACTACCTTCTTCAGTATGCTCAATCTATTCTTGTTTGAGGCTTCTGATTGACCATTTCCTTGTGGGTAATATGGGGTGGAGAAATGGTGTTAAATATGAAACTTGTCGCAGATTTCACGGACATCTTGATATTTGAAGGGAAGCTCATTATCTATGATGATGGACATGGGTACACCATACCGACAAATGATGTAGTTGAAAATGAATGAAGTGATTTGTTTGCCGGTTACTTGGGTAAGTGGAACGACTTTGGTCCACTTGGTGAAGTATTCAGTGGCGGTAATGATGAATTTGTGACCACTGGATGAAGATGGGTGGATTTTACAAACAAGGTCTAGTCCCCAATGACAAAAGGGCCATGGTGTTGTGATGGGTTGTAGTTCTTGCGCTGGTGCATGTATCAAATCTCCATGTACTTGGCACTTCTTGCACTTTCTGACAAAGTAGTAAGAGTCCTTTTCCATAGAGGGCCTATAGTATCCTGCTCGCATGATCTTTTTAGCTAATGAAGGGCCACTTAAATGAGCCCTATAGATACCTTCATGTACTTCTTCTAAAGTTGTGGTCACCTCACCTTTCTCTAAACATCAAAGGAGAGTACCATCGAGACCTCATTGGTATAGGGTTTCAACAATGATGGTGTATTGGGCGGATTGGCATATGAAGGTTTTTTGTTGGTTGTTTGATTGGTTTGGTGGAAGGATTTGGTAGCGTAGGTAAGCATAAAACTCACCATACAATGTGGAATCAGGACCGATGAGGTGACATACCATCTCAGATTCTAGGATATCATAAGCAGGGATCCAAAGTTGTTCTACTAAGAACTCGTAGCGTGTTGAGTTCTATGGAAGATCAAGAAGAGAGGCTATGGTAGCCATTACATCTGCAGCTCTATTATGTTCTTGAGGAATCTAATTAAAGGTGATAGCTATGAATAATTCCTTTAAAGTGTCAACCATTTTCTTGTGATGCATGACCTTATCATCCTTAGTTTGGTATTCATCATTAACTTGTCAGATGACCAACTGTGAATCGCCATATACTTGTAGCTCCTTCAAGTTCCATTGTACTACCATTCAAAGTCCTATGATTAAGGCCTCATATTTTGCTATATTGTTGTGCATGGAAATGTGAGCCTATATGACTTTGGGATGCTATCACCTTGAGGTGTGATAAAAAGAATACCAGCTCCGGAACCATGCCTAATGTATGACCCATCAAAACATAGATTCCAATGTTCTGTTGGCATGACTGTGAATATTTTCTAATTTGGAAAATTTGAGATGAGTGGATGTTGTCCTATGAGGGGTGCTTCAGCCAACTGATTTGTAATGACTTGCCCTTTGATTGCCTTTCGATCTACATACTCAATATCGAACTCACTAAGGATCATAACCCAATTTTCTAAGTGGCCTGTTAGTGTTGCTTTACTAAGTAGGTACTTGAGTGGATCTATCTCATCAATGAGTTGTATCTTGTGTGTCAACATGTAATGTCTCAGTTTGGTTGCTGCTAAAATCACTGTGAGACAAGCTCTTTCAATAGGGGTATATTTGAGCTCATACCCTACTAGTGTCCTGGAGATGTAGTACACTGCACATTCTTTTCCTTCTGCATTATGTTGTGCTAGTAATACCCCTAAGGTCGTAGTTGTAGCTGATATGTATAACAATAATGGCCTATTTGGAGATGGTGGTGTTAGCAATGGTAGTGTTTGTTGGTGCCCAAAACTATAGATTGGGAAACCAAAGACTTGTCTAATCCTTAGTTAATCCAATCAGCCTTGGCCAACGAATAGGAATGGTCGAAGACCAAATTCCTCTGCACTTTAGGCTCCACTAAACCCAGGTGGGTGTACCTTACACTCTCAAGCACAAAAGAGGTTTATTTTAAGTGAATTTAAACTGTGGGAATTAGAAATTTGCAGGGATGGCAAAAGGTTTTCCTGCAATTATGCTAACAAAAGTACTTTTTATTGAATGCCTTTAAAACTGATAAAATAAGTGTGAATATAGTTGTGTTATGCAGAAGATTACTATTAGGACTTTAAGCCATTATGAAAAAAGAGCATTACTTATAGAAATTAGAAGTTTTGTTTCTTTGATAAGGACCGAATGCATACAAACTTATTCAACAAAGGCTAATAACAGATTGGTGCCTTTAACTGATAGTTAATGAATAACTTTGTGGACAAAAATCACTATCAACTCAAGAGACAATTATAAGACCATCACTGTGAAGGTTTCATTATGTGTTGCATGAACAATAAAAACCCAATTTTACATTCAATACAACATCATTTGATGGTACATCACAAAAAATCTAAAGGATTTATCAAGAGGAAATATGATTCCATCAAACACAACATTACACATAACAGTCTGAAGATAAAAGCATGAAATCTTGTATATTAACTTTTGGAATAAGAATGTACACAAAAATACACATACAAATACTCAAATATATTCAATTTGTACAAAATAAACTCCTCATTCCCATTAGACTTTTCTAAAACATAATACTTGTAGCCTAGCCAGTGGCAGAATATTGTTTATCCCCCTATGATACAAAAATGACTCACTACATATATGTGAGCCAAAGGATTTGAGTGAAAGGACACACCCTTTCATCTTATTAAACTAAACTTAACTAAAACCTAATACCTAACTGCCTAACTGCCAAACATAAAACAAAATTACAAACTAAGAAGTCAATTTTGGTCGTCCCATAATGTGTTACATTTTTTAATATGCTCCAAATACTTGTTGTCCTGGTGAGTGCTGGTGTTGAATACAGTATCCCTAACAACGATCTCCATGGTAACCATCCTCTCCATTTTCTCACTTGTCTCCTTCATATCTAAAACATCTGCTTGAGCAACATCAAGGGATGTGTTGAGTACATTCTGGCATTCTGCAATCCAAATCCCTTTGTTCTTTAACTACTCTGCGTCATCCACAATATCTAGTATACCATATCTAACAATATCCTTACAATCGGTAAATTCCTGCTTTGCGTCCACACTGAATGCCTTAGGCTTGTTCAACCTTCTCTGGATCTTCTCAACAATTTTCTCCTCGGCACTCTTCTCTTTCAACAATGCCTTCAGCTTCTCAAAAATTCTTTCATGAGAAGATATATTATCCTGAGTCTTCTGATAGTTGGTCCATAATTCTTTGAGAACTTCCAAAAAATGCTCAAATTTGTTGGTCAACAAAACACAAGCAGCATCCACCGTGGCAGTCCTAATTTGCCTTCTAAGCTTTATATTTTCTTTAATTTGGTCCTCATATTTCTTTTTCCACTATATACCAGTATCAGTTATCTGTGGTACTTCATGACCACGACTTCTTAACAAGTTTTCATATAAAATTTTGTATTTTTGACCCTCCTTTAACACCCATTGCATTTGGGCCTTATTCAGTTTTGCAATATCAATCCCCAAATCTGCAGTGACAATTGGGATAACCTCTCCCACTTTCAGCCTCATCATATGCCCAAATGCCTTATCTATATCTATAATCTTGGGTCTTTTATTTGGGGGTATAGGCCCCAAAGCAACATTTCCTCTTCATTTGGATCATATCTTAATCCAATAAAAATGTCCTCAAGTCCCTGTATGTCTAATTTTACATCTTTTCTATCCGAATGCAACAAACTGTCAAAAATGAAAGAGGCACTTAAATCCCATCCTAGGAACAAAATGATGCCTGCCTCATTGAGACATTGCCTCCCTCTCTATGGCGTCATTGTAGTCACCTCTGCATTGATGTCTTCCTTCAATATTTTAAGCATCTTTGCTTCATTCTCAAGGGTGACATTTGGGATGCTTTCCCTCAATCTTCTCCCTTTGTAGTGGTACAAGAAGGACTTAAACTCTTTGGATTGTACAAAAACTTTATCTGCAACAAAATTTGCATGCTCCTCCATCCTTACATCTGTGTTGGCGTTGAGTCTCACCATAGCTTTCTCCTGGCTCTCTACCATTTCTTCCAGTTCAGGTGCATGGAGGGTAGACACAACTACGTTCTCATTAGATTCACTATCGGGGTCTCCTTCTTCTTTTAGTTCTTGAAGCCTCTGCTTCCGCTCTTCCAAAAAAAATTCAACTCCTCTAAGACTGCATCAGCCTCATCCCGCTCCTTTTTCCTAAATAAATCTTCAACCTCCATGGGTATGTGCAAATATTTTCCCAGGTTCTGGCTCTTCCTGTAGTGGTGAATATATCCTTCTGGATCATAATTCTTCCGAGCCTGGTGTCCATACAAATTGTACTCCTCTACCAACTTCTTTTCAATCATTTCATATGCCTTGGTAGACACAATGGTGAAATCTCCAAAATGTAAAGTGTCAGGCATAAATACCTACTTGCGTGCACCACCTCAATGCTTTGCATTTGACATACTAAGTTTCCTAACAATTTCTAGATAAGAAATCCTGTCAGGAACTAATGTAGGCAGCATATATGGAACACCCTCAAAGCCATAAACCCTGAAAAAAGTAAAATTTTGGCATACAAACTAGTCACCCCAATTGTGGTTGACCCTAGTATCTCCAAAAGCATGGGGTCTCAAGAATCTTTTAATTTTCTGTGAGATAGACCCCTCACATTCTATCCCAAAAAAATTATACAAGGGCTTGACGAAGTACTCTTCAAACAACACATAGTGTGATTTGTTGAACCTTGAGTCCCACAGGGATACCCATAATTGGATTGGTTGGTCCTGTCCCTCTTTGTTCTTGGAAGTCACTTTTAATTCTCCTAGCCACAAACCCTTCATATGACCATAAAATAAAACCATATGCATTAGCAATGAGTAAAACTTGAAAGTAGGGTTAGGCTCTGTTTGCAAACTAAAAAATCCTTCATGCAACTTCTCTTCTAAGTAGGTTGCATAATCAAATGGCCTTGGCTCATGCATTTGAATGTTCGCAACCAACACCAATGGGCCTATTCTTGTAACATCAGGAACTTCTTCCCCGCAGACCTGGTCGCATGCCCAATGTGTACTGCAAGTATTGCCTGAACAAGGTAATCTCAAAAGGGGGACCATCCTGCTCCGTGAGTCATCCCTTCTCCTTTTTGTGAATTTCCAACTTCCACACTATGTGGGCAGTGTCTATTTGGGTATATTCTCCTTCCAAGTCTGTAAAAGATAGGGGCATGTAAGGCTCATATGTGATGCCAAAAACCTCATGAATAGACCCGACAAATATCTGGATGAATGGATCCTCATTAGGCAATTGGATGTATCTTTTTTCTTTGTTGTATTTCCTTGTGAGCAATTCCAACAATCTGAGATTTAGAAAAACATTTGGTACCACTAATCTGCCCAAATTTGTCATCCAAGGGTTTGACAATGGCATCTCCTTGTTCCTCTAGAGATAGTGATATAAAAGCAATTTGTGGCCCCTTGTGGTTGTCCATATATCCCCAACCCCTTTGTACTTATCTTCCAATTGATCCTTGGGTGGCAAATTTGTTTTAGACCTCCTTGACTTAGCACCAGATGACTCCATCTAGTCAATCATATCCTGGTTCAACTTTCGCTTCTGCATACCCTCCATAGACTTCACCTTTTTTGATGTAGTTGACTGTGTATCTGAAATCTCTATGACCTTTATCTTTCCTTGTGAACCAGAAGCCTCCATGATTAAGTGCTTGAATTCTTAATTACTCGTGCTTCTTGTCTGTGATTTTAATGTTAATGGCTAAAGAGATTGTGAAAATTTCTTGGCACAGGAACTCTTTCTTTATGCTGGATATGCAATGACTAGGGTCTATAACGATAAAAAAACTCATAAATTTTTCTTTGTGCCGATCAAATCCTCCTGATCACGAGCATTAAATAATGGTTGTTGTATCAGACATTCTAACGGCTAATCAACGTAACCCCACTCGATAATTCAATTATTTGGTGCCATGTGTTCCTTCAATTACCTTTATGTCTTTCTGATCGGTATAGGTCATTCCGATCAATGCATCTGATCTCGCTCCAGTCGTTTCACTTTTTCCTCACAGCTTGACTTATCCCAATGGATCCACCTTTCCTTTTTATTAGTCAGTGTTTCTTTATGTTACATCGAGATATGTCTCTCCAATGAAACCTCCTTCTGTTTATTTCTCCAGTCGCTCCATTAACTTTCAGAATGAAATTACTTTACACTTCATCTGATGGGCCCATGACATCTAACTTTCTCTTTGATCGACATAACTTTCACCAATTACTTCATCGGGCATCGGAGTAGCATATTTCTGTTACTTCCGATAGTTATAGTCTCCTCGATAGATCCGCCCTCTGTGGCATTTTGCCCATCGGGCATCGGCACAACTCTAAAGATGTTTCTCTGGTAGCATAAGCTATCCCGATGAGTCTTTTGCACCTTACTCTCCTTATCGGGTTGCTTCAGTCTATCGGTTTAGGCTTTCCTTATGTAGTCAAATTTGCTTGTGCCAATCTCATCTTCTTTATCGAGCATCGAGATAACCCAAAATGCATCTCCCCGACAATGTATGTTATCCCAATGAGTCTTACTTCCTTTCTTGCTTGGTATCACTTTATCGGAGAGAGTCTCTTTGATAGAGTGGCCTTCTCCATTTAGTGCATCGGGTATCGGGGTAACATAAATTGGGACCTCTCGATAATCTGATGTCACCTCTATGAAGACATCACTCCATTAGTTGTCGGCAAGAGCTTCACCGATAACCTCATCGGGCATCGGGATGACATTTTTTCCTTGTAGTCGATAGTGTATGTTACTCCGATGGCTCATACTTCATCGCCATAACTTGCCCCAATGGATTTCCAGTTAGTCGCACCTTTTCTCACCACTCATTCTTTAGGAAACACCGTCGACATGAGTTATTCCGATAAACATACTCCTTCCTCCTTAGGTGATTTCATCAAGATGACTTATGCCAATAAGCAAAATTTTGCAGTTTTTGCAAAAGAAGGCCCTCTTTATGGATGCAACTTTTAATAATCGTACTGAAAGGTTTGTCCCACACCATTTACCTCTCTGAACATGCTCACAACCCTACTCTATGCTTATTTTCCAAAAAGTGCTCTTGCAATGAGACTAATTATGAAGATGAGGATTACCAGAATGCCATCACACTCAACACTTCCCTTGAATATGCCCGAGTGATGCCTTTTTATGAAGACACTGCAACACACCACCTGCACATACAATCCAACAATAAGTGCTTCTATGATGAAACTATATGGAAAAGCATCATACATAGCACAAAAATATTTTGTAAAAATATGTGCTAACAGTGTCATCAGGTAGTCCTTTAGCTGCTAGAACACTTGTTGGCAGTTCTCTTCCCATTTGAAACGAACGTTATTATGTAGTAGATGCATGAAGGGATGACATTTATCGGCCAACTGTGCAATGAACCGACAGATTGATTATAGCCTCCCTTGCAATGTTCTTAACTGGCTGATGTTCTTAGGAGGTGGCATCTCCATGATTGCTTTGACTTTTGCAGGATCAACCTCAATTCCCTTGTTCGATACAATGTATCCTAAGAGCTTCCCGGAGGTCACTCCAAAGACATATTTCTTTGGATTTAGGCGAACATTATATTGTTCCAATCTGGTGAAAATTTTATCTAGCATGATGAGGTGACTCTCTCTTGTTAATAATTTAGCGAGTAAAGCATCCACATAGTCTTCCATTAGTGTATGCATCATGTCATGGAAGATAGTAGTCATTGCCCGTTGATATGTAGCTCTTGCGTTCTTGAGACTGAATGACATCACATTCCAACAGTATGTACCCCATGGGCATGTAAAAGTTGTTTTGTGTTGATCCTCTAGGGCAATCTTGATCTGGTTGTATCCTGAAAACCCATCCATGAGAGATAGCATTGCATGTCTTGTTGTTAGGTCTATAATCATATCAATTTTGGTTAGAGGAAAGTCATCCTTAGGACATGCTTTGTTTACATCTTTGAAATCTGTACAAATTCGGATGCCCCCAGTCAATTTTCCTACTAGTACGATGTTGGATATCCATTCTGCATAGTCAATAGGTTTGATGAAACCAACATCTAACAACTTCTTGAGTTATGCTTTTACTAAGAGTGTGATCTGAGGATGCTTCTTCCTTAGCTTTTGTTTTACTAGTTTGGCTCCTTCTGTGACTGTCAAGTGATGCATTACTAGATCTAGATCTAGTCCGGGCATGTTTGTATAGGACCATGCAAAATTGATTTGTCGCTTTTTGAAGAACTCTGCAAAATTAGGATCTTCTTCTGGAGTCAATGAAGAAGCTAAGTGTATGATTCGAGGACTTTCTGATGTTCCAAGATTTATTTCCTTTGTTTCCTCCACAAGAATAGATGATTGTTCCTGATTTGTGTTGAAGGAGAGAATGTCAAACCTTTCATCCTCAGGCGCCTCATAGAGGTTTTCACCTTTGGATGCGCTCTTTGTTTTTACTTTTTTGGGATCTAGAAGTACCACAATACGGTTTTCACTAGAAGATCCATCTTGTATTGCTATATTTTTGTAGCAGAAAGGTTTGGCATTCGCTCCAAAGTAAGTTGCATTGTTGAGTTCAATAGCAAATCTAGCCTTGTGATCCCCACTTGGTATGGTATCTCGTAATTCGAGAAAGTCAACTATTGCCTCATCATTTTGGAAAGTGTCAAGGCATAGGGAATCTTGTTGGTTCCAGTCAATGAGTTCAGGATGGATGATTGACATAGCCTCATCAATTAGGTTAAGCTCATATGATGTGTTCGTTATGGTTAAAATGGAGATATCAAGGTCATCGTCGGTACTATCCTCTTCGTAATCGCGCTTGGGAGGTGACCTATCTCTAGTAGAAGTATCCTCATCATCTGGAAACCAAAAGGTCTTAATCCATGCATCACCTTTAGTACTTTTGTCTACAAGAGTACTAGGAGAATCCTCTTCAAATTCATGTGAATCCAAAGAACCCCATTCGTATTCATGTGAATCCATCTTGGAATCACTTGGTATAAATCTATCACTATATATTATAGGGATGCCTTCGGGTGTGAAAGTTTTAGTGACAGTTGCAATAGGTGTTTTATCTAATAGGGTTGTTGTTGTTGCTTGAGTATCTTAAATGGATAGAAGTGGCAATCTGGAAGTGATTGACCTTTGCGTGTTCAGTGTCCATGTATTCGATGAGTGAGAGGTGTTGGCATGACTTGTATTTTTAGATTTTATAGGGTGATTTGCAATAGACATTGTCCTACTTCTAGAAGGGCTGGTCTTAGAAGTAATCTTCTTTTGTTTGCTGGGAATTCAGAGCTTAGGAGAGCCTCCCGAACTTGGGTTGAATCTTAATCCAGTTGTATCCCGTGGTTGTAACAATGGTTGTAATGGTTCTTGTACACCTTATTTGCGGGATTCTAATGCACTATGGCCATCATAGCCCATCTTTTGTGTTAGGTTAAAACCTTTACCTTACCTCTCTGTAGGGATCCTGACTTGTTGTCTAGTTGTATCAGAAGGGTCTCTGTAGATCCATCCTACCAAGTCTTCATTAATAATTTCCCGTTCTTGTGATCTGCCTGGAACGAATCCATCAATTGTACTAGTATGGGTTGCAAAAGGGGTCTTGAATAACATTTGTGGTTTTCCATGAGTCCTAGGTGAGAGGGGCAGTTGGCCAATACAAAAAAGTTGGCTAATGTTATATTCTCCTAGGTCTTCATCCTTTACTTTCATTTTCAACTTCTCCTGTTTGGGTGTAGGGATTGGTGTACTTATAAGATTTGTTGGGTGGATGTAGGATGATGAGGCGGTGGCTTCTTTGTTGCTATGTATTGTAATATCAGGTTGATGCCTTATATTATTATAAAAGGTGAATGGGTTGGCATCACCAAGGATAGTAATCTCTACTCCATTATGTGGAAATTTGATGCATTGATGGTAAATGGATGAAACTGCTTGCATGGCATGAATCCTTGGTCTACCGAATAGGAGATTGTATGGAAGAGGGAGGTCTAGGACTTGGCAAACCACATCCTTCACCACAGGTCCCACCCTTACTGGTACAGTGATGCTCCCTTTTGAGGAACATCCAACATCATCATAGGCCTTGATGGTGATCTTCTTTCTGGCGTCTACTACTCCTTCAAAATATCCCAATGTTGTAATCATTTGCAAGGTGCAAATGTTAAGACCAACTCCATTGTCAATCAATACTCAATTGATTCTATGTCGATGTATGAATCCCTCAATGTGTAGAGAGGCATTATGTGGTTGTTGAAAGGATACATCATCACTCTCAATGAAAGTGAGACATGGTGATGATTTGAGACTTCCAACCATGGCTTGAAATTGATCTATGTTTAGGTTGGATGGAATTGACGCTTCTTGGAGAGCTTGGTCCAAGATAGTTTTGTGCGAGGGTGATAGGCGCAACAACTCTAGTATGGAAATGAGTGCGAGAGTTTTATCTAGTTGATCAATAAGACTATAATGCATGTATGTTGCTTTTGATGGTGCTCCTGGTAAGACAAGTTTGTTGCAGCAGGTAACAACATTAAATGCAATATCTTTTCCTTTGATGGTAATGGCAGCAACTTGTTCATTGACATCATAAAGATTATTGACATTACAGGTATATGTTGTGCATGTATAGTGTATCATGTTATCATGGTTCTTACCTTGATGGGATGGACCTCCTTTCTCATATGATGGGAGTGGATTCTTGAACATAGTGTGATCCGTGTTGGAAGTTTTTGCATTGTGACCATTGACTTCTATATCACCTTGATCAACGAGGTCTTGAACAATATCCTTTAGTCGATGGCAATTATTTGTCTTATGACCCTTTCCTTTGTGAAATTCACAACACTCATTATCCCTCCACCATGGAGGTTTAACCTGAGGCTCATAATCTGATGTTCTAGGCAACGTGATAAGATTGGAAGATAGAAGTTGTCGTAATACCACCTCGAGAGGTTCTCCCAAGGGTGTATATGTTTGAATGGGTTTTTAGCTAGAGTACCTATTTTTAGGTGCCTCTTGTTGTGTGTTGGAAGGTTGATTGTTTTGATTGTTTGGGGGATGACCTTGATTGATAGTGTGGTTGTTACAATTATATGTTTGTCCTACAATTTTGACTATGGGTTGGGAGATTTTGATAGTTCTTGCATCTACCACACCGTTGTTAACAATGTTTTTGTTTTTGGACCAAAATTTGGGTTTATCACTATTGTAGACTGGTCGTGGACCATCCTTGTTGTCCTTGTAAATTTTGACAAGTCCCTTCTTGATAAGGGCTTTCTCAATCTTAAGTCCTTGGTCTATCACGTCCTTGAAAGAGTTTGAACATTTGACTTCTAAGTAAAATTCCATCTCTTCATTTAAGTTTGAAATGAATATTTCAACCAATTGTTCCTCAGGAATGTGGAAGGAACGTCTCCTAGACAAGTGCCTCCATCTTTGTAAGAATGTTGAGAATAAATCTCCATTCTTTTGGTTTGAATTGCATAAATCAGCCATGGAGACATCGCATTCTATGTTATGTGAATGATGAGTGATAAATTTTTGTACTAGGTCCTCAAATGTCCTTATTCCTCCAGGCAAGCATGAAAACCATTGCATGGTCGATCCGCCTAAAATTTGAGGGAAAAGGCGCATTAAATATGTTTCGTCGTATGCCACCTCTAAGCATGCAGAGTAAAATTCTCTCACATGGTCCCTTGGATCTCCTTTCCCTTTATATTTATCAAATTTTGGTGTTTCAGAATTGCGTGGGAAAGGAGGCATGATCATGTTCCTATCAAATGGATAGGGACAAATATCTTCGAGAGTGTATTGTTTTTGTGACCTTCTTGAATTGACTTGTTGTGCAAGATCTTGTATTTGTTGTCTCAACATATCCATTTCTGTGGGAGGAGGTGGATGGTTCCTTTGGTGATAGGTGTCATTGTAATTGTGGGTATTTTGATGTCTTCTCTCATTGTGGTGATTGTTTTGGGCTTGTTCTGGTGTTTCTCAAATTTGTGATAAGTCAAAATGTAAAGGGAGTTTTGCACCCTCTCGAGCAAGTCTTAGGAAACGAGCAACAACATTCCCTCTAAGAATCTCATCAAAGATTTTGTTAAATCGTGGGTTATGTGTTGCTCGCTCAATTTCCTCTTGTGTGGGAGAATATGGGCCTTCTTCCCCTAAAATTTCATCATGATGAAAGGGGTTGTTGAGTTCTTCATCCTCTTCTGATTCTGGGTGCATTTCACTTTGTTTGCATCTCTGATACTGAGCTCTAGTCTAAGACATGTTGAAGTGTGTGTTGAGATTGAGATGAGTGAAAAAGTGGATGGGTGATCCCTTCTTATAGTTCCAAGATTTTATGACGATGATGATGAGTTGAAGTGTTTGATCTCCTACACTAAAGGTTGGATATCAATAAAGTCCTCTTTAGAATTGCTTGTTTGATATTTTAACAATTGTGAGATGAGGTGTAGCAAGGTTTGTGTTGTTACAAACACAAGCTACCTAGTAATGAGAGGATGCACTTGTGAACTAGTTTTAACCTATCTATGATGCTTAGTAATGTCCCTTAGGATGATTCATTCTAGTTGTAGAGACACACTAGAAGGTAATTTTGTTGGTATGATAAGCAATATCCGAAAGAACTAAGGATAAGACCTCTTTGTGTTGAGAGTTGGATGGATTTTTGATGTTTTGGAATGGTGACCTTTGAAATGAATGTAAACCTTGGAATTTCTACAAAGGGACTATGAATTTGATGATTGATTTGGAAATTATTTTGAAGTGAGAAAGATGGAAGAAAATGATTATGATGTTTTTATTTTTATTTTGGAAAGATTAGAAGTGAGTGACTTCTTGAGGGATTTGATAATATGACGCATTTGCAAAATTTGTTGTGATTTGTTTTGATCGGTTGTTGGGTTTTAACTTGTTTCAAATGTTTGATTCCTTTGACAAGAAAACACACCAAGCACACAAGCACATATTCTTGCCCTTTCAAAAATGGCACAAAAGGTGTGGGTCTAAATCAACCCATTCATGAGATTTTTGACCCTGATAATGCGTGCATGTTCATAGGCCTAAAGTCGGCCCAAATTTTCACTGGTATGAAACAAGACGAAGATAACTCAAACACTTTTTATCCCTAAGGTAATGGCTAGTTGTGATATTTTCAGCCCACAACTTGATATTTCTTTAACTTTGGTACTACGTACCTTATGTATCTCGCCGTGGCAGGTAAGGATGTGATATACTAAGTCTTGCGCGAGCATAACAGATAGGTGGTCCCTATGATGGTGGAGTCACTACTTTCATCAAGCTACAAGTAGCTTTTCAAAAAGCCATTTTTCTACTCAAGGAAATATGTATGGTGAGTGTCTTGGGAGCAAAAACTTCTATGCTCTTGCACTGAACTTTTCACAAATATCCTCAATCAATAAAACGGGTGGGCTTCTAGAATAAGAGGTGTTTAGTAATGTTCAATGTCTTTAGATGTAAGTTCATTCTGCAGTAACTCACTTAAGAGCCTTGCAACTCACGGTGGGGCCCATATGTCCTTTTAGTAAGTTACATTGTAGGAATAGATACACCTAAGGCTACAACTTTCGCTCTCACCTGATTTCTATAGTGGCTCGAAGGATTTACCGCTCAAGGTCGTCCCAAGGGTGATGTGTCCCTTGGCAGGTCTCTCTTAAAAAAAGAAATTTTTGAGTGTTATTAACACTTTTCTCTTGCACCTAAGACCACAAGAGCCAAGGGAGAGGATAGTGTGTATTAGAATTGGGACCACTCTACAAATTTGTACAAGTGTACCGAACACAAAAGACACTTGTTCTTTTTAGTCCTTTATAGCAAAATGTGAATTTGTAATTGTCAAGCACGTATGAATATTCTTTTTATTCCAACATCGCAAAATGTGATCTATTTTCTACTTAGATATGTTGATCCAACAACCATAATGTTATTTCTAGCCAAGATAGCAAAATGAAGTGTTCTTTTTAAACACAAAAAATGACAAGTTGATTGTTCTTTTTAGCTGATATTGCAAGATGTGAATGTTCATTTTAGCCAAGATTGCAAAAATGATTGTTCATTTTAAACAATATTTTCCTAATGAAATGACTTGTTTAAAGAAAGATTGCCAAATTTCAAAACCATTTGTTAGAATCTCCACCTTGATATCCTACATCTACACTTTTGGTTAGACAATGGTTAGCATAAAGCAAAAAAAAAAAGACTTTTAAGAATGATTTGAAAGAACAAATAAAACTTACAAAGGCTCATGTGATCCATGGGAAGCAACAACTAGATACACTAGTGCTTCTTCCATTGGTAGTTATGTCTCTCGATCCATAGCACATATATCGAAAGCAATAGGTTTGGGTCTAGTGGCTATCTTCGTGAGCTTGAAATCATCAAAATTACACAATGTGTAGTCGAATGCCTCAAAATCACTAAAGCGAGACCCACCTTTAACATCACTTCCTTACCAAAAAAATTACTTAAAATAATACCAAAACTTTAAGAAAATACAATTGGCAGGCATTGTTTGACAAAATGTCAAAAAGAGATGTCAAATCATGCTATGCAGAGATTGCACAATACAAACAAAATAGGTTCGATGAGACAGCCGTAGAAGCCTTCTAGCACCTGAAATAGGTAGGTTAATATGGTTAATTAAAGTAATCATGCGATAAAGACATAATTAATTAAATATTAATTTAGTCAATTTTATGTGTCTACACATTGCAATAGATCAATAAACAACCATGAACTCAAACTTATCATAATTTCTCAAATGCAATAAACAATAGAGGAAGCAAATTGAAATCAACAAAGCATAAATGAAATAATCAAAAGAAAACTCAAATGTAAAAATCATGCAAGTGCCTCTATTGCTCTTGTCCTTCTCATGTAGTGTATGGTGGCTCTCGAAATCGAAGCACAATTATAGCACCATTATCACACAAGAATTCAAAGACTATGGTTGTTCATGAATGGAGATTGATGTTTCTTTTATAGATTTCTAGAAATTTGATGAACGATCAAGATTAAAAGTTCAATAGAAAGATCAATGGTGGATGGTTGTTGAAACATGTTCATCGAGAGATGGTTTCTCGTGTGACTAGAATTGATTGATTAGTCAATTGGGTTGATTGATCTATCAAGAGAGATGATTATGTTGTCAATTGAATTGATTGGGAGTGAGGTGGATTGATAGAATTAGTCAAGGAAGGTGATTGGGAGTTGAAGTGGGAGTTAGTGACATATAAGTGAGGTAACAATTAGCCATCTTGAACATGTGTTGTAGGAGAATAAGTAAAATCATATTATTTATTTTGCAGGAAATTTGATTTTTGAAAATGAATAATTAGATAAATTAAATAATTTAGAATAATTATTTAGTTGTGTAAAGGGTATGAAAATTGATGTTTAATTAAAGAATAAAGACTATTTCCTTAAAGTGGAAATAGAAGATTAATTAAATAATAAGAAAATTTCTAATTATGGGATTAGAGGGAAATTATAATTTTGAATTCTAACCAGAAGAATGATGTTGGATTAATTAAATAATTAAATTTACTTAATTAATTAGAAAGAAAATTAATAAAACTAGCATTGCAAGCATTATGTAAATTTTAGGTATCTATAGGAATTAGCTTGATTGAGATGGGTATTAATATAACACATGCACCCAAGCTAGTTCAACACTTATGTCAAAGAACATATCCACCTTTAATCAAGATTCAATGGGAGGACATGATCATTGAGGAATGAGTCTTCATTTGGAAGAGCAAGCGGTGAAGGAGCTTTGATTAAATGATTGGTCAATGCTTGACCCTTGATTACCTTTTGGGAGACAAACTTAAGATCAAAATCCATCAACATACCCACTTAGTGAGGCATCCTGAAAGTTCAATCTTAGAAAAGAGATGCTTCAATGGGTTAGATTTTACAATAACATGGGTTTTAGTATCAAGGAGATATATCTTATGCATTGCAAATACAAGAGCAAGACAGTTGTTCCACATATGAGTCTTTGTTGTCATTGATGTCAAGTCTGTTGTTGCGGTCATGCTACTTGGTCTATTTGTTTGTGCTACTAGTCAATGAGTCATGTAATATAGAAGTATATGGTCAAATAATTTATTCTGGTTAAGTCCTTGATATTGGTCATATCTGGTTGTTGGTCTAGATATGGCCTGGATGTCTATCAATTGGTGATATGATGCAGAGTTGTATGTAGATTCTCGTGTAGAATGATGTGATATTTTTAAGAATAGGTGGATATGTTATGTTAAATATCTATAAGCTTTCTAGATGGCTAACATTAATGATATATTGGATCAATAAACTTTGCTTCCGTGATGCCATCTGTGTCTGCCGCCGTAGTTGCCCTAAGGCCGTTTGCGTCTGCCGTCGCCACTGCCCTAAGGTCATTTGTTGCTGCGAAGCCGTCTTCCCTAAGGTCGGCTGGTGATGTCGTCCAACCCCCTGTTCCCCCTGGTGTGGCTGGTGAGACTGCTTTGCCTAGTGCTGTGAATGGGGGCTCTACGGGGGTTTCCTCTAAGGATGGTGATACGATGCATCCAACGCCCTCTGCTACTAATCGGGATGCCTATGGCTTGGGACCTGTGGCTGTTACTGTGTGCAAACCTTTGGTTTTCAAGGTGTCTGTTGATACTGATATGGAGATCATCCACACTTCCTTTATGTTTGAAGCTCATGGTCTGATTTGCAGGTTTCGAGGTTTTTGGCCAAGCCTTCCTCAGCTACACACTTGGATTTCCCAAAGCTGGGAATTGATCATAAAAGGTTCAGTTAACATTTTTCCTTCAGCTAAGGGTTTTTTCATTGCTAAATTTGAATATGCAGAGGATAGATTGAAAATCTTAGGTATTAATCCTTTTAGCTGGGAGGACAATTTTGTTTTGATGGTTAAACCCTGGTTCTCGGGTTTTAACCCATCTACTGATTCATTTAATGAAATTCCTATTTGGGTTAGGCTCCCTAACCTTCCCCTTCATCTATGGACGGACTCTCTACTAGAGGAAGTGGGGGAGGCGAATTCCTAATGATTGATAACGATTCTTTCCAAATTTATCATTCTACTTATGCTCGGATTTTGGTTAACATTAATGTCTCTAAAGGGCTTCCAGCTGAGTTAGAGATTGAATCTTCCTTGGGATCTTGGGTCCAACTGCTTTACTTTGAAGGTATCCCCTTTAGATGTCGAAAGTGCTTCCAGACTGGACATGTTGCTGCACAGTGTGAAACAGATAAAAAGAAAAAAAGATCTGCTTCTTGGTGGAAGGGTGCATCCTCTAAACACTACTTTGTTAAAAAGAAAAGCTTCTCCCAGGTGGTGGCACGGGTTCCTTAGGCCGATGGTATTGTGCCTCTGTTCCTCAGGAATGTGTGGATGCTTGTGGTGGCATCCTGACTGATTGTTTGAAAAATGTTGGATCTTCTTCTTCGATGGATGACCCTCCCATGTCCCAGATTGCTGCTGGATCTTTTGCTGTCCCTGCCTCTCTGGATGTTGGCTTTGTTCCTCCTGATGATGGGAGGTCCTCTATTCTGGACCCATCCTCTTGGCAAAAGGCTGCTACTAGGGTTGAGGAGGGATGGATTACTGTTAAAAGTAAAAAATCTAAATTGTCCCAGTCATCTTTTGATATAACCCTTCGATCCCACAAGGGTAGGACAAATTCTTGATCCTGCCTGGTTGGGTTAGGGCTACTGGTTTTTTGCAGCCTGTTGGTTTTTGGTGGGGGTATGTTGTTCCCCTTCTTTTGATTGGTTGTGCCGAGTCTCTTTTGTGTTCTGTTTCTTTGAGTGGACTTTCAAGTTTATCTTTCGGTTCAAGTTGCAGGTCCTTCTAAAACCTGTCTTGTATAGGGTTTCTCATCCCTTAAAAACTTATTTTTCCTTAATCAAAAACATTAATGATATATTTATTTTTGAAAGTTTAATGTCTTTTGTTTGGTACAAAAAATGTGTTACTATTGTAGACACCTAAAATTGTCTAGTCTAATTAAATAAATATTTTATTTATTTAATTATCTAAGCCTAATTCTTCTATTAATTAAATAAATCCTTATTTATTTAATTAATTCATTTAACCTCTTCTAGCCTTATTTCTCATTTAAATAAATACATTTATTTATTTAAATTATCCCTTTCCTAAATTAAATAAATATCTTATTTATTTAATTGATCCCACTTCTTCTATTAATTAAATAAATCTTTATTTATTTAATTAATTCATTATCTTTTTCTACACATGACACATGTCATTCATCTCTTAATTCATACACTACCTACCTCTTTCATTATTTTGCTATTTCTTTTACCTACCCTCTAATCCTAGCCGACCTCTCTTTTTACACCTCTCAATCTTAACCCTCCATTTCTTATTGTGTCTTCTATTTAAGGAGATGCTTTCTTCATTGTCAAACCCTAATGACACATGCTAATGACTGATTTTGGAGGACTTGGCTACACTACAATTCTACTTGCAACCACATTTCGTTCTTTATTGAGCTCTTGTGCATACAAAAATCTGAGAGCAAGCATATCAAACAAGATCAATGGAGATAGGAAGAATGGAGATCAAAACCCTAGTGGACATGTGATGGTATAATCTTTGTGATTTTGAGTTATTTGCATTGTCTTAGGTTATCTTCATATGTTATGGTGGATCTTTGTTCATTGTTAGGCTAGGGTTTGGTGGTTGAATCCATTTTAGTCTTTCAATATTGTTGTTTATTGCTATCCATTTTCACCATATACATTTTGGCACGCCCGGTGGGACTCTTGTCCCTTTGCATTTAACATTTTTGTTGCAGATTTTGCATTTTTGAAGTTGCAGATCGGACAATTTCGACGACATTTTAGTTTTTTTCCGCGTCTGCGAGTGTTCGGATCGCGTTTTTGTATTTCAGAGGCGTCTGTGATATCTTGGATCGCGTCTGTGTTTCTGCATTTTCTATTTTTGCAGGTTTCCGAAAGTCGCGTTTGTGATTCCGAATCGCGTCTGTGCATCATATTATCGCGTCTGTAGAAGAAAGAAGCGTCTGTGTTCTTAGATCGCGTCTGAGAATCACAGAACCGCGTCTGTGTCTGGTATAACAGCGTCTGTGCATTCTGTTTTGCAAATTTTTCAAGTTTTTCGATTCGGGTTTTCGGATTTTTGGACTTAGGGTTCCAGATCTGGTTTATTTTCGGCTAACCTTTGCAGATCTAGCTAACCTGGTTTGTGCAGCTTGCTTTGGAGGCAAATACGTTTTTGTTGAAGGCCCCTTTTCACAAAGTCTTTTTGGGTTTTCTAAAAATTTACCTAACTTGTGTGCTTGCAGGAAGGGGTTATCAGTTGACACAACCCAAACTACTAACAATTTTGTTGCAGGGCCTTAGCTAGGGTTTTGTAATTTTTATTGTGTGCCTTGTTTCATAGCTTAGCAAACACTTCAATTGGTGCACTAAAATTGAATCATTGTATTTTGTGTCTTGAGCAATAGGCTCTTTTTGTTTACTCTTTAGAGGGCCTGTCTTCCCGTGTGGTCATTAGGACTACTAGTGAGAAGAGAACGACCCAAGTGGTAGCGAGGAAAACCCACCTCATCCAAACCACTATAATCAAATGTATTCATGGTGAAAACTATGAATAACGTGTGCTGATTAGTTCATACCGACACTATGTCTCCCCATAAACCCGTTTGATCAAATTTATTTGATCATTTGTAGGGCGTAACCCCTACCGGCTGGGAGCCTTCTGTATTTACAGAGCTGAAAGTGCCGCATGTATGGCCACACGAGCGGATGCCCTTACTAGCACCTCATTGTTTTAGATGCCCAAATCCTTCTAGTTGTTGAGGCAGGAGGTCGGACCTCTGGTAGCGGCCCACACACATACGGTTCTTAGTAGAGATACAAAGTTCGCCATGGGGAGTTTTCATGGGGACTGATGCTTGGCTGACCCGAGAAGTGAGTGCCGAGGGTGGAGCCAGTGAGGTCAAGCATCTAAGTATCCGCTCTGAATAGCGTAGCCTCGGGGGTAAAACCCCATGTGGGATCAACAATTATTGTCCTGGCCAGCCATAAGAATTGTGCTTGACTTATGATAAACATTCAAACAATCAAGACAAAACAGCAAAACATTGTGTCTTTTGTGTCTTCAAGTGTATGCAAAAACTTTTTACATCAAACAACACACTTTTTGGAGTCTACACAGTCTGCAAACATTGGGTCATCAACACTGTGTCCTCTTGTCACGAAAAACAGTCGAAAAATCAAATTTGGTCACAGCAAAACAAATTCACAGATAGGAAAGATTGCACTAAGGTTACAGAAACGCGTCTGTGTCTGTTAAAACCGCGTCCGTGTCGGCAAAACGCGTCTGTGAAGTACAGAATAGCATCTGTGTTTTTATCAGCGTCTGTGTCGAACAGAGACACGTCTGTGTCTGGAAATCGCGTCTGTGAAGTATACAGGCGCGTCTGTGTCCACAATTGCAAAAAACTGTTACAGTCCCAGCAAACATCAACAGGAAAATCTCAGAATCACGTCTGCGTAAAACAGAGTAGCGTCTGTGTCTTAAAACCGCGTCTGTGAAGTATACAGAGGCGTCTGTGTCAGGATTTGAAAAGTTTAACAGTCAAGCAAACAAAGAAAATCAGTTTCGGCATACTTGAGCTTCCTAGGTTGTCTCTTCAGGTTTCATCTAGCATTCAGCCTGTTCTAAGGTCTTACACAGTCCATCATTGCTTCATACCTCATTTTACATTCATACTTGTCTAAACTTGAGTCAAAAGGTCACTTGCTTGTCCTCATCATACTTTGTCAACACACTACGTACTACTACACTTTGCTAAGTGGTCCCTCATCAAGGTTTCTTCTTACCTTTGGGTCTCATTTGGTCTTACTTAGAGTCAAGGTCAGCTTACCTCATCAAGAGAAACTATCCTCTCTTTGGAAGTCACACCTACTCTACTACATACATACTTGGTCTTACACTTTGGACATTGCAAGTAAACTTCAGATTCATTTACATTCCATACAACTCTTGGTCTTACATACTCTTGTCATTTTCGTCTAGTCTCTCACATATTGCTAAACACCTAGTTCATGGTTGAAACCCGTCTTCAAAAATCTAGGAGAATAGTCAAAGAAGCTCAAAAATCCGTAAACATGAGTTCTTATGAGTATGACAATGATGTCTTCTACAATCCTGAGCACACTACATTACCAGACATGAATGTTTATAGACACAATCCTAATGTGGAAAGCGCAAACACTATAAACAACAATGTTACACTCAATGATAATGTGGACAATTCGTCAATACTATCAGCAGACATACAAGAATCTATAATGGATCCTCAATTCAATAGATTGGTTGAAGAGATAATGAGGAGAGATCGTCAATACTTTCTAAACATGATGGCACAAAGTGGAGCTAAAATACCACATGATTTTGACTTATCTCAACTTATGGAAAGTAGACCTTCACAACAAACTCAACTTAATAGTGGAGGACCAAATAATATGATGCCGGAGTCACCATCAGTTTTGCTTCAGAAACCAGCGATCCCACATACACAAGCTCAAATATATGATACTTACACTCAAAGACCATCATGGAGGCCCTATGCTCAAACACATGCTCAAGATATGGGTCAACCAAGACAAATGGATACTCAAGGACTTCCTCAAAATTTTGACACAAGGAGACCTCATGCCAAAATTGGGGGCAACACAATGGAAAATGAAAGGCCTATTGAATATGGTGTATATGCACAAAACAGATATGGGGTCCCTCAACAAGAAATTATGCCAAGTGCTCCATATATGTCGCAACAATATAGACCTCCATATGGACATGTCTACGATCAGTATCATCCATATATGCAACAAGTTCCTCCTCAAATGGGTGTTTCAAACATGGGACATGCTACAAGAAATCCATCTCCTCCCAAAAATAATTTGGAGCAACAAATTAGAGATCTACAAAAGAAAGTGGAAGACATGGGCACATCAAAACCCACATATACTATGAGAGATATATGCCCTTATCCCTTTGATAAGAGCATTCCAATGCCTCCGTTTCCTCCGCACTTTGCAACGCCGAAATTTGACAAATATAGAGGGAGAGGAGACCCCAAGGCACATATAAGACAATTCTTCACAGCTTGCATTGAGGTAGCCGCAGAAGAAACATACTTGATGAGGTTGTTCCCACAGAGCTTAGGAGATCAAGCGATGGAATGGTTTTCTCAATTACCTCCTGGTATTAAGTCATGGGGCGACTTAGCAGAAGCATTCATTCAGCATTTTTCTTACAACATTGAAACAGATGTCTCAGTTACTACCTTGTGCAATACGAAACAAAAAGGAGAATCTTTTGCGTCATTTTTACAAAGATGGAGAAACTTAGCTAGCAGATGCTCTTGTGAAATCCCGCAAAAACAAATGGTGGAGATGTTCACACAAAATGTTAACAAGGCTATTGGCTATGATCTCAGAAAAGCTTGTTTGTCTACATTTAAGGATGTCATTGAAAAGGGCCTAGCAACAGAAAAGGTCTTGATTGAACAAGGAGTTATCAAACTATTCAAAGAAAACAAAGAGGACTTTAAGGGAAAGGACAAACCAAAATTTTGGAACAAGAACAAGAACACAGTTAATGATGGTGTTGTTGATGCCAACACAGTGAGACCAAAGTTCGTCTTTTCTGGATCAAGTTCTACCAACAATCAAGTGAACAATCAAACGGCTGCTAAACCACGAAGGAAATATACTCCATTGGGAGAACCACTTGAATCAGTATTCAAAAAGCTTGTAGCAAACAAAGTGATCACGGTCCCAGATTTTCCTCCATATGAACCAAAGGTAAAACCGAATTGGTGGAATGATGATGAATATTGCGAATTTCATAAGAGCAAGGGTCATAAGACAAGTAATTGCCATCGATTGAAAAACATTGTACAAGATCTCATTGACAGAGGAGATATTGAGATTGAGGGACATTCATCTAACCAAGAGCATGAGGTGTTTAAGGAACCATTCCCAAAACATGACAAGGGAAAAGGCAAAGTCACAGATGATCAAGCCAATTACACTAGAGCATCTTACAATTATGATTCCACTATTAATCACATCTCAATGGACAATCATATTTCTACCATTACTATCAAAAATAAAAATCCTGAGAATTCTTCTCAGAGACCCAAAATTGTCCTAAAGGGTGTGGGATCTTCATCCGAAGCTACCTCCGAATGTCATGTTACAACCCGTCGAGGTAAGATTACATTGTCAGGTGCCTCTACCAAGAATACCAATCTTTCATCTACCAAGCCTGAGTACGACCTTGTAGAGCAACTAGGGAAGACACCCGCACTCATATCTATTCTTGAGCTCTTACGTATATCCCCTGCACATAAAGCTATCCTTGATAAAACCTTGAGAGATACTGCTGTCCCTACTGATCTGAACGTGGATCAGTTTCAAGCCATGGTGGGATACCTATCCGTTCCACACTCCCTCACATTCACAGAAGCCGATGACGCCTCCATAAGTCAGCCTCATAATGCACCTCTACATATTGAAGCCTTCATACATAAACACCGAATAAAACGAGTCCTGATAGATGGAGGAGCAGGTCTTAATATTTGTACATTGAGCACCATCAGACAATTGGGATATTCTGACAAAGTTGTGAATGCTACAAACCAAATCACTATTAAGGCTTATGATGATGAAGAGCGTTCGTCCAAGGGCACAGTCATCTTACCACTAAGAATAGGGCCAGTCACAAAGGACGTGATTTGTCAAGTCCTGGATCTAGACCTCACGTATAACATATTGCTAGGACGTCCGTGGATTCATGAAATGAGAGCGGTCCCATCAACATACCATCAGTGCATAAAATTTCCTCATAATGGAGTCGAGGTAACGGTCAATGGTGATCCAAATCCATTCATATATTGCAATAACTTGAGATCACATACTGAGACTATCATTCCTAGCAATCGTGAGGCTACTCCTTCTTCAGCATATATTGAGCCTGAGTCATTAAAGCCCTCGACATCCAAACAAGGTGAACTTAGAGCCAAGTTTCAAGACAAAGGCATGGGAGAATACACTCTGAATCAAACAATGTTCTTACGACAAGTCATGAACTCCCCCAAGGAATATGGGAGGCCACATCCTAATAAGCAAATCTCCATCATGCTCCTCAAATGGGATCCTACCGTCTTTCAAAAATGGGGCGAACTAGAGGAAGAAAATTTATATAAAATGCTATATAAGGACGCTGAAGATGATACACATGATCAAATTATAATACCCTGTGAAAACTATGGTAAAGGTTTCAAAATTCTGCAGAGATTCGGGTATGATGGAAAAAGCCCTCTCGGACTACGCAAAGAAGGTGTCATGGAGCCTCTACAACCTGAGCTAACTACAAGAAGGGAACGCTCCAAGGGGCTTGGTTTTCTAAATCCCAAGATTCAAAATAAGAGAACAAAACAGATATGGCGAGTCAAAGTGGCTGAAGTTCAACAAGAGGATAATTATTCCACAGACTCCAATGAGTGGGAATGGGGTTCAGACAAATCCTCCAGCGACTATGAACTCAATGAGACATTTAGAGAGCCAGATGAACCTACAGAGGAGGAGGAGTTTTACAAGAAATTCAGAGTTGGTCAAGAACCGACCCATAAGGATCCCGCACAAGCTTCGTTTCAGGGCCCTAGGTCAGGATCACATAGGATGAGGACACCTATCCCTGAGGGTGCTACTAGTGATGATAATTTGGACTCACTCACGATCGACACTGATGAGGAGAGTGCCATTGACGACCTCGATGACTACCTTGACATACCTGAATATAACCACATCTTCACTATTAGCCTTGCGGACTCTAAAAACACTAAAGACCTTCCCCTCGTTCACCCCCAACTCATTGACTGGGATCAGGATGGACCACCACAGCTTGATACATTTCAAAATGACGAAGCTATTGTTGATTATCTTGGCATTCGCGATGATCTTCCTCTTGGAGACCATAAAGCAGGATACGCCATAGAGCTTAATAACATGGCATACTTTGGTGAGGGTGTCGGGCCTTCTAGTCGCAAAAATGTGAAAATAAAAACAAAACAAGGGTCTTATGGCGAAAACCACACTGTGGCGCTCTCTGACTCTAAAAAAGTAAAAAGAAAGGACGTATCTGAAGGTGAAAACCTCTCTGAGGCGCCCGAAGATGGAAGGCTTGACATTCTCCCAGCATCATACGAGGAAAAATCATCCATGTTGGTAGAGGAGACTATAAAGACAAACATTGGTACAGCAGAGGTTCCACACAACATATTTTTGGCTCAATCATTGACAGAGGCCGAGAAAGCAAGGTTCATAAGCTTCTTTAAGGAATGACAAGTCAACTTCGCATGGTCTTATGCTGATATGCCTGGACTAGATCCCGACTTAGTAATGCATCATTTAACAGTCAAACCGGGGGCAAAACCAGTAAAACAGAAATTGAGGAAAATGCATCCACAGGTGGCATTGCTAGTCAAGGCAGAACTGGAGAAATTATTGGATGTCGGATTCATACGCCCAATTGATTATCCTGAATGGATTTCCAACTTAGTACCTGTTAGCAAACCAGATCGCAGCATCCGAATATGTACAGACTTCAGGGATATCAACAAGGCTTGTCCGAAGGACGATTTCCCATTACCAAACATTGATTTAATTGTTGATCTCACAGCAGGCCATGAGATGTTATCTTTAATGGACGGATTTTCTGGATATAATCAGATCAAGATTGCACCTGAAGATCAACATAAAACATCATTCACTTGTCCATGGGGAACCTTCTGCTGGAATGTCATGCCCTTTGGGCTGAAAAATGCAGGTGCCACGTATCAACGAGTCATGACTACTATCTTCCATGATCTCATGCATGTAACGGTGGAAGATTATGTTGACGACCTTTTGGTTAAATCAATAGATAGAAATACACACTTGGATATACTTTCAGTTACTTTTGATAGACTGGAAAAATACAAGGTAAGATTAAACCCAAAGAAATGTGTCTTTGGAGTAACCTCCGGGAAGCTCCTAGGATTCATTGTGTCTAAAAGAGGAATAGAAGCTGATCCAGCAAAAGTCAAGGCTATCTTGGACATGCCGCCACCCAAGAATATCAGTCAACTTCGGTCTTTACAAGGGAGACTCCAGTCCATACGAAGATTCATAGCACAACTTGCAGATAAGTGCAATCCTTTCCAGCACCTGCTACACAAAAACATTAAGTTCAAATGGGATGAGAACTGTCAACAGGCTTTTCAGGCACTTAAAGACTATCTTTTGAACCCGCCAGTTTTGATGCCACCAATTCAAGATCAACCATTGCTACTTTACATATCAGCTACTCCAACAGCACTGGGGGCACTCCTAGCACAGCAAATACCTGACGGCAAGGAAAAAGCAGTCTACTATATCAGTCGCACATTGGTGGGATATGAGCTGAACTACACGCCAATTGAGCGTGCATGTCTCGCTGTGGTCTTTGCTTCACAAAAATTACGACATTACATGCTTACTCACAAGACCAAGTTGATTGCCAGAATTGATCCACTAAAATATCTTCTCAACAAAGATACACTTACTGGGCGGCTGGCCAAGTGGGTAATGATTTTGAGTGAATTCGACATTGAATACATGGACAGAAAAGCCATAAAAGGACAAGCCATTGCAGATCAATTGGCAGATGCTCCCATGATAGATGATGTTCCTCTACAGTCAGAATTTCCAGATGAGTCCATTCTAACAATATCACCTGCAAAGCCATGGCAACTATACTTTGATGGCTCATACACACAGCATGGGGCAGGAGCGGGTATACTCTTTATAACTCCCCAAGGTGACTCTATACCAAAGTCATACCGCTTATCATTTCCTTGCACCAACAATATAGCGGAATACGAGGCATTAACAACGGGGCTAAGAATTGCAGTTCAGTGGAAGATCCAGGAACTTCATGTTTTTGGGGATTCTCAACTTGTCATCCGTCAAGCAACTGATGATTATCAAACAAAAGATGAAAAGCTAATGCCTTACAAACAACTGGTAGATGATCTGAAACAGCACTTTGCAAAGATAGAGTTTGAGCAGATACCAAGAGAACAGAATCATGCTGCTGATGCCATGGCTACAATTGCTTCGCTCATTGATCTGCCGCAAAATGAGACCTGCTACGAGTTCCTGGTTGACAACCTGCTGATTCCATCATATGAGATCACTCCTACGGAAATGATATGTGTTGTTGGTCCTGAATCCCAGTTATATGGTTCCATATTCACATACCTTCGCGACAATATCTTACCTCCCGATCTATCGAACAACCAACGCCGCACTTTCATTCGCCAATCCTCCCGATACGTTATCCTAGCTGATATCCTATACCGACGAGGTCTAGATGGCACCCTTCTTAGATGTTTAGAGAGTGACGAAGCTCAGATTGCGTTACGAGAAGTACACGAAGGGATATGTGGTCCGCATACTAGTGGTCCTACCTTGGCCAAGAGACTCATCAGGACTGGATACTACTGGCCTACTATGGAAAAAGATGCATATCAGTTTGTCAAGAAGTGTAAGCAGTGTCAAATTCATGGAGACCTTATACATGCACCAGCGCAGGAACTACAGCCACTTGCATCTCCTTGGCCCTTTTGTCAGTGGGGACTCGATCTCATAGGCAAGATTCACCCTCCTTCTTCCAATGGACATAAATTCATTATCACAGCCACAGAGTATTTCACAAAGTGGATTGAAGCTGTGCCTCTCACACAAGTTACTGGGAAACAAATCGCTACTTTCATCCTGAACTACATCATTTGCCAATACGGGATTCCTACTTCCATTATCACCGATAACGGGCGTCCTTTCAAGAACCAGGATGTTCGTGAACTCTGTGAGCGCTTCCATATCTCTCACCGTTTCTCCACACCATACTACCCCCAAGGTAATGGCCAAGCTGAGGCATCTAACAAAACAATTCTCAAAATCCTTAAAAAGACAGTCGACGACACTGGCCGTAACTGGCATGTCCAACTCAATCCCGCACTTTGGGCCTATCGTACCAGTGTCCGCACACCTACAGGAGCTACACCCTACTCACTTGTCTACGGTGCTGAAGCCATCTTGCCTATTGAGGTCGAGTTACCTTCTTTACGGGTCTCCTTGAGAAACATAATCAACGATGAAGACTACAGGGTCTCTCGCTTACAAGAACTAGAACTGCTGGAGGAACGACGACACACTGCTTTTAATCATCTCAAGGCTTACCAACAACGAATGAGTCGCAGTTACAATCACAAGGTCAAGCCTCGCACATTTGAGGTAGGTGACTTAGTCCTCAGAGAGAACCCCAAGAATCAGCAAGATAGAGAAAAGAAGGGCAAATTTGAACCCAACTGGCTTGGTCCTTACATCATTACAGCAGCATATGGATCTGGGGCATATCAGCTCTCAACTACAGAAGGTGAATCCTTGGAGGATCCTATCAACAGCATGCACCTTCGCAGGTTCTACACATAGCTTTTCAGAGCATCCTAATTCAAAAATACAAAAAAAATCAAAAACATTGCAAAAACAAAAAAAAAAATTATAAAACAAAAAAAATCGTTACATGGTGAAAACCTGGCCAACAGGCGCCTTGTGACACAAAAAAATTGAAAAATCCAAAAAAGTAAAGAGAAATAATTTCGTCCAACGGTGAAAACCACTTCGGTGGCGCCCTGGGCAAGTACCATGGTGAAAACTGGGTTCCCAGCGCCATGCGTAGGGACTTTGCTCCTCCCTCCTTCAGGATTCACTTTCATCCTTTCACTTTGCACACACTCACAACTTATTCGCTCACAATAAACTTGCCCATTCCCATCATGGCTTGTTATTGATCTACCCAAGATTGGTTAGCCATTCATAATAAACCCTCCCTTTTCACATCCCTTTCCATCCATAATAAATCAGATCCTATCTGTGACTACGGCCAATTCCTACGTCTAGTAATGGGTGTGGAACTGAGAACATCACATGTTTCGAGGAGTACAGTTTCTTTCAGCTTTCTTCAGTCTGTCCGTGCACAATCCGCAATAAAGCAGCATTTGCATCGCCAGTCCACAATAAAGTTCCATCTTCTCCACAATAAAGTATCAGTTTCATGGATTCAGTCAGTTTCCAAGGAGACACAGCAGCAACAATGGGCTTCAACAAATCGAATCTTTCAACAGACTCAGACAACATATGGTTCAGTGCTATCGATCCTTTTTGTGAAAGTGAACATTGTGACCACAATCGAATAAGACTTAAACAAGTGACAAGAGACACTAAACTTGAGGACTACAGTGGATGTTGGTGTCGAGTCTTGGTTTTCTTTTGATTTTATCTTTTGGTGACATGTCTTTTAGCTTTTTCAGGATGTCTTTGACTAGAGATTCTATCTCCAGGATGCCTTTGACTAGAAAGGCGAGGATGGGGTATCGTCACCTATTTGCATTTGCTGTCTGTGGATTGTCTTTTAGTAATGCTATGACTTGTCCAAGGATATGAGGACACTGTGAGTCTAGTATGAACTGGGGCATTCCTTGTTTGTGACTGTCTTATCTCCATGCAAACAGGTACAATGACTTTCTGGGCCGAACAAATGCCTCGATTGTCATAACCTACTCTGCCATAATAAAGCTCAATGATGATAACGCACAAGAAGCTCTTTTCATGTTCATATCTTCTGTCTTCCATCCCCCTTTCTTGATTGACTTCCATCGTCCTTCTGAGTCCGCGTAGCCCGCTATCACATGACTGAGTATAATGACACACCAAAAAAACATTTGCATTTCATATAGTTGCACCTGCATCACCACATATAAGCATTTCATACATACATATAGATATCACAATTGCATCACATCCTGCATACAACACATGTTAGCACATCTCACATTTTCATTATGTAAATAATCATTTGCATTATCATATTCATTTGCATTACATACATTCACATTTGCATCATGCATCACATATACAACATAAAAGAACAAAAATATATTGCATTGCATCATATAAGCATCCATATCATAAAACATGTATCACATAAGAACATCTCATCACATAAGATACACATGCATATAGCTGCCGCAAAAAAATGAATCATCTCATATATAATCAAATGTGTCATAATACAATGATGTCAAAAGAATCATATGGCTACAAAAGAATCACCCGCAGGTGTCTACAATACAACAATGGTACATCTACTGATACAATGGGAGCCCACTATAGCTATGAGGAACTCCCTCCCTCGGAGCCGCCTCGCCTCGACGGAGTCTGAGCTATAGATGGACCCGCCCCTGGATCCCCCTGTCTCTCTGGTGGTGGTGGAGGCCCCATGACCCCACCGCTGGATGCCTGTCTCCTGCGGCTCCCTCCCGTAGCCGTCGCTGTGCGCGACGATCTATGGAAGCTCCTAGCCCGCTGATCTGCTGGCATGGCTGCATAGTATAGATCCCTCCAGTAGGCGATCTCCTCTCCGGCTCGCAAAACATATGCGTAGCCTGCCCCTGCATCCTCTGCTGCTCGCCTACCTGCCCTCAGAGCTGTCTCGGCCTCTGTGTATCTCTGGATGGCCTGATCCCTCTCCCGCTCTGTGTCTCGGACCCTGATCCTGAGGTGGTTCCTCTCTCGAACCAAATCCTCAATCTCATCTGTCTGGCCCTAGCAGATCTCCCGTAGCCTCACCACCTCATCCTCCTCAGAGTCTCCGCTCTCCGTCCCTGCCTGTGGCTCCTCCTCTACAAGTGCCTGTCCCTGTGCCTCTGCCTGCACCTGTCCCTGTGCCTGTATAGGTACCTGTGGCTGTACCTGTCTCTGTCCCTCTGGCTGCACCTGTCTCTGTCCCTCTCTGGGACCCTGTGCTGCTGGCACCTGTAGGGGCAGTCCACCCCGTCCTCTCACCACTGGAGCTGCTCTCTCCTGTCCTCCCTCCCTCCGAGGTGCTACCCGTCTCTCTCCCACCACTCCCCTCCGCCTCCGCTGGCCCCTACCTCCATCCCCTCCTCCATCATCATCCTCTCCTCCACCCTCTCCATCCACTGGCTCTGCTAGATCTGTCAATCTAGGAAATGGATGCTCTGCCCAGTACGCAGAGTACTCTGCATCCATCCCTGCATCATCTACCTCTGGCCACATGTCCCATGGCATCGGCATCATCTCCGCTAGCTGCATCACTGTCTGATCATAGGATAGCAGTGGGCCAAACTGCACCTGATCTCTGACCATACGGGCATACATGCCCGAGCCTCGTGGCATCCGTTGAATCCGCCCGAACTGCCTGCACACCCTGTCCACCAGCTGTCTCTCTAATATATAGGGCGTCCGCCCAATCAGGTACCTACTCCGGAAGGTGTAGGGCAGCTCCACTGCGTCATCCTCCCACTCCTCGCATCCTAGATACGGCCTCCAGATCACCATGTCAATATCATCAATAACTCTCCTCCAGTGCTCCAATCTCCCAATCCGAGGCTGGGATGTAATCATGGCATAGAGGTGCACGAAACTCTGTCCCTGTCCTCTGCCTCTGAAGTGAATCGGCCGTGTGATGGGAAGGTGCTCATAGGCCCACACCTGCAAGAGAGTCACACCGCAGCCCAAACCCACTGATCCATGGTATACAAACTGATGCAGCTCATAATACAAATGTGCTAGGACACATGGCCCCCATGCATACCTAGTGTGCTCTGCCATCAGCGTCTCCAATGCCCCTCCCCAACCCACTGCCAATCCTCGTGTGGCCCTGTCTGGACACAGATATCCACTGATAACTCCCCCAACAACTGCTGGCAATGCTAATCCTGTGGCAGTCATGGTGTCCCAGGCTACATGACCTGCTCGCATCTCCAACTCAGGATCCTGAAAAACCCGTCTCAATGCCTCCCTGTCACCGTCACGGTCGTAGGGAATCAACTCTCCATCAATAGGAACATGTAGAATCCTATATACATCCTCTAATGTCACTGTCATCTCACCCATCGGCAGGTGAAACGTGCATGTCTCTGAGTGCCATCTCTCGGCCAACGCAGTCAGCAACCCCATGTTTGCCCAAAACTCGGGCACATAGAGCATATGTGTGAGACCCATCTCCTCAATGGAAATCATGTCCTGAATCGACAACTCTGGTCGCAGTCTCTGAGTCGATGGGAATCTCTCCCGTGACTCCAACATCGGCAAATACTCCTGCAGTCAAGCAACTCAATCATGTCAGTTATCGTGGCATTCACTGTTTATCACAAAATGCTACTTGCTATCTAAATGCATATGGCTATCTACCCTAGTGACACTCACTGTTCATCACAAAGTGTTGCTATTTATCCTAGTGGTACTCCCTGTTCGTCACAAAGTACTACGTGTGTGACATTCCCTGTTCATCACAAAGTGTTACTCACATTTGCACTCCCTGTTCATCACAAAGTGCTGCTCATATTTCAGTTTTCCCTGTTCATCACAAAGTACTCTATCTTGGTACTCACTGTTCATCACAAAGTGCCTTGATCTATCCTAGTCTTCCTAGAGGACCTACTTGAGTGTATCCTCTCAGCAGCTTATCCAATCGACAGCGTATGTTCATCACAGAACTGTCGATTTGACCTAAAAGACTAAAACCATGCATTTAAACACACAAACGCACTTTTTCAACACACACGCGCTTTTAACTCATAAATGCGCTTATAGACTGCATACACGCGCCTCTGCAACACAGACGCGCTTTATGAACACAAACGTGCCTATGCCAGACACAAACGCGACCAGGGAACACAGACGTCCCTACATGACATAAACGCTATTAAAAATCACAAACGCTGCTACATTTCACAAACGCGTCCGCATTCAACACAAACGCGGTTCCAGGCACAGACGCGCCTGGACCCGACACAGACGCGCCTGTTGGACACAGACGCGCCTGGCGCTGACACAGACGCGGTTGCGCGTTTTTGCACTTTTTAAATATCCTATTCCTAGCACATTTATTGCTCCTAAACATGCATTTATGACAAAACTCGAAATGCGTGAAAGTACGAGGAGGTTTTCGGGTACTTACCGGCTCTCCTGCATCGGCTGGTCGCTGGAATCGGCAGACACGGTCGAATCTATGAATGAATGCCATCGCTGCTGACTGCTGCTGCTCTTTTCTCGCTCTGCACTGTGATCTTCTCGGGGTGTGGATGACAATGAGGATGTCTTCTGCCCGTGGTCTATCTTATAGCCTACCCTAGCCCTGACCTTCATTTCCCGAGTCAGTATTCTGCATCCCGTGACTCTGTCACTCTATTCGCTCACCCATTCTCTCCCATCTTTCTTATCGAGAGATTGTCTGCAATCTTTTCAGACATTTTCATCCAATCTCTCGAGGGGGCATATAATTCCCATACTGGGGCAACTTTGTATCAGTTCATCTTATCTTCTTTGAAACAACGCGACAAGCCGCATTGTCTCAAAGAGGGGCAAAATGTAGACACCTAAAATTGTCTAGTCTAATTAAATAAATATTTTATTTATTTAATTATCTAAGCCTAATTCTTCTATTAATTAAATAAATCCTTATTTATTTAATTAATTCATTTAACCTCTTCTAGCCTTATTTCTCATTTAAATAAATACATTTATTTATTTAAATTATCCCTTTCCTAAATTAAATAAATATCTTATTTATTTAATTGATCCCACTTCTTCTATTAATTAAATAAATCTTTATTTATTTAATTAATTCATTATCTTTTTCTACACATGACACATGTCATTCATCTCTTAATTCATACACTACCTACCTCTTTCATTATTTTGCTATTTCTTTTACCTACCCTCTAATCCTAGCCGACCTCTCTTTTTACACCTCTCAATCTTAACCCTCCATTTCTTATTGTGTCTTCTATTTAAGGAGATGCTTTCTTCATTGTCAAACCCTAATGACACATGCTAATGACTGATTTTGGAGGACTTGGCTACACTACAATTCTACTTGCAACCACATTCCGTTCTTTATTGAGCTCTTGTGCATACAAAAATCTGAGAGCAAGCATATCAAACAAGATCAATGGAGATAGGAAGAATGGAGATCAAAACCCTAGTGGACATGTGATGGTATAATCTTTGTGATTTTGAGTTATTTGCATTGTCTTAGGTTATCTTCATATGTTATGGTGGATCTTTGTTCATTGTTAGGCTAGGGTTTGGTGGTTGAATCCATTTTAGTCTTTCAATATTGTTGTTTATTGCTATCCATTTTCACCATATACAACTATCTATGTTGACTATTTCAGTGAACAATATCTTTGTTTGGAAATGCATGTATGCACCGAATATGTAATGGATGGCTATATGGATTGTAGTAGAATGATTATGGTAGATTGATATCAGTTTTTCAGTTGGATGGGTGTCTATGATCAGTGTTGGTACAGTTTCAACAGTGTTTAGAGGAACGCATTGCATTCCTCATCTTGCTATTGCCTTGAGGTTTTTGTGGATCATTAGATATTGTTCCTAGTATATCATGCTTCTTTCGTGATGGAACACTTATATATATATATATATATATATATATATATATATATATATATAAGTAAATCACTGGATTGGTTTAGCACCCATTATATTAGATCAAAAAAAGTTTTACAGTGTAGTAGAGCAGAGCCTATTACAGTCTAAAAAATGAAAAACCCTTCCATTACGAGTTCAATTCCACCAGCTTCCAAAATGGAGAAAACTGACCATCTTAACACAATTCAGTTATAGACATATACCATACAAAAACATGACACATACTTATACCAAAGCAACAAACATACACTGCATTAATTTTTAACCAAATATCAAAATTGGTCCTCCTCCGAGGACCCTGAAAAATATCTAAGCACCTGACCATGGCTAGATGCCAACCTCTACATGCCCTCCAGCCGCTTCTTCTCTTTTCATCTCCAATTTCACTAGCCAGTCGTGTCTAGCTTGTTGAACTGTTAAGCAATTATGGCCACAGTTGGCATGGACCTCAGACCTGGCAATATCCTCCACATATCGGTCATTATTTTCAATCCATTCTTGTCCTCGGCCTAACATTAGAGCTCTCACTATCTCCATTGCATCATCTGCATCAAATTGAACTTCATCCAGGAACCCTTTTGTGGTCAAATAATCCCAATGCCATGCCTCCTCTTTAGGTTTTTTTATTATAGTCACGTACAAAAGGAAATTGATGCTTTGGTTGATTTCATTCCAACAAGCCTACAACACCTCTAGTTCCTGTGTAGTCACAACTCGATATCTTCATGTTTGGCTCAAGTAATATTTATGTGGGAAGGGAATGCACAAATTTGCATCCAAATTGTCCAATGTTGCATCCATATCACCCAGGAATGAGTGTTTGAAAACCATTTGGGTGAGCTTCTTTCCCCACCCCTTTGAGACACGGGCATATACAAACGCATGGCTAGGAAGAAAGCAAGGATATTAGATCTTACCCAGTATATGTGGTAGGCCAACATGGATTCCCTTCCCAGAATTGACTTCACAACATGCCTAATGTACTCACGATTGTTCTCCAAGACTTTGCCTAACTGTTTATCAAGATCTCACCAAAAAAATCCATCTATGGTTTTGTGGCTTCAAGGACGATGGGTGTATCCATCATGCCCAGTTCCAACGCAACGATATCAAGTTTGAGAGTGTAAGGCATATTCATCATAATTTAAAGAGTAGATATCGTGCCTAATACCACCCCAATTCAATGAAATTAATGTTTCATCAAAGCCCCTGTAACATCCCACATGCAAATGTTTTTTCAATGAGTCGAGGTATTAATTAGAAACACTCCCAAATTCCTTTTTAGTGAGTCGTGCAAATGAGTTGGTATTCATATTTCTTGCTTGGAATCCTCCTAAGTTACTCATGCCAACTCCTCACACTAGTGGGCATACAATATAATTAGATTTTTCAAACGTCTATATCTCAAATGAAGATGTCATAGTGTCTTGGCATCATACTAACACAGAGCCCCAACTAGCCAACCAAATCAACCAACCAACAATGCCATGTGGATAAGCTATCAGTTCTCACTGTCACCGCCAGCACATTGATTACATACAACTCTCTTTTCCAAATCATCTATCACAGTGTTGCCTTATATGTATATATGGCCAACCTTGAAATATTCTAGACCCTCAATTAGCTTTCTAATTTGAACAATCCATTTGTTGAGCCTCCAATTTGGTGTGTAATTTTGCCGAATTGCATTAAATGTGATCAGTGAATCACCCTCAAGATGAATTTTGATGGCATTTACCTCCCTTCCAAGCTCGAGGCCACACAAAGCATCACAAAATTCTGCTACATTGTTTGTCAATACCCCAATATGTTCAGAGCACTCTGCAATGGTTTCTCCATATTCATTTATCACTACATAACCAATCCCACAAGGGACAGGGTTCCCACTTTCCGCCCCATCAAAATTTACTTTAACCCATCCTAGTTTCGGAACACACCACTGCATCTTGTTCCTCAATTTCCTCTTCCAATTACAGTCTCTATCACCCACCATAGTGGGGATAATTAAACCTTTGAAGGTTTCGGCCATATTATCATCCCACATCGTGAATGCACTGTTCTTGGTGGATTTTGACTTAGCCAATGCATTTACAAGCTCGATAATAGAGTCCTCAATCTTCTTGATCAGCCTGTCTCTAACCATTGATTGCTCCTTAAATATTCTTTTGTTCTGCTCTTTCCACACCTCCCAAATAACAGTCAAAGGTATAACCTACCATAAACTTCCAAACACACACTTTGGATTTCTCATAGGCCACATACAGAATCAGTCTCTCAAGCATATAGGTGATGGAGTTTGAAGATTGAGTTTTTGTAGGAATAATTTCCAGTAGCTCTCTGTATACGGGCAATGTAGAAATAAATGGTTGGCATCTTCTTCATGATTTTTGCATAGGTACATCTACCAGGCCCAAGAATTCCTATTTTTGCCAATTCGTCCTAAGTTAGGATTCAATTTTGAATAGCCAACCATGAAAATGCCCCTACCTTAGGCAAAATAAATTTACCCCAGGCCACTATTGATCTTCCAAAATGGCCTTTTTTATTCAATAGCCCATCTTGACCTTATACTCCCCATATTTGATGCACACCACCCAATTTTATCATCCGCCCTTGTCCAAATGATGCACCTACCTCTAAGTAATTTGGTTAGCTCATCTTTCCATTCTTGTGGGGCATTGATTGCTTCCAAGGACTTCCAACACCATTTGTGCTTTTCATTGATATTGCCCACATAGCCATAGTCACAGAGTCTATTCCCCCAAGATCTTGGTGTTTCTTCCTTGATAATGTCTAAATGAGGGAAGGAGATGATTTTAGGATGCTTGTCCCATGACTCGTCCCAAACAGAAGCTCTCTGGCTGTTATTCACTTCCCATATAATATGTTTGGTAATGATGTCTCTACATTCCATAATGAAATTCCATAAAACTGATCCTCTAGGTGGGTTTTGTGTGTTAGGGATCCTAATCGGTTTATTCAAATACAAATATTTGATTTTCAGTATTTGTTCCCACCTCTGATCTCTAGACTAGACCACTTTTACCCCCATAGCTGAATTCATGATATGAAATTTCTTGAGGCTTACCCCTTTAGCTCCAAGAGGTTTACATATCTTATCCCATGACATCAAAGGAATTTTGTGATTACCTTTTGGCCTGTTCCAAAAGAAGCATCTCATTAGTTGAGTCGAGATGTCTTCCACAACCTTGAGGATCTTCATGCATGACATGGAGTAGATAGGAATAGTCGCTAGAACTACTTTTAACAGTAGTATCCTACTAGCCAATGATAACCATTTCCCTTTCCACAGTTCCAATTTTCTTTTGCAACTATTGATTAGTTTTTTTTTGAAACATTTTTTGTTATACCCATCAAATAATGGTATCCCTGAGTATCTTCCTAGGAGGTTGACAACTCTTAGTCGCAAAATTCTACCAATATCTCTTTGCAAACTAGGTTGAACATTCAGGAAGAAAACCTTCGGCTTCCTCCAGTTGATTGACTGTCTTGAGGCTTTGTTGTAGTTATCTAGTAGAGTTTTGATTCTTCTAGCTTCCCTTCTTCCCAAAAAGGATCATGTCATCTGCGAATTGTTTATGGATTACAGCATCCATCCCAGGTGTGATTTCTATGCCATGTCACTGCCCAGTTCTTCTGAGATGAGATATTGTCCTTCCTAAAGCTTCAACCATAATTATAAAAGGGAATGGGGATAAGGGGTATCCTTCTCGTATACCCCTAGATGACTCAAAAAAAACATGTGTCACACCATTGACAAGTACATAAAAGCTTTGAGTGGATATGCAATTGGTAATCCATTAAACCCACCTTTCTCCAAAGCCAAACTTCCTTACCACACTTAGTAGAAACTGTCTATCCACCAAATCATAAGCCTTAAGTATGTCCAATTTGGTCACCATACTAGGATGCCTAGTTTTCCTCACTGTGTGAATAGCCTCTTGAGCAATGATAATTCCTTTCACTATAGGTCTTCTTGGAGAAAATCCACTTTGCTCATCTGAGTTGATCTTCTTTAGCACTTTTTTCAAGCATTTGGCAATAATCTTAGTTACTATTTTATATGCCATGTTGCATAGTGCAATGGGCCTAAAGTCCCCTATACAACACACATCCTTCTTTTTAGTAACAAGTGCAATAAAGGTATGATTGAGAGTACCAATCATCATTGATCTCCTTCTAGACTCCTCCATTGCCTTGTGTAGATCATTACCAATGATGTCCCAAAAGGCCTGAAATTTTTTTTCAGGGAAGCCATCAGGCCCAAGAGCCTTGTCTGTACCAAGCTAGAAAGTGGCCTCCTTCACTTCTTCTAGGTTGACGGGTTTGAACAATTCCAAGTTGTCATCCTCACCAATTAGATTGGGGATGTGACTCAAGAAGTCCTCCCTTTCCATGTTGTGATTTTCTATAGCCTTATCCAAGATTGTTTGGAAGCAATGTATCACTTCTATATTTACCTCATCCAAAGATTGTGCTTTTGAACCATCTGCTCTTTCTACTTCTACGATTTTGTTCTTACCCCTATTGGCAATTGTTGTTCTGTAAAAATATTTGGTATGCTTGTCCCCCTGTTTTAACCAGATCTCTCTTGATTTTTGACGCAAGTATATTTCTTCCTTGGTCATTAGCTCAGTGAGCTCCACTTTCCGACTTTGCTCTTGTTCAAAGCCCTCTTTCACCATTCCTCTCTCAATGACTTTCATATTTAGAGCGTGTATCTCCTCTTCCATCCTGGTTTTTTCCTCAAATATGTTCTTAAACTAAATTTTGTTCCATGATTTTATCTTATTCTTGATACGTGTTAGCTTTTGGCTGAATAAATATAACCTATAATCGCCCCCCACACTAACCTCACTCCACCAAGAATTGATTAGTCTATGTAATTTAGCATCCCTTAGCCACATATTTTTGAATTTGAATGGGCTATCCCTCTTCGCCACCTGTGCATTCATGATCGGTTGAATCGGGAAATGATTTGAGCCAGTGAATGGCAATATTGTGGCCTAAAAGGTATCCCTCTAATGCTCCCAATTCCCATATAGCATGAGCCTGGAGGTGAGGAAAAGTGTTAGATCACCCAAATGCATAAAACAAACATGAAAACACCAAATAACTCAATAGACATGCAAATGAGGTGATTATACCTTCCTTCTCCTTCAAATTGAACCTTTGATGACGTGAAGACATTCCTTTATTCCACTTGTTTGGATTGGTTTTTGAATTGGGATGTGGAATGCTCTCCGTTACAACAACAACAAAGGATTTTTGATAGATTGGGATGATGGTGGGTGAAATTGGTTGTGTGGGATAATTTTGGTATAATAAGGGTATGATGGATGATTGATAAGCTCACTTGGACAACATAAGATTGATAACTTGGTGGATGCGTAAATGAGGGGAGAAGACCTCAATTTATAGATTTGAGGAGGACAAAATGGAAGGCCAAGATTGATTTGGAATGAAGGGTGGACATTGAAGGAAAGTGATGGAAAGTACTGAAAGAAAAAGGTGTGGAGATAAAGAGATTTGCCGTAAAGGCATTTCTTGTATCCACACTTCTCAAGGTGTATGGGGAAGAGATCCCTGGGCACATGGGATGAATAAAAAAGAATTAAAAATTCCTTGGGAAGGGAAAAGGGAATTAAAAATTCCCAAATAATGGATTGCATGGGATGAATAAAGGAGAAGAGGAATTAAAAGTTATGTGGGAAGAGAGGGTATGGGAATGTGCAAAGGATTTGAAATCCTTTGACATGACCAAAGTAGGTGCATTTAAGGTTAGGAAGGTGAGATGGAAGAGCCATTTATGGCAAAGAGTTGACTTGTTCTTAATCATGGTGATTAGGAATGTGCAAAGGATTAGAAGAATGATTAGGTGGACTAAATGAGTGTTAGAGTGCAAATGGGAAATTTTAGGAGGATGTGACACGAGGAGAGAGAATGAGTGGAGGAATATAAAACTAGAGAATAATGATAAGCATGATTAAGGAAGAATTAATTAGGCTAGATGGAAATTAGAGAAAGTGATTTGTAGGAATCACTTTAGGTTAAGTTGATTAATTAAAATCAATCAACTAAGTGGGATTTAGAAAAATCAATGATTTGGATGATTTTAGAATAATAGGGAAATAATTAATTTATTGACAAATTAATTATTGGACTATAGTGACAAAATTAATTAAATTCAATTTAATTGATTTTGAGAGGAATAAGGATAAATGTAATTTAATTAATTAATTATGTAGAAAAGCTAAATTAATTAAAATTTTAATTTAATTAATTTTGGACGTCTACATTTTGCCCCTCTTTTACGTAGCAACAAAATTGGCAATGGGTAAAAGACAGGAAAGATACCCAAGCATGAAGACACAGGCGATGCATGCCCCCTCGAGAATTTAATTGAAAAAATTAAATTTTTTTTGAGAGAATTCTTGAAAAAAAAAAAAAATAATGGAAGAAAAGGAAGAATAAAGGAGAATGCAGAAAGAAATTTGGATGGAAAAGGAGGAAGAATGGAGAAAAGGTGAAGGGAGGCCCTATATAACCCACATGGGGCCCAATAAGGGGTCATTGTCACACACACAGTTCAGAGAACTTATAGAGATCAAAGTGAAGGAGATTCATGGCCCACATTTCACACCACGAGCACCACATAGAGAAGGTCTGCCAATACCAGTGAATGGCCGAGTATGACCCACTAGTATGTACCTCGATCCTAGCTTTTGATTTTGGTAGGTTAGCATTTAATATTGGCATTAAATGAGGAAAAAACATGGGTGAGGCACAAACATCGATCATCGTTTCAGTGTTTCCAGGGGTGATTGTCGTTTGTGGAGATGATCGCCATCCGCGCAAATGAGTAACGTCTGCATAGACGCTGATCCAAGGATCAATGTCTTTGCTACGAGCAGTGAGGGAAGAGAGGAAAAAACTGGAGAACGACATCTCCACACTACAGATTGATGCCTAGGTGGTGGATTTTGCGTCTCCGCCTGGCCTGAATGCCATCTCCGCCATGGGAGAGGGGGAATGACTATGGAACGTCATCTTTGCACTGTAAAACAACACAAGGGATGCAGTTTTGGCATCTCCACTTGGGGAAACATTGTCTCCACATAGAAAGGGCTAAAATGGAGAATGAAAGGGTTAGTCAGGGTTACCCAACTTAGCAAAAATAATAATGGAACCAAGATACTCATGAATATAATCAATAAGTATCATATCCAATAAATAAATGAATTAGGATCACCATCAACTCAATCAATCTGTAACACATCTTCCAGAGCACCAAAGATTCTGATAATGCATCTTTCGGACCATTGAACATAAGAAATCAATCTCAGATAAATATGTTGAAATCAATGACAACCATTAATGACAACCATCAACATCACATTTTGTGACAAATTGTACCACCATGAATGATATTGAACCCCCAATAAATATGCTAGCAATGTGACATAGTGAGGAGAAACAAAATAGGAACTTAAATGTTATGTAGAGGGAATAAGATGAGAGTCCAACTTATTTTCATCAAGTATTTGAATGATACCAGTTACAATAAGCTGTTGAATTTTATATGCAAAATCATGACATTCATTGGTGGAATGGCTATGGATTTGATGATACTTACAAAAAGAAGGATTATGTTGATTTTTCTTACGATTCTAACTTTGAATTTTTAAAGGGAGAGTAATCAAAGTTCCCTTTAAGAAACTTATACAAAATACTCTCTTGTTGTGATGATAAGTTGCAAGACAACATGGATGTATTAAACAATGGGGGAGGGGATGTCGACAACGAAGGACTTTGGAAACCTAGACCTTCTTTGGAAAAGTGTGGTGTAGATTTTTCTTGATCTTCAAAACTTTGTTGTACACATCCTAAATAATGTCCATTGTATCCATGTTTAGAATTAGATATATGTGTTGAAACGTCTAGAGGAGAGGGTTCATTCTTAGTGTCAAAATCTAAAGAGCCCCCATCATCATCAAGACGTGTGTTGGAAGGAGAGGTGGGAATTGATTTAGAAGAAGCTTGGATAAATGACAAAAGGCTCCTTCAAGGCTTCATACTTAGATTCATAGATCTTATATCCATTAAAGGAAGGCATAAAGTCTAATGTACATCCCAATTCCTTGCTAAGGAAGCGTCATTGAAAATAGCTTGTGTTGTTTAAGGAATCATAGTATTAAATGGAGAAATGCATCCTACTTTTTCATGAACAAAATCATAAGAATTAGGATCAACCATGATTGCGTGAATTTCATTGTTATATATGAATTTGATTATGTGATGAAGAGTAGAAGGGATTGCTTACATAGCATGAATCCATGGTCTACCTAGAAGAGGGATATAATTAAGATGGTTGGGCATGACATGAATAGTAGTAGGTAAAGTCACGGGTCCTACTTTGATAGGTAATATGACTATATAAAGTGTCTCCCTAGGAAAATTATCAAAGCCATGAACACAAAGAGAATCAGGTTGAATAGAAGAACAATCCCAACTTATTTTATCTAATAAGTCAAAACAACAAATGTTAGGTGCTGACCCATTATCAATTAAGGTACCTCTTATGTTTTGTTCATAAACGTGAGGAGTAATTATAAGGGGATCGTCTCTATTGTTAACCACTACAAAAGGCAATTCATGTTGTGAGAATGTAATATTATTTGGTTTAGAAGAAGAATGAGGATCCACCTTTTGTAAGGATTCTTGGATCAACTTATGGTATGAAGGTGAAGTTTGAATCAAATCCCAAAGAGAGATCTTAGCTAAGATATCGTGGAATGTCTCAACAAGATTAGGTTCCTTGTCAACATGTTTCATAGGATGAGGAGGGAAAGGAAGGGAAGTGAGAAGAATGTTGGAATGCAGCTTGTTTTTTCTAAAGTTAGACACTTCAATACCATATTTTTTGCCAGTTTCCTTTCCATAACACCTCTTTCACATATGTAATTTGCAACTTTTAACATGTTAGGAGGTCTCTTTAGTTTGGTAGTATCAATCATAGAGTGATTTTGAGTTTGAGGAAATCTAGGTTTGCCATTATAACAGATGGAAAATTGGGAATCGGGGTTTTACTATGTAAATCCACTAAATAACACAATCATCCACATTACATTGAAATAGGGTTTAACCCAATATATCTAGTCTTAATCCCAATGGGAATGAGACTAAAATTTTAATTGGATTAACTAGGCTGGTTATGATTAGCCTCTTTCTTAAGTTGAATTGTAATGTAATTATGAAATTAAGGTAAAACCATGAAGAATTGAAGTAAATTGATAGAAATGGTAAGCTATAGATGTCCATTAAGCCACCAACTTGGATTTGGGAAAAAAGAGATGTTTAGAACCTAGTCTCAAAAGTTTGGCCTAATTTTTCAGGACCAGGTAGCACAGATCCACCCTTATCCTTTGAATTTTTTTATCGTTGAAAACTAAACTTGTTTGTCACTATTGACTCTACCAGATTTCTTGAGTACAGATCCACACTTGTTTCGTGCACATAGAAAGAAAGGGAAATATGTTGGAAATAGGGGTTTGCCTTAGGTCAAAACCTAGTTTTGGAATTAACCATGAAATTGAATTGACAAATGTAATGAAATATTGCAATAAAGTACTTTCCTTTTGAGGGAAATATTGAATCTGAATTATAATGCTTGAAACCACAATGTTTACCTTGATGAAGTTTTATTTGTCTTCACACAAAACATTTAAGGTTTCATGTAGGATGTCTTCATAAAACATTGATCATGAATGCCATATTCAATGCTTGAATTTGACTTCATTTTTACTTCAATGCATGATGAATGGCTGATTGCTCGCTCATTTGAATTTTTTAGAGTGTAGATTTTGATTTTGGTTCGTTAGATGATCGATTAGGTTTTAAATGAGAGGGGTAGACCTTCTTTTAAACTTGACTGTTGAAAATCAAATTGAATTTTTGCAACAGGCTGACACATGATCCAAATTCCTGCTCACTAATGATGACTGTTATGAAGGTTCAATTCGGGGCCCAATTAAGATGCACATGGCATGGTATGTTGTGGTCCTAATTTAGGACCAGAGCATGGTACGCCCTGGTCCCGATTTGGGGCCAAGGCATGGTACATCCTAGTCTTAGAAATTAGGACTTCAATTCAGGGGTAGCACTCCGAAGAAGATGAAAATGTAGAATAGATAGGTGGCGCGAGTAGAATTAGCATTGCAATCAAGCCTTGGAACCAGAACACCAAAGTGAGGCCTAGGTAAGGACAAAATTGTAGGTGAGTACAATTTAGGATGCTATAGCCATAGCTAGAAACATGAATAGTATTGACTTGATTAATCTCTTTGTTGTCCAAGGATTCATCATTAGGAGGGAATGTATGCTTGAATGTAGATGATTATACCTTCAATAGGCGATGCAATTCTCTTAGGATAAGTCCTCCATGTTTTGATATAATAACATGATAAAACACATAAAATCCATCATGAAATCATAGATGAAACGTAAATGGAAGATGCATTAATGTGGTTTGTTGCTCCTTGAATTAAATTTGCTCTTGAAGTGTTGCTCTTGAGTTGGAATATTAGCCTAATGATGAGATGTAGCTATATTGGTGAAATGAATTGAGTTAGATGCCTTATACAGGGATTTCACAATTAAAATAATCTCTAGTCAACTTATATTTGATATATTTTCACATGGAGTAATATTTTCATCCACTTGAAATTCAGAGAAAAAAGTGCAGGACCAGGTAGCTCCCATTGACTCGGTCCCGACAAATATTTTTCTGACTTTCTAAGAATGCAAGATAATGGGGTTCTAATGCTAATTCCAACTTAGTGGCTCAAACTACAATGATATTCAAAATATGCTTTGAAAGTTGAAATTGGGGTAAGATTACAACTAAATCAAAATGAAATGATCAAAAGGGGCAGACCTAAGATTAAGTGCCCAATTTATGGAATGATAATTGATTAAAAAGGACTTAGATTTAATTAAATTGATAATTAAATGCCAAAGGAAGTCCTATGATGCATAGAGGAAAGAGAAATACTATTAAAATAGGTGCTAGGAGAGTGTGAAATTGGACACACTAATAAAGGTGTATAATTTACAACGCTACACGGTTATTATTGCTCCAATTGGTATTTTATGGTTGATTACATATTGTAATTATCACAAGATTGTAATTGGGATTTATTGTAAAGGAAAATATCTATTTTGAAAAAAGCGAATAAGATGAATGTGGCATCCCATGAATAGTTTAGTGTACATAAGATTAGTTAAGTACTAGTTGTTTTTAGTTAGCAATAAGAAGGGAGCCTCCCCTTTTCGAGAGGAGAGATTTAATCTCATCGTATTGTGGCTGATATAACCATTTTGTAATCAGTCAGTTGATTACAAAATATTCACCCAACACATTGTAATTGGATTACATCATATATATTGTTGTAACTTGGTACATGGCATTGTCATAGAGATATCCAAGACCTAAATTATTTGGTGCAATAGTCTTGGGTGAAAGATGCAACATCTCACATGTACAAGACCAAGACTTGATTTATAGTTTGGCATGATTGATCACTTTGGCATTAGGATATTGGAGAATCACATTTACAATTTCTCAAGGACAAGCAATTTTGAGAAGGGGGATTCGTCATGTTCCCTTTTCTAAAAATAGTGCTTAGTAAATATAGTAAGTCCCCTTTGGCCAAAAATAGCAAGTCAACTCTAATGGGATACATTGGGAGAAAATATCTATTTAATGTATGTATTGCTCAAGATTAATTCATATCCCTTTGAAAAAAAAATATTAAATTTATTATTATCATAGTGGAGCTAACTCAGAAGGCATTGATTGTTATGACAGTTATGACAAATTTTATGTTAGGATGTCATAGTGGGAATTATATATTGTTTTTAGCCAAGAATCCAAATATGTTTATAGAAACTCTTTATGAGGCATGTTTTGAGAGAGAATAATTTGAAAATATCATTAATTAATATTTATTTTAGTCTCCTGGGTTGTGGGAATCGGTGTCCCAACTTTTATATAAGCCAAAAAGCCTTCATAGTGGAGTTTATGCTGTTTTTCCTTTCTTTGACAAAGTTTTAGGCTTATTGTTCTTCAGTTGCTGATAAACTAATGGAGATAGAGATTCTTTGAGCAAGACTCTCATGGTTTCTAAGAAATCTAAAATTGAGAGGTTGAGGGTTGCTAAGAGTAATCTCATTTAGAGGCTACCATTGTGCAAAATGGTTACAAGTTGTTTTTACAGTTTTAGTAGTTTGGTTGCAATGTGTGATTGAGAAGTTTGCAGTGTTTTCATTTATATTTCATTTTGTATATTTTATTTCATGATAAGTGGACATGGATTTGTTGTTTTTACCTATTCATGCCCTCTCCCTTGGTGCCAAGGTCTATTGCGCAAGTTTGGAGATTTCTCTTTGAGATTTGACAAGTTGTAGGCGAGGATTTGAAGTTGCAGTTTAGTTTTTGAGTGTTCTATTTGTTGTAGAAGATTTTGGAAGCCTTGAGGCCATGGATTATTAATATCTTGTTGTATATTTAATTATTTTATAATAATAAACCTTTGTGTGATTATTTGGAGTGATTTCCTAGAAGCTTGTGTAGTTTGCAACGTGTTTTGGCTTCATTCTGGCTCTCTATTTTGAGTATAGTTGCAACAGATTGTATGGATTGATTTCAAAAGAATATTTTAAATAAAATGATGTATTTTTTGTCTCAAATTTGTAGACAAACATTATTCTTCATTTTGAGAAGATGTTGCAAAATTGGGCTATCTCATCTTTGGTGCATTGTTTCAACAAAATAGTGAAATTTTTGTTAAATCAATTTATTGTAAAAGTAGTTTGCAAGTTTTTCATAGAAAGTCTTTAAAATTTTTTAGGTTTGACATTTTATTTGATAAGGGACATTACCCTGACACTAACCCTAACCCTAGCCCTAATTCTATCTTTAATCTTATCCATTACCATAATCCTACCCTAACACTAAACCTAATTATATCTTAAACCCTAACCCTAATTCATCCATTGTCTTAACCCTAAATTTACTCTAATTGTAATCCTTATCGTAATTCTATCTCTAACTCTAACTCTAATCCTATTACTAAATCATTCCTTAACCCTAAATGTAATCGTACTATTAACCCCGAGGTCATAACCCTATATCACTAATGCTAACCCTAACCCTTATTGTAACCCTAACCTTGACCATAATCCTAAACCTAATCTTAACCCTATCTCTAACTCTAATTCATTTATTGTCTTAATCACAATTCTATTTCTTACCCTAACCTTAACTATAATCCTAATCATAATTGCTTAATCTTAAATCGAACCTTATTTCTATCTCTAACCTTAACCCTCACCTTAACAACAACAACAACAATATTATTATTAACATAATATTATATAATTTAATATCTAGTAGATATTTTATAATAATAATATTATTTAGATTTAATTTTAAATTAACATTATATTATTTGAAATAATTATATTCCATATAATTTTTATTTATGAAAGAAATTTAATATTCAATAATATAATAGTATATAAATATATTCATTGGAAAATATAATACATAGATAAAAAAAATAAAAATAGATAGATAAAAAAAATTAATTTCTCACATAAAAATATAATATATTATATATATATAGATAGGTATTCTTCGAAATAATTTTGAAAAATATTTGCACTGAAATAAAATTGGCTTCACGTTCTCCTTAAACCTTTACTGTTTAAGTTAATAATAAACCTAGAGTTCTACTGTATAAGAAGTCCAAAAGTGCACATTATAAACCCTAATTTCTGTGTGGGGTGAAGGATAGATTAGGGCTCAAAGCAGCCGCAGAGGTTGTTGTCGAAGACAGGAGAGGCAAAGATGGTGCAGAGACTAACATACCGCAGGCGCCACAGCTACCATACTAAATCAAATCAAACACGGATTGTGAAAACCCCTGGTACAAAAACATCCTCGTGTTCTTGGTTTGACAGAGGGTTTAGAAATTTCCATTACTAGCATTGGGTCTATTTGTGTTTTTACATGTGTTGCTTTATGCTTATTTGTATAGGCGGGAAGTTAATCTACCAGACCGCCAAGAAGAGGGCCAGCGGACCCAAATGCCCGGTTACTGGCAAGAGGATTCAAGGGGTAAGATCCTTTTTACCTTCATTTTTTAGTTCTTTTCGCTTATTCTATCGCTTCCTGTAGGATTTTACTTTTCAGCGTAGAGTGAGGTAAACCGTGAAGGCAAATGCATTTCTACGGGCAGATCTGATTCGTGTATAGATGTTTTCGTAACCCACGAAATCAATTTTTAGAACGAATAAAAAACCATGACATTTCTTATTTTACAATTTTCTTCAAGGCCGTTTTTTCTATTATTTTGCAATTTTTATTAGCTGGATGTTTATAAGTAGTGCATCTGTTATGACGTGCTATATTGTGATTGTATTATTTTTGTTCGGTGAAATCTACCTAAGTAAGGTGCATATCATCTCGGTAGGAACTTTTACATTGCTGATTAATTTAAGAAGCTATCAGCCGGTTTATTTTGAACTCAAATCTTTAAGTTTTTGATGCGTTGATGCCTTACAGATTCCGCATCTCAGGCCTGCTGAATACAGGGTGAGCAGGTTGAAAAGGAGCAGGAGGACTGTTAGCAGAGCCTATGGCGGGGTTTTGACTGGTTCAGCCGTACGAGAAAGGTAAATTATCGCGGTTGTTGCAATATTTTTTCTATGTTATTATGTTTCTACTTTTTTCCTTGGCTAATATATTTTCTAATTGTTTAGATTCTTCATATTGTTTTCTCTATCACTCTCTTTGTAAACATCTCTTCTGAATGCTTTTTTCTCCCTTTAAAAGCTTTTATTGAATTCGGGCTTTAAAATAAATGATTTTAAATGATTCTGTTGGCAGTTTTCCTCAAGTTTTCCTGTAATGTTTGCTTTGTAGATCTTTCTTCATTTTAGTGATCGTTGTTTGATTGGATTTTTTCCCCTAATTTTTATTGGGTGATGATAATCATTTATTCCATAAAATCTTGATAAGAATTGCATCTAAGGGTAGCATTCTGTCAGATTTTGCTCGACTTGTACTTATTCTCGTCTAGTTAATCTGTCCATACGCAATATGATTATGGTGCCCATGTGATCACCGAGAGTGTGTTTAAGTTTGAATGGATTGTTAACTTGTGTATATTGGCCCTAAAGCTAGATCATATAGCCTTGAGAAATTTTTGGGGTTCAGGAATATTTGTAAGGTTGTATTTATTTTGGTAGAAGTAAATGTGTGTTGCAGTGCATTCCTATTCTGCATTTCTTAGTCTATAATTATTAATTTATTAGTGTTGTTGGTAGAGCACCTTGACATAATTGCTCTCTGTTTCAATGATATTGCAGGATCATCCGAGCCTTCCTTGTTGAGGAACAGAAAATTGTTAAGAAGGTTTTGAAGATCCAGAAGTCTAAGGAAAAGACTACTAAGAGTTAGAATTGGGGATGTTATAGAATAGCAAGTATAACATGCAATTTTCCCTAATCGAGATCAATTGTGGAAACCAAGTATTTTGGTAAATGTTGAGAAAAGCAGTTTGTTTTTGTTTTGCCTAATGAATGTATGGGTAGTTGTGATCATACTTATTATTCCCTTTACTCATGGAGGGCTTGAGCCTTCCTGTTAGTTTGAAGACCAACATGTTTTTGTTAATCATTTACATAACTATTTTTTTAATTTCAAGTGGGTTTGATGTGTTCCATGCTTCATGTTCAATTGCATACTGTTAAACGTTTAAAATTGCTAATTGATGTCTCAGAAATTTATCCTTATTAGCCTTTTGTGGTTTACATTTTCATTTTTCTGGAATATGATTTGCATTAAAAAATTGCAGAACTATAAATCAAATACAGCGAATTTGAGCATGAAACGAATCAAATAAATCACAAGCTGTAAATTGGAACAAGATTCAAAGCTCAGGCTTGAACTGTAGATAAATGGTTGGAGGGGGTTAATTGAGACAAAAGGTTCTAAGTGCATACAGAACTGTAGAGAAATGATTTAAGGAGCAGTTCAAAAGGCCAAACAGCCAATTCTAGTGTGATTGCGATGCTGAGTGAATGGACTTATCTGGGATTTACAAGCAAACCCAATAATAGAAAAAATAGTACACAAACGTGGCAGTCTAGAATTGATATAAATCTAGGATAATATATTTATATGTTAACTATATTTATGGCCAAAAAGGACACATCTTGGCGTATTATGCTTGAAACTTAGAAGCTGCTAGGGAGCAAAGGTGGTTTAATGATGAAACATTAGTAAAACAAATAAAACATTCACTACTTCGTAGGACATGACTATCCCTTAAATGCAAAGCGTAAAAAAAAAAGTGACTTCTAATGAGAATTTTAATGCCTACATTAGCTCGAGTGTACTCGAGCTTCACTTGCCTTTTGCAGCCCAAAGCTTCAGTCGATTTTGCACTAGTTAACCTTTATATGTGTGGATGCTGGAGTCCGTGGGAGTGTGATTCTGATGGCATAATTTGAGCCTTCATAATTTGTTTTACATTGTGATGGGGCACAGTTTGAATCTTCATAATTTGTTTCAGGAAATGCTATGCATTAATCTGTGTGGATAGGTATATGCATATATATTAAAGTGAATGGATGTTTATTTCACCACGCTCTTGGAGTAATATCTGATCTACATTACTTTCACTTGTATAAGCGTAACAGTCAACATGAGGCAACTGTTTCTTAATTTTTCTTCTTTTATTCTTGTAAGTAAACAGTTCTATCTAGTCTGAAGCATTTTAATTACCTGGATATTCTTTGAGCTTGGCTAAGTAGAGTCTTAGATAGGAGTAATATTTGTTATGAGGGATCAAACTGGGTCAAAATTAGCCCTTTTTGTATACAGGAAACATAATCTAAATGTTGATTTGTAGTTGTCACCTAACATGTGCAGGAGTACTGCTATTTTGTAATTTGTTGCATTCAATACTAACAGGTTTCCTTTTTTTTTACCGGACATCCCACTGATCTGAATTTTGAATTTTCCTTTTATGTTCCATCGTTGGAAATATAGTGATAGTTTTGGGTTCAAAGAAAATAGTGATATATGGTCATGGTCAACTTCAAAGCCATTTCACCTGATTATATTTACAGTACAGGGATCATTCATTATTGAATAATTTTATAGCTGTAAGAGGGTATTGTTCTTCCATCGTTGGAAATGTAGTGATAGTTTTGGGTTCAAAGAAAGTGATTTATTGTTAACTTGAAAACCATTTCACCTGATTATATATACAGTAAATGGGATAATTCGTTATTGAATAATTTTATAGGTGTTAGAGGAAAATTGTTCCATGATACTGTCTTGCTTGCTCGTCAGAATTGACTTGCATTTGGCAGGCAAATGTTATACTTAACAATTGCAGTTTAAATGATGCGTTTTTCTGAGACCAGCATAATTTAGTGATTTACCTTTTTTAAGATCATCAGAATTGACTGTATATGGCGGGTAAAAGTCTAATTCATTGGGAAGATGTGTATATTTAAACCTGCAGCAAGATGCATGTTACAAATGATACGCATCCGATGGTATATTGATTTTTTTGAGTAATCAAAACAGGTTTGACTTTTAGTATTTTTAATAGTGTATCTGATGGATCTTCGATGTAAAACAGTTGGGATATGATGCACATTAGAAACCCTAATTATTAGATGATAGGCTTTCTTTCAAGTGGACTTTGCCCACAATTCACCACCAGACCTTTTTCATGCCTCAAAACAACTGTACAATCATATTAAGGTCATCAGGAAGTTGTCGTGTATAAAGGTTGTAGTAAATTTCTCACCCGAAAGCTGTCTTACAGCTGTAAAAAAATGTATCAAATCTGCATTATACAAAAAATCTCATGTTGAGCTCAAGAATCTACTCCCTCAAGAAACCCAATATTTTTAGTTGTACTTTTCATTTATAGTTAATAGATTGAAGCATGGACGAGGCAGAATATACTCCAAATGACCTCTGGACCTGGTTTTCTTAGTCATTCTGACGATACATTGATTCTCTCTTAATCTATACCCCTTATTTCCATTCAATGGGATTTTTTGCGAGCAACCAAATGGATGCAGCAGTTATGGATCATATGGGTTTCTAATCAAAGAAAGAGGGCCACATATATAATGGGGTAGAATTTCTTTGAAACTCACCTCAAAAATGCAACTGTCAATGGGTATTAAATGACAGATGATTTTTTGTGTAGGGCTACATGTATGATTGGGTAGATAATCTTTGAAACCCACCTCAAAAACCCAATTGTTGTTAATGGGTATAAAATGACAGATGATAAATGTGGCTCTATGGCAAATCTCCAAATGGATGTGTTGATGAGAATGGATCTTGTGGGGCGTGCAAGCAAGCAAGAGGACTCTGAGCAGGGTGGGGTTGTTGAGCCAGGAGCAGCAGGGGATGATTGAGCATTATGTCCACATAAGAATGACAAGTCTTTGCAACACGCTTTCTAAGCTTGAATTTGTTGGGCACCGAATTTTAACTGATTTTGATAACTGTCATGCAAGCACTAAATGAGGTAAAAATAGGTTGTGTATTCAGGCATGCAAAAGACATGTAAGCCGAGGGGTGCTTTAAACACAGGAGGGGGAGATGATTGCGGCATGTGAGATCTTCACAGGTAACTATTAACAATTTCAGTAACCCTTTTTTAAAGCCCATAGCAAATGAAGATGAGTTTGTAGACAATCTCCGTATTCTTCGTGCTAACCCTATTGTGAATGCATGACACAATAATTTATCATGCAAGTAATCCAAGAAAGCAAGGGAGCTGCGAACAGAACAAGGTTGTGAAGCCAGGGAAAGCAGGAGATGATTGCTGCAGAGGGTCCTACCCAAGCAGCAATAACAATCATTATATCTTTTAATGTATTTCTGAGTCCAATATCTATATAAGCGAGTAGATGATTTTATAAATGTTGAAGATATTACTTCATGGTTTGTATAAGATTGAACTCTTTTGTCAAGAGGATTGTGAATTTGTACTGGACAATGGGCCCTCGTTGACGGGGGTAGCAGGCCTGCCTAATTTTAATCCCCAAAATCCTGGCCCATTCAAAAATTCAGTGTGGATGAATCTCCATCACCTTCCACTTGAGTTTTGGAACGAGGATTCCTTGATCAACATCTGTAAGGTTAGGAAGGTCTTGCAAATAGCATAAGCACCATTGAAATGAACAGTTGAAATTTTGCCGTCAACGTCTACCTTAAGGTGGATCTCAAACGGCTGGTTGCATCGGTTGATCTTCATTGTAAAGGAGTGAGTGGGACACAGGTCTTGGATTACAATGTGATACTTAAAAAATTTCAGAGCTTTTAGGCTTCGGGCACGATATGGGAAAGGCAAATCTGATATGGGAAAAGTCGGCAAATCTGATATGGGAAAAGTCTTCTGGGGATGATTGGGGCTAACAAATTAGTCACGGAAGGTTATGTAATTAAAGACACATGGGCACCTTGGGATAAAAGGAGGAAAAAATTAGAGTAAAAATTGCTTGCAGGACACCAAGGATAATCAGAGTTGTCTAATTGTGAAGAATCAAAATTTGATGGGTTAAAGGAAGGAGAAATCTAGAAGCTTGGTAGCAGTGGCAGTTCTCGAAAAAAACCTGTTTCTCTGTGAAATCAAATCTAATTGTTGATCTGTGTATGATGTTTCCTTGGTTCTATAATGACATGATTTTTCTGTTCTTATTACACATGGACGTGTATTGCTGTGTGATATAGAGGAACCGGCAAGAAGTGATGGGATTGCTACAAAGCTTTGGAGCTCTCTCTAAGTTCATAGGTTTATGAGACTACCTCCTAGTATGAAACTCTCGCACTGTTCCCAAGATCGGAAGATTGCCTTTAGAGACCAGAACTCTTTAAGATTTTCTCTGGTCATCTTGGGATTGCCTTAGTATGCAGTGATCAAATGTTCCCAAAATTATAGAAGATTCTTATAATGCATAATAGACTTGTAGGAGTTCATTGTGAACTTCCTATACCTGAGGAACAATTGTTGGATCAAAATATCTTCAGGAGAAAAAATGACAACAATAGCTTGCTTGATTATGGCTGCTTGCTTGTTTGATTGAATTGAATACACTGAGATGTCTTGTTTATAACACAAAATTGAGAGACAAAATTAAATAAGATTAAGACATGTCTTGATCTGATGCTATGAAACAACTCAAGTCTCAATTTCTTAAATGACCTAGGTAAATAAAATTAGTTATCTTTTAAATGAATAAAAGTAAATGCCAAAGATAATAGGCCATGGCTAAACTGGCTCCAAAAAGTGTTATTGCACGGTTTCCGCATAACCTTCGTGTTAGTCGAAAATAAAATTACAGATCCTTGATCGTGATCGGGAACAAGCTGCAGTTTTGATTTTTCAAAAAAGTCAATAACATGCATTTTCTTGAGCCAGTTTAGCTGCGTCCAAGATAATATAAGATCTTATGACAAGTAACACCTTCTAGAAAGATTTTCTAGGACTTTTTCTAATTTAAGTATGTGAATAGAACCCACTAATGAACTAGTTGGGTAAAAAATATTTTATTCACACCAATGTAAGTGTAACTTAGAGAGTCGTAGATTACTAGCATACCTATCTTTAGAGAAATGTAGATTAAGTTCGTTGAAAGATATCTTTGGTTGAAATATAAATTTACGAATTGTCATTTCATAAATGTAAAACTTTTCAAATAAATTTTTATGGTATCTATCACAATCACATTCATATCAAATTTAAAATTAAACAACATTAATTTATTCATTAAATTGATATATGTATTTATTTATTTATCTTTCATCATCTAATTTTTTAGGCTCTTCACATTTTTCATTTCTCCATTCTTATAAAATCCATCAATAAATGCAATGTAAGGAATGGTGTTTTGCACAAAAGCAATTCAACATAAATCATCTAGAAGTTCCAAAGCTTCCAACAAATCACCTTAAATCAATGACCTACTCAAATGTAATCTCACCACCTCTCCAAAAAAAGAACTCTACCACATGAACAACATCATTAGTCTTCTTACAAGGAATGAAATATGCCATCTTCGAGAATACATCCACCACCACAAAAACAAAATCATGTCCTTTCCGAGTCCTCAATAAACCAAGAACAAAATCTATACTAATATCCTCCCATGGCCTCTGTGGCACATGTAATCGCTGATATGGCCCTATATTTTGCCTTGTTCCTTTGCCATTTGACATACTCTACAACTTTGCATAAACTACTTAACATCTTGCTGCAATTGTGGTTGATAATAATGCTTATTGATAAGAGCAATGGTCTTATCTCGACCAAAGTGTCTAGCTAACCTTCACTTTGCTTCTCCTTAATTAAGGTCTCCATGGAACTCTTTGGAATGCATAATTGGCTTCCTCTAAATAACATTCCATCTTGGGTTATAAAATCCAACCACCTCATCTTATCTAAAAACATACTCCATGCAAGCTATCCAAGCCTCTCAAAAATTAAAATCCTCTAGATACAAACTCTTGAGTTGATGGAGCCCAACAAATTTGATATGCATCTCTCTACTCAAGGCATTTGCAACTCATATACTTTCCACTCCCGTGCTTCGAAAAATAGGTGCAACTCTACAAAAACTCAACCCATTTTAAATACCTTTGATTAATTTCCTTGACCATTTAAATATTGTAAAGGTTGATGATCAATAAAAAAATCAAACACTTTTGACAAAAGATAATGTCTCTACTTCTTTAAAGCATGAGCTATAACATGAAACTCTTGATCATAAACATAATATTTTCTCTTGGCACCATTCAACTTTTCATTGAAATAAGCAATGGGTCTACCTTTCCAACTCAAAACAGCTTCAATGTGATTGCCACTAGCATCACAATCTACATAAAATACCCTATTAATAATTAGAAGTGCCAAGATACACTGCTTTGTAATTCTTCTTATCAATAAATCGAAACTCTTTGATGCTCATATAGTCTCTTTTCTACACTCTCATTGTTTCAATTAGGGGTCTACAAATGCTATTGAAATTTCTATTAACTTTCTATTAAAACTACCCAAACCATGAAAATATCTCATCTTAGTAGCACTCCTTGGGGTAGGCCATTCAAGGATAACCTTTATTTTCCACTGGGTCCATAAGACTATCCATTGAGACAACAATCCCAAGTACTCTAACTCCATCCCAAAACTGCATTTCTTCAAGTTAATGAATAACCTTTCTTCTCTTAACTTCTCAAGGACCGTATGAATATGCATTATATGCTCCTCCAACGCTTTAATGAAAATTAGAATATCATCCAAGAAAACTATAACAAACTTACCGAAAAACTCTTTTAATACCTCATTCATGAGCCGCATGAATGTGTTCAGTGGATTGGTTAGCCCAAAATGCATGACTAACCACTCATACAAGCCCTCCTTTGTTTTGAAGGTTATTTTCCATTTATCTCCTTCTCTAATCTAGATTTGGTGATATCCACTTTTGAGATCTATCTTTGTGAAGTATTCAATTCCACTCAAACAATCTATAATGTCATCCATCTTCAGCAAGGGAAATTTATACTTTATAGTAATCTTATTGATAGCTTGGGAGTGTGCATACATCTTCCATTGTCTAATTTTCTTCGACGTTAGTAATGTAGGGACTCAAACTCTCTCAAATCAACCCCTTCCACAACAACTCTCACACTTTTTTGTTTAACTAGCCACTCTCAATTGGAGTCATTCTATAGGTTGCCTTATTCAACAAACTAGCTCCAAGGATCAGGTCCATTTGACGACTAATCTTTCTCATTGGTATTAAGCCATCAAGTACATTATGAGATACAATATCGTGAAACTTATCTAACAAATTTGCAACTTCCATATGTATATTTTGTACTTCTTCTTTGTTAGATTTAGAAATTAAAACAAAACACAAATACTATAGGCATACTTTTTATATCTTTGTTAGCTTTAGGAATTAAAACAAAACACAAACGCTCATGTTTCATGCCATCTAAAATTTTTCTTCCATCAACAAAACATATTCTTGCATATCTTTTCCTTTGTCTTCTTCAATGGATTCAACTTGTGTTGAACTCCATCCTTTATCAAAGAATAGGTATTTACATACTCATCATGTATTGCATGATGATCAAGCTTCCATGGTATCCCTAGGAAAATATATGACAAACATCCATAAGAATAATAGGATGTAGGTTTTGTCTATATTTTGTGTTGAAGATCTTTGTAGCACTGATCCTTTAGAAGAGTCATGATATAATGTTTGAAAAAAGTTCTCTCTTAGATTAAGTAGCTACCCCTCTAGCAAACAAAGCTTATGTCCCGATGTAAAAAGATTATTCTCTGAAGGTGTGCATAATGTTTCTTATGGATTTTGTCAAGGGTGTATTAGTGACAAGGGTCTTCTCGTAGTCTTTGGATTGAATTATGGAGCTCCACATTTTAGTTGAGGTTTATGGTGGTAGTGTCATTGTTGCAACTTAATTTGCATGAGTGGTATCACATTCTAGTTACTGCCTTTCATCTCAAACTCCGATAAGATTGGCTTTGACCATACATAGCATAATGCATATGGAAGGGAATTAATTTCTTTGAATTTAATGAGTGATGTTTGACATTAAAGCAAAATTTTACAATAAGATGCAATGTCTTTGTCTTGGCAAGGGTGCTCTGAGGTGGAAACCCCCATTAGGTTGATTGCCTTGAAGCACCAAATGGATTTCCTAGGTTTAATCTTCAATGCTAGGCTTAGTTCCATTTTTAAGGCAACCAAGAGGCTCAAAATTGTGGCAATTAGACTCATCTGTGGGTGGGAGTTTTGTGTTCGAAGGTAAGGTACAAGGCTAACTCTAACCTGGCCTCTTGTTTCATTACAATATTACTATATGCATGCTCAGATTGTGGTACCTGCAAAAGAGACACAAACAACACAAACACACCAATGAAACATTGCATTAGAGATTAAAATCAACAAAACAAGTTAGTCAATCAAAAACTCTCAAAATCATCTCATTGTCCTCTATCTCCAAGGATCCTTTAGATTCAAGGTGACTCTCAGCTTGGAAGAGCACTTGATCTTAGGATGACTACTCAAAGAACGAGAGATAGTGTATAATCAAAAATCTAAATGAATGCAACTAAGATCCTAGTGGTGATTTTGATATGGATATGAAACTATGATATTGAGATGGTGCAAGATGATGAGATTGATATGCAACTAAACTAGCATGAAAATGATATATTAAGATGATATTAGGCTAGCATGGAAATGAAACTAACATGATATGCAAAACATGAAAAATATAGGCTATGCTGCTACTAAATGATCTAATTACTACTTTCAAAGAGAGGCTAGAATGCTAAATGTTATGTGACTGTAGTGTAGATGCATAAAACTTGGATATGTGTAATAGGAAATGGGCTCTATTTATAGAAGAAATGATAAAATGGATGGTCAAGATTGAGTAATCTTAACAAGGGTCGGGATTAAAATTATCAATCCATGTGAGCTTTTCAATCCAATCTCATGTTGACAAGTGTCATCATGAGGAGGCCTGAGAGGATGTTAAGTAAGCATTAGATGTTTATTAAGCTTTGAGGGTTAACCTTAAGAGGATGAGCCATTGTATAAAGCTATTATCCAGGGATGAAGGCTATTGTCCAAGAGTTAAACTCTTGTGCAAAGTTGGAAGATGGCCAAAGGGACAACCATCATGGGCTAAGGTGATGTCTTGTAAGAGGCATTGAATGGTTTAGAAGACTTTGGGAGTTGATTTGTAAGAGCCTTACAAATTTGGGGAACTCAACAAGTTAGCTTGTTGAAAAAGGTTAAGTCTTCAACACATTTTGAAGACTTTCCCCAAATTTGGAGAAGTGACTCCCTCAATTTTAGGGATGTGACATGATTAGAGAACTTTAGGCTAGTTAAGTGGGAATTGAGGACTTCTAGAAGAATGATTAGGAGGTTAATGGAAAATGTAGGATAATGTAAGTGAAATAAATAGGAATTTTATTTAAAATAAAAGGATTTATTTGAACTAAAATTTATGCAACTTGCATTTGGAAAATGCAAGTGGGGGGAGTTATAAATAAATTTATGCAAGTGTGGTTGTAATTTGTAGGAAAATTTATGCAACTGGAATTTTCCATTAACCTCCTAATCATTCTTCTAGAACCTCTTAAATCTGATGGTATGATAGAAGAATAAGTATCCGGTAGATTACTGAGAGGGGCGGGGGGGGGGAGGGGGGGGTGAATCAGTAAATTGAAAAAATGATACAAACTTCCCAATCTCAATCTCAATCACACAAAGTAAACTTATCAAAGAAATAACTCTGTCAAGATAATATCTCATAAGAAAAACTGGTTGACTGTTATAGCAACTTAACAGTAAACAACATTAAACTTGTAAACATCCAAATGCTTTATCATATGTCAACATACTTCATTTCTCAATGCTTTAGGTTATCATGCCTTATCAGAATAGTTAAGTAGTTAATCAAATCAATCATAAGATCATAACCACAAAAACATTCACCACATGACACAAATATTTTTGACGTGGAAATCCAAATGGGAAAAACCACTGTGAGATGAGACTCACAAGATAACTATTTGAACTCTTCTAAAGTTTGCCCTGTTAGGAGCCAAGCCTGTTAAAGCTTTTACAAAAGTCCTATTAAGAACTGATCCTGTTAGGAATCACCCAGTTAAGGGATTGACTACAAATGCCTTGTTAGAAGCAAGTACCTTGTTAGGAGTAACCTCGGTAGAGGATTTGAGAATCCAAGCTAATGGATAACCTTGTTAGAGGATTTAAGAAGTAACCAAGCTTGTTAGAGCTTACACGGCTAGGGGATTTCAATTCTGTTGTAATTGTTGGAAGACAACAAGATTTTGCTTGATCTATCTGAATAGCACTTCACTTGCTTGATCATATCCTTTTAAGCTTCAATATGCCTTTACTCAAATTGCAGATTCATTATTTGGTTCGGCAACCACACACTCAACTGATTTATGCCAACACCTTTTACAAAACAACTTCATCGACCTTATAACAAATCAATTAGGTCGGTAACACAACAAAACCTAATTCTCTCATAGAGATTACAAACAAATCGGTTTAAGTATGACCATTGGATTTACATAGCAATCTGTACACATTATTCAAGAAAACTCCAACCGCTCCTTGATCACCACTTCATCGGACTTTGTAACTCATCACACGCTTTGCATTAGATGCAATACAATTTTCTCATTCCCTAGACAAAAAAACGCGCCACAACAATTTGAACTTGTCTTCATACAATGATCACACGTGTCGTCATCATTACCGCCCATCATCAGATCATAAACCAACATAACTAATTCAACAATCTTAATCTGTTAGGGTTTAACAAAACAACTGGTAGGGTTTACTGGTTACATTACATAGATAGGGTTTAACCTCTTATATCGGCTACCGGTTCAACTCACAAACTTACATACCGGTTTACAATATCTTCCACAAAGTTCTTCCTACCAGTTACAAGACAATATCAATAATAGCAACAATATCAACAATATCATTAATATCATTAATATCATTATCGGTTAATTGACATCAATGACAACATAACATATCATTAATGCAATCTTCATGCAAATGCCAACAAAATCTCCCTTAACTAGCCTAAATGTTGATATCAATTAAATGTTGAATTTAATTAATGACTAAAATAAAAGAAAATGTTACATTAATTAAATCTTAGTTTAATTAATAGGTGGATAAATGACAATTAAACAAATAATATTCATTTAATTAAGTGTGCAAGTTTTAAGCGTCTACACTATATATTAACCAATGGAAAGTGATAATCCTAACACTGGCTAAATTACTAGCGAGGGAAGAATACTTGGGTAGTGTTGAAGATGTCATTGTCTTTGCATAGCCTAGTGTTGGATCTCCTCATCCACGAGACCTCTATAAGCTGTTATAACCAGATGCTATGGTGGAAATAGTTCCTTTAGATCTTGAATGCCCATATCTTGATTGGCATAGGTATAAAGTAGAGCGTGGATGTGATTTTCTCAAAAAATTGCACTACTTTGAACCATTGAAAAATTGGGATTGGATAGGGACATTTTTTGATTTCATGAAGGAGGTTTTTGTAGGGTAATCCGAGGTGAAGGGATCTTTTTTGACAACTTTGTTCTCGATGCATTCTCATGTTCAGTGGAACACTGTTACTGTCATGGAGGCAATAAGAGAATCATTTCTGGCAAGAATGGCATAATACCTTAGTGTAGGGCTGGTTTTATCCTTTTTGTTGGGATCTATATTGTTTTGAAGTTTGGCCAAATACTGGATGTCGAAAGGGAAAACTATTGTAATGACCGACGAACTTCATTGGCCTCTTCTAATTTCAGGGTTTAGGGATGCATGCATGAAAATATTGATTGCGATGTTTCCCAAAACATCTTCATGTTTTTTATCAATACAATCTTATTTATATATAAAAAATTAATTAAACAAATATGTATTTAATTAAGGGTATTATGACATGATGAAAATAAAGATGAGATTAATTAAATAAATAATAATTATTTACCTAATTAATGGGTTAGAGTAGGCTAAAATTAGGCATGGTTAGGTAAGGACAATTTTAGGTGTCTACAACATGCAATTTTTGAAGTAAGGTTGGATTTAGAGATAATATTTGGATTGCTAACTTGAGGTTTGGTAAGGCCTTAATAAAACTTGATTACAAAGATGAATAATTAGCTTTAAGGTCTCGATTTTGACTATGCATTTGGTTTGGGTAGATCAATTGTATGGTTGGATTATCTAATTTGAATTAGGATGAATAAATGGTAGTTGATTAAGATTAACAATGATTTTTTTTATTTTGCATGATTTATCTTAGACTACTTATGGTTAAAGACTATCCTTTTTGTTTAGGTTTAAGATTATGATTTATTATTTAGATGGGTGGATTTGGGTTAAGATGATTGATAGATATGGATGAATTTGGAGTATAATTGGGATGATGAGATAAAGGCTTCAATCTTTGGTTTGTAAGAGGATTTTGGATTTTGATTTTGGTTCAAAGTTTAGATTTTGATTTTGAATGGTTGATAGTTGCAAAATTTTATTGTTTCAGATTTAAGAGGTGATTATGGATTTTAATAAGAAAACATAGAAATCACATGAATAAACTAGATTATTCAAGGAGTGTGAGTGACTACAAAACCACAAATATACCTTTTCTAGGGATAGAGTGTAGGGCCCATAATGAGGTACTTGTTCAACACACCCCAAGATTGAGAGGGGATAGGAGAGATAGTCTTGGATAAAACTTGTAACTTTGTAGCACAATTCAAATTCCAAAATCCTTAATTTGATCAATAGAAATGAAAGATAAAACAATGAACACCTTCACAAGAGAACACCAGATTTACATGGAAAACCTAAGAAGGGAAAAACCACAGTAAAAATTAACTCACAGTATATGAACAATATTACAATTTGTTTTAGGGCTCACTACATAAGGAAATTCACTGCTCATGGAAAGACTCGCAGGATGAGGTTCACTACCCCACGACAAGATACAAAGTACTTGCTAAGGAGACACACATCTCAAAGAAAGATACATGAATATATGAGTTACAATGATCAAGCCTTCAACATCACTACATCCAATAATCTCCTTGAAATGTAGCTGTTCTTGATTCACCACCTTAAGTAATCATTTGACAATTAAGCTTTGAAAATTTCACCACACTTTCACTGCCTCAAATTTGTAACTTTCTCAATCCACACAAATCCACACTAATTTAATTTTCTATATATATCATCCTCATCATCTCAAAAATATCATTTAGTTCAACAAGAACAAGGGACAAGGAGTGATCCCACTAGGTTGGCCACAAAACATGATTTCCATGAAAGAAGCCATATCCAAGAGATAAACAGGACCTAAAAACATCTTATTACATCTTCTAATGCAATCCCAAGAATCACACACACTAGTGCACATCCTCCCAAGTTGACAATAGGGTAACATGTAGATAAAAGTGTGTAGCATATAACTAGTTAGCCTAAAACACATCTACCAAATAAATTAGCTCAAAGTGAATCTATACAAGCCATAGTAGGACCCAAAAAAAACTAACACAAATTCCCATGTTGGTGCAAACCCTCGAGGATATAACACAAGCAAAAGAATAAGCTGCATTGGGTAAATAACTATAAATTACCTTGAAAACCAATTCCAGACACATTGCGACACCAAAGAGATCAACCGACATTATGCAAACCTAATAGAGACATTCCTAGAACATCCATCAACACTTTCAAACACATCTTTCATACTATCGAGCCAAGACAAGTTGACAAAATCAATTTGATACAAAGTTCTTCATTACTAGAATGTCAGGAAACATAGTCAGGAGATAGGACATTGAAAAACACAATTACAAAAAAGATACAACACAAACATTATAAGAATGTCCTCCAAGCTGTATCAATAGAAAAATAAATGTAGAGCAATGCACAACATTCTTTAGACCAGTCCTAACTAACCATCAAACTACCAACATACCGCCTTAACTAAAAACATCAGTGACAACACAAGGGACCTAAAAATATAGGAGTGCAACATCCACAAATCATATACATTATATCCAAAAGTGCAAGACCATAGTAACAAAAGTGAATGAATGGGGAGCATTCTTCTAGATTTTCTTCAACATACTTTTCTACATTCACACTCTTCATCAACTTTTGAAGGCCAAAACACCTTGTAGCACCATTTTATCACTTGAGAGAAACAAGAAAGATATCACAACAACTTGTAGAAAGTATAAGACCATAAAAACCATCAACAACACATTCATTTTATATAACATCACACTCCTAATCATCATCTTAATACTAATCCTCAACCTAATACTTCTAATCCTCATCTAAATATGATATCATCATGATAACATCTACGCAACTACTATTACTCTCCACCACTATCATAATCCATCTTCTCATCATCAACAACACCATAGCAAGTATATAAATGAACACTAAGAAAGGTGAACATCCACAACAAGGAACACCTTTAATGATCAACCATCTACACATTCATATGAATCCACAACACCTTATTAGCACCTAGTCATAAATAACAATAACTCCAACAATCTCCATCATAATAGTACACACAATTACACCATGTGACAAAAATCACCATACCATCAATGACACCACACAAACTGCGGGATGACATTAATGACAACACTTTGTCATCAATGACAACAACTTCAAACAATCTCCCCATAGCCTGACAATCAAAAATCAACATAAAGCATATCATCAAATATCAAGAATGACAATACACAAACTAAGGATTGACATCAATGACAACACCTATTCATCAACAACAATAAATGCCAACAATCTCTCCCTTTGTCATTGATGGCAATACTCACACAACACAATACTTTTTCTCCCTCAATTATCTTAACTATTCTCTCCCCCACTGATATCAAGGATAAAAGGCAATGCTCTCTATTGAACTCTACACTTTCTCTTTATTGATAGAGTAGTCTTTTGTATCCTTCGGCTTTCTCTCCCCCTTTCTTGTCATTCATCTGGACTCACATAATTGTACTTACTTTTTCCGATTAGTCATGCTTGCCCCCCTTACACCTGCTTATTTTGTCAACAACAACTAACCAAATATCTCATTGACTTAAGGGGTAAACCACAATAATCCATGAGACAAAAGATAGTCCTTAAATTTCCTATTAGATAAATGCACCAACATATGCATCTAGTTTGAAGGAGGGGAAATAACCCCTAGTTTCTACCTGAGATACCCAAATGTATCTTTTGAAAGAGCCTTTGTCAAAATGTTTACAACCTAATCCTTTGTAGGAACATACTCCAATCTAACTTCTTTCTCTGTAACCTTCTCTCTTAGGAAATGATACTAGATAGGGATATGCTGATCCGTTGAATGTATTGCTGAATTCTTTGAAATGTTTATACCACTTGTATTATCACACATGATAGGAATAGGCTCACCATATACCACCTTGATATCCTTTAAAGTTCCACAACACTTGGGTGCAACAAAACGTTGTAGCAATGTGCTCAACTTCTACTGTTGATAAAGATACTAGAATCTTGCTTCTTAGTAAACCAAGAGACCAATGTTGTTGATAAAGATATTGAATCTTGGTTCTTACTAAATCAAGAGACCAATCTATCTCTCAAGAAAAATTCACTACCTCTAGTACTTAATCTATCATCCACACAACTAGCCCAATCAACATCTGTATAAGCCTTCAAAGAGAAGTCATTACCCTTTTTGTACCACAAACCTTGGTTCAGAGTCTCCTTCAAATACTTACATATCCTTTTCTCAATCTTCTTATGAGATTTATTTAGATTAACTTGATATCTTGGAACCAAACACACTCCATGCATAATATCAAGAACAAAAGTAGTGATCTTACAATAGTGGGTTACACTTTTTAGCCAACTTTGACAATGAAATAAACATTTTGAAAAAAAACTTCACATTCAGACACCTATTATTGCTAAACCATAAGGAATTTGTAGATGATGTAAACTAGTGATTTGCATCGTTTTGTATGTAGATTCTAAATATATATATTTTAAATTTTTTTTGGATTAAATTTGTATCCATTTTTCTATCTTCCTCGAAAACTAGTTTTTAACAGTAAACAACATTTTTAAAGAGTGATACTCATTTCATACCTTTTTCTATATTAGATATAAATGTGATTCTTTCAAAAATAGCTTTTTAACATCAATATATAATGTTTGTAATTGGTTTCATAACATTATGTTCAGTATTTCATATTTTATTAAGTTTTGAAATTGAGTTAACTACAATTTTGACATAGGTTCATTCGGTAGCTCATAACTTGCTATGTATGTATCAAAATTTAATTTAATTTATTTTGTTGGAAAGAGGAATTCAATACCTATTACGTAGACATTTTTTAGGATTTTTTTTTCACTAATTTACTATTTTTCCATAAGCATTGAACATAAAACTTGATTTTGGGTGAGACACCTATGTTTAGTTAAACTAAAAAAAAAATCACAATAAACTCAATATATATATTAAAATTATAATCTCAAGTTTCGAATCAATTAAATACAACAATCCTCTAATCATATACCTATAATAAGTGTGATCAACTCTCAAAGAGTCATCATCATTTCTCAAGTGACAACCAATAGCCATAAGGGGTACTCACTAGTTTAGAATCCTCCATACCAAACTTTTTTGACATCACTTTAACATACTTATCTTGAGAAATAAAAATACCATCATCTAAATGAACAACTTGAAGTCCAAGGAAGAATGATAACTCACCAATCATAGACATCTCAAATTATTTCTAAATCTCTTCTGCAAACTTCTTGCACACACCATCATCTCCACCAAAGATAATGTTATCAACATATACAACAACTAACAAAAACTTATCTTTCTCAACCTTAATAAAAAAATTGCTATCTATAATACCTTTCTTAAGTAAGAACTTATCCAACCTTTTATACCAAGCCCTAGGGGCTTGTTTGAGACCATACAAAGTCTTTTTCAATTTGCGAAACATGTCCAAATCCGTTGACAATTGAAACCCATTAGGTTTCTCTATGTAGAATTATTCCTCTAAATCACCATTCAAGAAGGCTGACTTGACATCCATTTGAAAAAACTTAAAGCTTTCATGCACTAAAAATGCAAGAAACATTGTGATTTCTTCCATTCTAGCTACCAGAGAAAAAGTCTCCTCAAAATATACCCCTTCCACTTGTGAATATCATTTGAAAACCAATCTTTATTTGTTCCATGCCATTTCTCATTCATCAATCAACCTATTTTGGAACACCCCCTTTGCTCCGATGATATTTTTATCTGTAGGTCTAGGGACTAATTCCCATGTCTATTTCTTCTCAATCCGATTGATCTCTTTTTCCATTGCTTTCAACCATCCTTTTATCTTTTCTAGCATCAACAAAGGTCTTAGGATATACTTTTGAAAGGAGACAAAGGTTCACTTGCTCACTTACCTTTGCAAGTCTTCTTTTGGTCTGCACAACTTCATCCTTATTACCAATGATCTGATCTTCCTCCTCCTCCTTCTTCTTCTTCTTCATTTCTTCTTATGTAACATTTTTTGCCAAAAATTCTAAAATACTTAACTATTGTAGATCTTCAATGCCATAGCTCAAAAGGGGTCTTATAATTTTTGACCCACAATTGCATTATATTTAGAATATCGATAGAAGTATAGATTGCTTCCTTCCAATATACATTAGGAAGATTAACATCTTTTAACATGCTCTTGCCATCTCTTGGACTATTATGTTCTTTCTTTCTACTACCCCAATTTATTGAGGTGTCCTAAAAGCATACATATGTCTTTGATACCATGATCCTCACAAAAATTTTCAAACTCATTTGAAGTAAATTCACCACCTCTATTAGATCTCAAACATTTGATCTTAGCATCTATATCATTCTCAACCATAGATTTAAAATCTTTAAAATTATCTATGACTTTTACTTTTTCTCTAAAAATTGTAAACCATGTCATTCTAGAATAATCATCAATCTGCAACATAAAGTAACTTTCACTATTGAGTCCTTTTGTCCTAATTGGTACACATAAATCAATATTTATCAGCTCTAATGGTTTAGTGGTATAGTACTCCTTGTTCTTGAACCTTGTACTTGTTTGCTTTCCTATCTGACATTCCTTGCATAAGGTGTTTGTAGATTGACGATCTTTCAAATATCTCTCACTCCATGTGAAGAGCCGATCATTACAATGTTGTCAAAGTTGATGTGACCCATCCTTTTCGTAATAGATGGAAATTTAGGGCTTCACAAGTTATGCTTTGTAAAATAGGAAATGACCTAACTTTCACATGCATCACATTAAAAGGAAAGTAAACTCAATAGATCCAACCTCAATTTTATTAGGAAGAGGGCTGGATAATAATTGGATTCTATTCATTTTTTTGAGTTGAAAATACATTTGAAAGGATGTAAATTGAATGCCAAATCTAGGGTAGGAAGGTACATGCATGAACTAGCAACTTAGACCAATTATGCTACCTAATAATGAAATAGAAAATTTAGGACATGTATGGGAATGAAAGGGAAATTCAAAAGTGCACTTTTTCCTACTAATTGAGTTTAAATTGATGTAATGATGGTGCTCTGGGAATATCCCTATCTAAAAAATTGAATTTCTAAATACAAGACTGAAACTAGGTCTTTGAGACACTATGAACACTCTGAGTCAAATTTGAACCTATTTTGGGAGGACTATGACACCTGAAACATTATATTCTAGGACCACGGTACCCCAAGAGCCTTAGTCCAATTACTTTTGACGAAATTTGGGTGGTGCTTCACTTCTAGGTCTTGATTGCTTTTGGATACTTGTAGCTGCTATGGATAGGGGTTTGCCTAGGTCAAACCTCAGGTTTGGAATTAACCCTAATTGAAATAGAAATTGAACTTGAATTGAATTGGAAAATCTTGCCTTTTGAGGGCAAGGCTAGATCTTAAATTGAAATGCTTGAATGTAGATTATTATACCTTCAATAGGTGATGCAATGCTCTTAGGATAAGTCCTCCATGTGTTCATGCAATAACATGATAAATCACATAAAATCCATCATGAAATCATAAAACTAAATGGAAGATGTCTTGATGTAGTTTGCTGCTCCTTAATTATATTTGCTCTTGAAATGTTACTCTAGAGTTAGAATATTATCCTAATGATGAGATGTAGCTAGGTGTTGAAATGAATTGAGAGAGATGCCTTATATAGGAATTTCATAATTGAAACCACCTTTAGGCTGACTTAGATTTGATATATTTTCACAGGGAATGGGATTTGAATTAGATAAGACTGCTAATTTATCCTCCTGAAATGCGGGGAAAAAAATGCGAGACCAGGAGGGTAGGGTACTATATCCCAACAATATTTTTTTAAATTTCTATGAATGAAAGATAACAAGGTTCTAATGCTAATTCAAACTCGGTGGCTCAAACCATAATGCATAGTGTAGACACCTAAAAATGGTCAACGCTTGCGAGGTCATACTTTAACATTTGCGCATTGCCTCATTTTAGGTTTTTGCGTCGCATTAACATTTCTCCTATGTCACGCACTTGGTCTTTATCATTTGCAAACATTGAGTCATTCTTCTACATTCTTCAATCATCTCGTCCTCGAATTTGGTCTTGTCAACAACATTATCCAGTCATGATTTTGATCGATTTTATCTTATTGCATCAATGAGCATGCTTATTTGTCATCATTCTGGACATCGTCAATCCTAATTAGGGTTTTGTCCTCTTATCAATCTTATCATCAATCTTATCATCATCAATCCTTCAACCTTGTCATTTTAACGATCGATTTGTCATCGATCGTTGTCATGTTCAATCTTGTCATTTTGCGATCGATTTGTCATCGATCGTGGTTATTTTCAATCTTGTCATCTTGCAATCCATTTTGTTGTCGATCCTTGTCCACTTGTCAATTTTGTCATTTTGCGACCGATTTGTCATCGATCGTTGTCTGTCTCAATTGTGTCAATTTGGATCAATTTGTCATTGTTCCTCCTTAATTGGCGCATTTTCTCAATCATTTTGTCGCATTGGTCATTTATCAAAATCAAATCATGACATTAATTATCTTCAATCAGGACCTAATTGTCATTTTCACATTTCTAATTCGTCTTCTAGGGTTTTATGATTTAGTCATTTAACCTAATTCGCCATTTCTTCCTCTAGGATTACTAAATTACTTGTTAATCCTAAGTCTTCTTATTACAATTAAATCTTTATTTAATTGGCTAATTATTCCTCTTTGTGAATTGATTAATAAATGAAAAATTATTAATTAATTCACTAATTCCTAAATCCTATTTTTCATCAATTTCTAATTCCAATTTCCTAATTTTCATCAATTTCATTTTCCTAATTTTTCAAATTTCTAATTTCTTTTCCCTCCTATTTCATCTCCTAATTCCATGGGAGTGGCATGTCAATTTGTCATGAAATTGTCATAATTGATAATCAATCAATTTTGACATAGAATGTGTCATAATTTGTCATCAAATTGTCAATCAATCAAATTGTGCATGGAAAGTGCATAATTTGTCATAATTTGTCATATTGATTTGCAATTTCCATTTGAATTGCATCATGCCAATTTTGTGATTTCTCCAATTTCTCTATAAATTGGATAATTTTTCTTCAATCACCCCCTTCAATTACTTCTTGAAATCCGAATTGCTGTCAAACTATCAAATTTTAGTTCTAGTACTCTTGAGCTTTTTGCTTTCAATTGTGAGAGCACTTGTAGGTGAGATCCACAAAACTATTGAAGAGGAAAGAACAACAATGGAGCCGCATGGAAGGAGTATTCAATCTTGAGTCTGGTTTGCATAATGTTTTCTTTTGAATGCTTCATTTTCATACCTTCATTGAATGTGCATTGTGATTAGGTTCATTGCAATGAGTATTTCTTTGATTGAGCTATCATGTTTAACATTTTGATTGATCTACTTATCTTTTGATGAATCCTAATTTCTATGCCACACATAGAAATGTGAAATATGCTTTGAAAGTTGAAATTGGGTAAGATTAAGACTAAATCAAGATAAAATAATAAAAAGGGAATGTGAATTGATTAAAAAGGACTTAGGTTTAATTAAATGCCTAATGAAGTCCTACAATACACAGAGGAAAGGGAAATACTAAAATAGGTGCTAGGAGAATGTGAATTTGGTCACACTAATAAAGGCGTACAATTTATGATGCTACCCAAAATGTAAGATGGTGAAATTAGGGTTTCATCAATTAGGATAGTAAAACCACCAATTTGACAAGATCAACCCTACATTTGAAAGAGGATGTAAAACCAATAGATCTAGACACAATTCAATTAGAAAAGAGAGCTGAGATGCTGATTAGATTTACTTGTTTATTGTTTCCCCTTTTAGAGAGTTGAAATTGGATTTGAAGTTGTACAAGTTATAGGTTTTTTTTAATAGAATTGAACCAAAATAGTAATAATAGAATGTTCCATATTTCAAACAAAGCCACAAATGAAGATTTGAGAAGAGAAAGTGAATTAGAACTTGTAGTTAAAAAACATGACCAAATTGTTGAGACCAAGAGGGTAGGGCACCTTGGTCTTGCAACTTCTAAGCAAACAAGCAAGATTTTTTTGGATCAAGGAGACACACAAATTACACTATTGGAAGATCGAGACAAATTCTCATGACAAGGGCTATGGGAGTTACCCGGTCCTTTGCCTTTTCATGCCTATAAAAGATGAACCTATTCATTTTTGTCTATTATGTAGGGATCTTTGATTGCAACACCTAAATCAATTTCCTGCACACATAGAGAGAGAAAATGGTTGTGAATAGGAGTTTGCCTTGGGTAAACCCCAGTTTATGAATTAACCTTGAAATGGAAATGGAAATGGAATTGAATTGTAGTACAATAGTTTCCTTTTGAGGGAAAGGCTAGATCTGAATTTGAATGCTTGAATGTAGATGATTATACCTTCAATAGATGATGCGACCCATCCTTTTGTGCCATAGCCTACATTCACTAGTCTAAGACATTAGACAACTTCTTTTTTTAGCCTCTTTCTGATGATAAACATTTCCATCAATTCTTATTCCTTCAACAACTCTCCCTGACCTTCCTTTTTTAACTTCACAACCTTTGTCATGAAATGTGAGTTTATATCCTTTGCTAGACATTTGACTTACACTAAGAGAACATCCTTGGTCTTTTTCTTTCCATCAATTGTCAGTGTTCCTTTTCCACAAATTTGGGTAGACTCTTCGCTACCAAACTTAATTGATCCACCATTCCACATCTTTAGATTGATAAACTTATCTGTATCACTAGTCATGTGATTGGAACAACCATTATTAGTCATCCAATAATTTGGTTCCTCTTTAGCATGAAGACAATCCATACAATCATTGATTTTTCATTGTATTACTAGTCTATAAGGTACTAGTCTCCTTATATTTTTCAACATTACTCATTTTATCACCAACTTTCATAGCCATAAATAATGTTTAGTCATTTGAATTATCACAATCCTTATCCTCATATGAATATCTACTTTATGTGTAATAGCAACTTCTTTTGCACTTCTCTCTTCTATTTCTATCTTCTCCTCTCTTATTGCTATCTTCATTGAAAGTAAATTTAGAAGCCAAATGACCAATTCTTCCATAACTGAAACATTTGAAAGGTAACTTACCTTTGTATTTGTTGATGCTTTTCTTCAGTCTTCGCACAAATTTTTCTTCAACTTCATCAAATCCATCAAACTAATTAGTACACCCACCTTCTTCCTTTTTAATAGCTATGAATGCATCTTCTCTTTTAGGGGCATCTTTACCATACTCTCTCATATCAAAAGAAGCCAAAGCACCATATAGTTGATCCATTAGATATTTATCCAAGTCCTTACTTTCCTCAATAACATAAGCCTTATGACTATAAGATTTAGGAAGAGATCTAAGTACATGTTTAACAACTTCATCTTCTTTCCTTTAATCATGAAGACCCCCAATGCCATTTACTACCTCATTAACCTAGAGCATATAGCTAGCAATATCTTCATCTGCAGACATCCTCACATTCTCAATATTGCATTTAAGTTTTTGCAACTTGATTTGTTTTACCTTATCATGTCCTTCATAAACGATATTAATTTTTCCCTCATTTCTTTAGCTGTACCATGGTGCATCACCTTCACAAGTTTTGATTATGCTAATTCACTCATGATTGTATTTATCTCTTTTCCATTTTTCTCATACAACTTAATATTAGTTGCATCTGTAGGAGGAGTAGGGGGATATGTATAACCATCTTTGTCTGAGTTCTAAACTTAAAACACTAAATAGGTTAAATATCCTTCCATTCTAACTTTCCAAAAGGCGAAGTTTGTTCCATCAAACTTAGGTGCCTTGTGAACTCCATATTGTTCCATCTCAAACTTTTCCTCAAGCGGTTAATATTCCTTAGAAGAACTTGGCTTTGATACCAATTGTTGAACACACCCCAAGACTGAGATGGGGGGTGAATTGGTCTTGGACAAAACTTAAAACTTTATAGCAAAATTCAAATTCCCAAATCTTTAATCTGATCAACAACAATGAAAGATAAATCAATGACCACACATGCACAAGAGAACACCAAATTTACATGGAAAAACCAAGAAGGGAAAAACCACGATGAGAGTTAATTCACACTATATGAACAATATTACAATTTATTTTAAGGCTCACTACCCAAGGAAGCTCATTGCTGCCATAAGGACTTGCAAGTTGAGGTGCACTACATTAGGGCAAGATACAAATGACATGATGAAGAGACATACTATCTTTGAGAAAGATACATGAATATATGAGTTACAATGAACAAGCCTTCAACATCATTGCATCCAACAATCTCCTTAAAATGTAGCCTCTCTTGACTCACTACCTTAAGCAACCATTTGGCAATCAAGCTCCAAAATTTTTACCTCACACTTTCACTACCTCAAATTCACATCTTTCTCAATCCACACAACTTTGATCTTCAATATATATCATCGTCATCATCTCAAAAACATCAATTAGGTTAGCTGGAACAAGGGACAAAGAGTGATCCCACTAGGTCGACCATAAAACATAATTGTGGTGAAAGCCAATCCCAGAGATAGAGAGGACCTAAAAACATCTAATTATATCTTCTAATTCAGTTCCAAATATCACACACATTGATGCAAATCCTCCCAAGTCAGCAACAAGGTAACATGTGGATAAAACTGTGTAGCACATAACTAGTCAGACCAAAATACATTGAATTAGCTCAATGTGGATCCCCACAAGCCACTGTATGACCCAAAAATAACTCAACACAAAATCCAATGCTGGTGCAAACCCCCAAGGATATAGCACAAGCAAAAGAACAAGCCTTATCATCAAGATAATTATAAATTGCATTGAAAATTAACTCTAGACACAATGCAACACCAAATAGATCAACTAACATCATGTGAAACACATAAAGACATTTATATAATATCCATAAACACTTCCAAATACATATTTCATACTATCAAGCCAAAACAAGATAAAAAAATCACTTTAATACGAAACTTTCTTCATTATCAGAATGCCACGAAATATATTCATGATATAGGACATTGACAAACACACTTGCATAACACTTTATCACTTAAAATTTGAACTAGGACACAACACAAACATTATAAGCATGTTCTCCAAGCCATGAAAATATAAAAATCAATGCATAGTATTCTTTGGAGCAGTCCTAACCAACCATTAAAATATCAACATACTACCTTAACCGAAAACATCAGTTGCAACACTAGGAACCTAAAAAGATAGGATTGCGTCGTCCACAACATATAGATTATATCTAGAACCGCAAGACCATAGCACCAAATGTGAAGGAATGTGGAGCATTCTTCTAAACCATCTTCAACATACTTTCTTGTATTCACACTCAACTTCCAAAGGCTAAACATCTTGTAGCACTATTTTCTCGCTTAGGAGTATCAATAAAGACATCACAATAGCTTTTAAAGAGTATAAGACCATCAACACCAACAAAAACATATTCATTTTATCATCATGATTCTAATCCTCAACTTAATGCTTCTAATCATCATCTAAATATGATATCATCATGATAACATCTCTGCAACATACTTTCTTGTATTCACACTCAACTTCCAAAGACTAGTTTATCACTTAGGAGCAACAATAAAGACATCACAATAGCTTTTAAAGAGTATAAGACCATCAAAACCAACAACAATATATTCATTTTATCATCATGATTCAAATCCTCATCTTAATGCTTCTAATCCTCATCTAAATATGATATCATCATGATAACGTCTCTGCAACTACTATTACACTATCACTATCATAACCCATCATCACATCATCAACAACATCATACCAATTATGCACATCAACACCAAGAAGGTGTACATCCACAACAAGGAACATCTTCAATCATTAACCATATACACTTTCATTTGAGTCCACAACACCTTATTAGCACCTAGTCATCAGTGACAAAAATTCCAACAATCTCCATCATAGTAGTGCACACAACTACACCATGTGAAAACAATCACCATATCATCAATGACACCCCACAAGATGAGGGTTACATTAATGCCAACACTTAGTCATCAATGAAAAAACTGCAAACAATTTGCCCATACTTTGACAAACAACACAAACATAGCATATCATCAAATATCATCAATGACAACACCTAGTCATCAATGACAACAACTGCCAATAGTACTAAGCATTTTTTATCACCCAAGATTGCTCAGTGACATAAGGGAAGAATAAACATGGTCTACAAAACTATTTTTAGAGCCACAAAGTGTGTAACATTTTGGGCCTAACCATTTATTGGAGAACTATGACCAAACATACTCGATAGGTCCTATGTAGGATATGCAAGATTACAAGGGGATGTCCTCAATATAGCCAAAGGTACGTGAGGCTAAATTTCATGAAATGAGAGGGTATATCTAATGGATTGGTGTGAGATTATAAACCACTTTCAACCTTGACTTTGTAAGATATAAAGCTCTCACAAGCTTAGCTGATAATGATAGATGTACTCTGAATGGAAGAGATTTTTTAATTCTCTCCCAGATTTAGAGATGCTACTAGAACATGAGGGTTTAGGTCATCCCCTTAGTGATGAAATCCAATTATTTTTTATGTCTAAGGTCACCATTCATTGTGAGGAAAGAGCATACTTACCAAGTATCTTATAAGGATTCAAACAATGTTCTTTTCTTATAAAATTTAAATGTGCAAACTTTAGTAGTGAAAAAAGATAACTTCTTAGATGATCAAATCTCTAACAATGGGTTAGTAGCTTAATATAAGCCTTCAACAAGCAACAAGATATAAGGAGAAGGGGTTAGTATACAAAGATAAATAGTTAAATGCTACACCCTCAAGAAGATGATAAGTTTTTGGGTACATAACAAATACATGTAGCTAGAGAGAGAGAAATATTGAAGCCAAAACAAAGGTATTGAGATAGATACAAAAGTACCAAAAGATAGATTTTACACTTAAGAGAGATTATGTATAAACACATCAAAGGATGGATACAAATGTATCGATTGTGATGAAAAAATGCCAAAGGAGAACTCACGTGTTGAACTATGTAACTTGCACATTAGAACACAAATGCCCATTTTTCATAAGTGGATACTGAGTAATGATGATGAGAAAGAAGATTAAGAAGCCTGGAAGCTAGAAGAAGTCATAAAATATGGGATAATGAGGCTCAAAAGTTTAGAAAAGAGAATTATAGCACTGAGAAGTAGAGGTGCCAAATTGGGGAACACAAACACCATGTAAGACCAAACATGCTAATTTATGGAGTAAATACACCAAATTGCCATTAAGGTTAGAAAGCATGTGAAAATCTATAAGGCATAGTTTAGATCTATAAGTAAATGACTATGGAAGCATAAAACATAGACTATAAAGATAAACCCTTATACAAACAAGCCCAAATATGTCAAATGTTACAAAGCGGAAGAAAATAATATTAGGGCCATCAAAGTATTGTGTTTCTAAAACATTAACAAACACACCAATCTAAAGATAGGTGAGCTAATTTGTGATAGTTGTGCCAATCTATTATAGGTGCAACAATTTTTGATATGTATTCTAATACGTAAAATATCAAGATCAAAAGTTGGGACATGTCTACCAAATTGAGATTGTATCAAATCAAAAGCTTATAATAGAAAACTTCAAAAAACATAAGAAAAACTTGAATTAGGGGTATGGGTCCCATCAAACATGGTAAAATATGATGAATGAAAGTGTAGAATATAAAATAAAGAATCAAAGCATAAATTTAAATCCATTCTACCCTTAATTGACACCTCAAGCTAAGCTAAGAAATCACACAATAAGATAAAAGAAACAAGAACTCTTTTACCCACAACTCTTTGTTGCACATAGAATATGTGTGTAAATGGATTTGTGATTGAAAGGTGATGACATATAATTGCTTAAATTTACAAAATGACTTTGTACTTCACGAGCCTATGAAAATAGCATATACGAGGTATTATTTATGAATTTGATGGATGCTAGATCAAGAGTTGAGATTGGTTTGAAGGATCAAAGATTGGGATCGATTAAGAGTATTGAGAGGAGAAACCTCCAAATGTCACATTATCATCGGTGCACTTGAAGAGATCCAAGATTAAAGAGATTTGGGTGGTCAAGGTTCTCTTGAGAAACAATGAAGAGTAAATTTTTTAAAAGGACCATTTTAGTAATTTAAAAGTCTTTTTTTGTACATGTGGATTTAAGATTTTCTTGATAAAATTGATAGATGAGATTCTATGAGATGAATTTGTGGCCCAATGAGAATAATGAGCCATGCACAAGTTTGTCCATGACTTAAGCATGTTTAAACATGTGCAAGTGAATTTAATACTTAATTACTTGGTTTTAGTCAATCATTAATCTGAGGGCAATTAAATAAATACGTTGTATCTATTTAATTTTTGGATGGATGAACTTAATCAAACAAGTGTTGAACTTTTTTAATTAAAGGTGGATTGTAGAGGAAAGTGCTAAAATGCTTAATTAATTAATTCATTAATTAAATATACTTAATCAATACTAGGAAGATGATTAAAAAGGTTATTTATTATTTTTTACTTAATTTTAGAAGGGGACAAATTGGGATAATTTATGTGTGGTTAAGATGTGGATGATTTACTTATCTACATTACATGTACTTGTCAAACTTTCATATATACGATGGTTTGATTAATTCCCATGGATTATGACATACATCATATGAGATATTTATCGTTTTATTATAAAATTATGTTAAAATTTCTATTTTTTTCTTGGGGTATGTTACATTTGGCTAAAATCCTAATGCGTGTGGGAATGAACCTAGATTTTTACATTCAAATTCAAACTTCAGCTTTCTTGCCCCTTTCTACTAGCCATTATGACCAATTTAACACATGTTTGTGCAACTAGTTGCTTTGTCATGGTATTTAAGACATGCAATGCACCATTAATTCATATGCTAAATTTGGGAATAAAAAGAAAGTTTATAGGACACTTCAGTTTTTTAAAAGGACAAAAAAAATACATATAAATATAGGCCATTTTGCATGTTCGTGAATGTTGTCTTCTATATTATTTATCATCATTAAGTTGGCTTGCTTAAGGGTTAAACTTAAGAGAGTATGATTACCAATTGAGTCAATAACCTCCTCAATGGTGTCCCAAGATACCAACTTAATACATTTAGCTATCAATAAAACTAAGGTGAGCTTGTTTATTGAAGCACCCTCTATCAAATTGTTCACACACAATACAATTTAATTATGTACATTTGATTGAGTCTACTTTGCTTGGTAAGAAATTTTGCTCTTGCTTAGAATTTAACACATCCATCATATCAAGAGTATTGATTTTTAGATGGTGACAAATGAATTTGACATGAAATTGACAATCTTTTATGTAATTGATTTCTTCAACTAAGCACCCTAATTTCTCACATTTAGATGAATATTTATTACAAATATTAATTCCACTCAAATTTAATATACATAATTTATTTATGTAATACAATTATTTTCATTATAAATTTAAATGAATTACATGTTAAAGTAGGGCTAAATTTGATCGTCGACTCACCTTCCAGATGATTTTTTTTTGATGAAAATGATCCGAAGTTGCCCTTTAAATGTTCAGATTAAACAAGGAAACATCATAGTACAAACGGCCATTAAATATATGCGGAGCTCGGGTTCGTCATAGAGATCAATAAAGCCACGGTATATTTTGGCCTTTGTTTAAATTTTCGCGTCAATTCGTTTGATTCTTTGCTACGATTGTTCGGGCGATCAATTGAAAGCTTCAGATATCAGGCTGCTCTTCATTTCTCAAAACAAGTAAGTTAGAAACCTGTTTAACCTTTTTTTTGTTTGTTCTATACATGAAAACCTCATTCTGTTACACAAGCAATATTGATATCTTAATGATTTACGCTCAAAACAGATTCCAATGATTTTTCTAAACTGTTAAAGAGAAGAGAGTAAAGTTTAAAGATTGTTTACGGTTTGGGGTTAGAAAAAGCAAAGTAGGGGTTTGAATAAAGCTTAATTATGAGTTCAAGCAAATAATTCTTTGAATGTGAAAGGAAAAAGCTAAGGGTTTGAATGAGGATCGAAAAGAATCTGGATTTCCAGTGATATTTACTGCTGAAGTAACTAGTTAATGTTTTGAGTGATAATTTTCTTCGAAGCGGAAATGAGATAATTGGTTGAAATGATGCCAGTTTTATAGTTAGGGTTTCTTTCTTTTTTAATTTTCTCGAATTTTTAGCATTCACAGTTTGATGATTACTTTTTGTTGAATGATCAATTGTTTAGTGAAGTTCCAATAAGTTTCCTCTGATGAATTCATAGTCCTGATTCCACCTTTTGTGCATTTATAGATGAACTGTGTAACAGAAGCCTAAAGGGGAAGATCGTAATGGTGGGATATATATCAGTTAGGGTTTGGAAGAAAATTCAAGAAGTTAAAACTTAGGGTTTTTCCTCTATCAGTTTTTTAATTTGTTCTTCCAAGCAGGAGGAAGCGCTTCCAATTTGGCAGTTTATGTGAAGGGAAAGCGAAACATGCTTTGGTGGCCCATTTAATAGATTTTATCAGCTGGGGTTTGAAAGTAAAATTTAGCAGCGAAAACATACAAAATATTTGTTCATTCAATTCCTAAGTTTTGGTAATTTACACGAAGAAGAAGGATTTGTGCTTCAATAGCCCATTTAACAAGATCATAGTTGCAATAACGAGGTTTGACATGGTTTTCCTTTCTGGCCTGGATAAAGATTTTCATGGCTCAGTGGGTTTTATCTCGAATTCAACATCTTTGGCCTTTTGCAAGCAAGAAGACTGATGATTTAAAAGTTTCAGATGGTCTTGTTGGTGCTCTACTGGTTCCTGAATCAACAAAACAGTTTGTCTTTGCTCTTCGTGATCCCGATTCTCTATCTGTTGTTTACTTATTGGCTGCTGAGTCCTTGTCAGAACGGTCTGCATCAGATGCTGAATTCTTGGTTAAGGCTGTCAAACCAAAGGTTGTGATTGGACAGATAGGTCCTTCATCTTTGGATGATGTGCGGGCAGAGGAAAGTAATTTGAGTTCAGACAACGCTTGTTCTGTCCCAACTTCATTGCTTGGAGTGGTTAAATGCTGCTTTTTGGAGAAGATAAATTGGAGCAAATATGAGAGTAGGGCTGGTTCACAAGTCTTGCAAACAATTTTTGGAACAGGCTTTTATGGTCATGTTTTGTCTGCAAAACAAGCAGCAATAGAAAATAATTCTCTATTCCTTTTCCTTGAAACTCCATATAGAAATGGTCAAGCCAATAAACTAGATGCTGTTGAGAGTGAACAGCCTTCCAACCAGAATGGACAACATACTAGTGCCTTGACATCTTTTGCAGAGATCTCTCAGAGCAGTGCCTTTTTTGGGCAAGTGAAGGCATTGCAAGGAGATGTGGTTTTAAATGTACCTATGGGATATAAGAGGTATCCTATGTCAGACTCCCTTCACTCATCTGTAAAAGCCTTAGCTTCATCCGTGGCCTTGTCTTTGCAAAATTCATTAACGTTGGATCAAGAATCACAGGCTGTTTCAAATGCAAGATCTGATTCTTCTACTGCACCATCTGGGCGTGATGCAGATGATCAAATTCCTTCTTTTGCACATTCTTTCTATTCGTTACTGGTTGATTTGCACGAGATGTTTAACAATCTTCCTGCTGTAGATAAGGCTTTAGGTTGTGCAAGGAAAATGCTGGGTGATGTGGAACAAGGGAAAGAGATAGATTGCCAAGTATTATCTCAAGTCAACAAGTTTAGGATTGCAGTGGAGGGGCTCAGAGTTGCTCTGAATTCAGCAGCACGCACTCCCATCAAGGAGGAAGAAAAGAACCTTAAAAATGCCAACTTTGATGACCTTCCTTATGAAGAGAAGTGCCATGTACTTTTTGCTCAAGCTCTGAGAAGACAGGCTCGGCAGTCTGACACAGTAGTTGCTATTGTTGATGCTAGTAGCTTGTCTGGAATCAGAAAGTATTGGACAAGTCCTGTTCCTGAAGCAATAGCAGACTTAGCGGAGGAGTGTTTTATATCTGGTTATTCTGATGATGATGCTAATGGGGATGATTCGGAGAGCAGGAGGAGGCTAGTGGACAAACCTGTTATAGCAGTAGGTGCAGGAGCAGCAACTGTTTTAGGTGTATCATCTTTTTCAAAAATTGTGCCTGTTTCATCTTTCATGAAGATTGTCACTCTTAAAGTTCCAGCTATCATGAAACTTGGGCTATTGCAGACAAAGAGATCTGCAGCTGCTATAATGGGTAACATTTTTACTCCAGCAAAATTCCTTGTTCCAGTGTCAAAAAGTGCGATCCCTGGGAAGTTAGTTTATGGTTATGGAGTTAATGCTTCTGCTACTGTGAAAACAGCAGCTGCAGCAGAGAAACTGAGACTAGCAACTCACAGTATTATCGCTTCTGCTGAAAGGTCGAGCTTGTCAGCAATGAGGACAGCCTTTTATGGTATCATGCGGAAAAGAGTGGGCAGGGCATCTGGAGCTAGTCCATGGATAACCTTTGGGGGCAGCATTTTGACTTGTGCAGGCCTTTTAGCATATGGAGATGGAATAGAGTGTGCTGCAGAGTTAGCTCCTGCAATGCCCACAATAGCACGTTTAGGACGTGGTCTTGAAAATCTGCACCATGCATCCCAAACTCTACGTCAGATGGATTCTGCACGTGCATGGGAAAAAATTTACACTTCATTAGATAGCCTTCAGAGGGGAAAGTGATCTGTTCAAGCACATTCCAGCATCAGAATGAAATAAGGCTTAATCTGAACTTCAACACCTACATTTTGTGGTGAGAGGCACAACTTAATTCAATTCATGGATCTGTGGGACGTAAAAGCTAAATAGAAAACACACAAGTATAATAAACTGGCATTCCAAGGGCAGTCACAGAAAGTTTGCAAAATGAATTAATATAGTGTTTCTTCAATCAAAAAAAATCTAACAGGATTGTTATTGCTGGGAGGTAGCAAGACACCGTTAAAATATGCTTTAACTTCAAGCTACACAATATTTCTGGCAATTTGTGCTTTCTCTGCAAGTTTTGGCTGAATTTTTGTTTGATCTGCAAGGAACATTCTTTTTGATCTTGCTGGAGTTTAATTTTGCAGGATTTGTTCCAATTCAGTTAATGAATCTGTAATTGTGGTACCAGATGTTTCATTTATGCAATATTAGTTTGCATCTTGAGAACGGCTGATATGGGAAATGTTAGGTTTAGCACCTAATATTTGAACTGATAATGTGGAGAATATAAGGATTAGCACCTAATATTCTGGTTTATTAGACGTGAACTACGCAATCTGCTTTCTCATGAGGATCAAGTACAAAAGATGAAGTGGAGAAATTGGAGACGTAAGCACGAGTTACAACTGTAAATGATGGTTCAATCCGGTCATCCAAACTACCAAGTAGATATTAACGAGTGTTATGTGTGTATCTGCACCTACACGATTTAGGAGGATTTGCTCGCTAAAGTTGATGGTGTTCGAGATGGATGTATTTTTATCCAGTGGTAAACAAAGATATTCATCATAGTTGCCAGGAGATTGGTACTTTTATTGGTTCAGCAGATGGGTATTGATGTCTCTCTCTCTCTCTCTCTATATATATATATATTTAATGCCCTTATCTGGAAAAAGACATCAAGCTTATGTTGTGAAACAAAAATGAAGTTTTTTCAACTAATCATTTTGCAGCTAACAGTAGTGTGTCTGAAGTCTACATATCTAGAATAATTGGATGCCCTGATTGAGACACCACCTTTTGAATTCTAGTGAACTACAATATCATAAAGTTCATTAAAAATCACAGTGCAATTAACTATGAAACTGCTATGAACATCTAAGCCCCTTCAAAAAATGAACAGTTTCAATTATCACGAAAATGACCATAATAAAGCATTTCAACAATAGTCCATCAGGGGCATTTTTGCTACTTCTGTAGCATTTTTGTTGTAAAGGGCCCAGACTTTTGTTTCCTTTTTATTTTTTATTGTTCTTCCGAGGTTGTGGCCTTGCTGTGTAAAAGGGTTGGGACCATAATTTCCCATTTTATCTTATGAAAAACAGTAGTCCATCAGGGACATAACCCCTCACAAAATTGTCAAGCATAAAAACCTGTCATGAAAAAAGATAGAGAACTGAACACGAACCTTGGCATTAATTGTAGGAGGCAATACCCATGTCTTACTTGTCAGGGATCATTACCATAGGACGACATCCTGATTGAGGAGCTAACTAGGGTTCCTCCACATTCATCAGATTTTCTGTGAAAGGACCTCCTCATTCACCAAAAATTCAACGAGAGAATTAGAGAACAGATGTTGAAGGAAGCTGGCTATTTTTTCACATGTATACCCATGCTAGACATTTAAAACCAATAAATTTTAGTTTGTTTGCTTTGGGTGAGAAGAGCTTCTATGGTTCATTGAGTACGATCACCTACGTAATCCTGGGCTTCCATTCTTAGGTTTTTTAGCCTTTGATTTCGGACATCTCCAGTTCCCTGACTATCCAAAGTTTGGTTTTCATATCCTTCTTGTAGTTTGAGATTGGTGGTATTTTTGGTAGAGCTTAATTATGTCTTCTTGCTCCATGAGGTCTTGAAGGCCAAAATATTGCTCTTCAGAAAAAGCTTGTTGGAAGTGATCCTCATCCTTTGAAAAATGGTTCCTGGAAACTTATTTTTTGTTCGAGAAGGCCACCAAAGGGGTAAGGGCCTTACCCCACGGAGTATTTACATGAATCGAGCTAGTTCCAACAACCACATCACAAAAGGAGGGGTGTAAGGACCGATCTATGAAGATCCCATGAAGATCCCATGATTTCACCAAACAAAGTCATCATCTTGGCTGCCTTCTTTTTGAATCTATTTTTTGAGGTTAACAGCTTGGAAGCCAATAGCCAACTCGGCAAAGCAACCAGTAATATTATGTTCTATTTGGTATCATTTGAAGCAATGCTCAGAATTCATAATTTATATATTGTATCCACGAGCCATGAGAGGAATTAATTTTGACGATGTGCATGATAGGCTTTGAGATGTCAATCAATCAAAGCATGAACTCTAGAAAATCTTCTATCTTAATTGTAGGTCTCTCATCCAATTTGACAGATTTACCAACTTGATTGATCAATTTTTGAATTAGTATAAGCACAATCAAATTGGAATATTGGTTATGCTCACATTAGTAGGATCGAACAGAGGTGTCCACAGTATCAGAAATAATACTGATTTCTTGAAAAACTAGGGACTATGATCTATAGAACATACCCACCATCATCAAAATATCGGAATTTGACAAGAGAGAAACCATGATCTAACAGTTCCACTGAAGGAGTCTCCTGGTTGCTTGATTTCTGTCTACATCAAGCTAAGAAATTTTCAACATTGAGGTGTTTTCCCACATTTATTGAAATAATAGATTTGGAACCTAATTTCTTAAATATTTCATTAATATATCTGTTAGAAATGTGAAGATCAATAAGATTTGCTTCCAATGCAATCTTTGTATTCCAAAAATAAGTGCAATAAAAGATTTTAGAATAGAGGGGCGAGGAGGCCTAGGAATCAGTGAAATATTTTCCCCTCACACACTAGAAGTTGAGGTTTACTGTGCTACCTTAGAATAATCTTTAAACCCAATATCTGAAAGAGCAACCCTGATTTTTGCAAAATTTGTTGCAGCTATGGAAAGGATTTGAAGCGCTTTTACAAGCACTGAAAACCTTAGTTAACAAGTTAAATGACACTTAGTCATTTAAGTTCGTCTTATTTATTGCCACGGCCAGGGAAGGTGGCAAACCCCCCACCCCTTTGCTTTGGCCTTCTTCTGGTCGACGATTGTGCATGGGGTTCCATACTTGAGTAGATCAAATTGCTTATCTCTACCAAAGAATGCAAATTGCTAAAAGCCTCCTTTTGCTGTTCATTGATGCAAATTGCTAAAAGCCTCCTTTTGCTGTTCACTGTTCACCCCCATCTGTAGTATGCCATTCACTCAATTTGCTCCTCTCTGCAATATAGATACATAACTATATAGGTGTAATGTCCCCACTTTCCTAGCTGATCACTCGGGAGTCATTTATCTGTTAACCATCTCCGCAGGTGAATTTATTGGACATGAGATGATTTTGGTTGCAAAGGCTTCACACTCAGCCAATTTTGGCTCTGGGGTGTTATATTTTGAGTTACTTTATGTCATTATATTACAAAGGTGCTTTTACCTTAAGTGACAATATTACATTAAAAGTGACTTTATAAAAGATGTTTATAAAGTGTAACTTAAAATCATAAAGTGAATCCCCAACTTGCATGCCTACCTAGGCCTGAAATAATATTATTAAAAGTGGGCCATTTTGGAATGAGAAGTTAACCCACAAGCTGGGCGTGGGGTCTTGAGGAGAAAGATTCCAATGGAATCTTAGAATCTCTCCCTAGGGTTGTGTTGTGACCATTTCACACATCGTCCCATTTGAAATGGGGACTCCCTCTTTTTTGCTTGCTTTGCCTGCTTTTCGCTTTTTGCTTTTTAGGGTTTTGGTAGTTTGTCAGTTGTCTGGATTTAGGGTCAAGCCTTAGGGTTCCTTTTCTGTCTTTTCAGGACAGAATCCAGTCAGTCTTGAGAGCTTTTTGAGCTTCCTTTTCTAGGATGCAATTTTGAATGAAATGAATTCGTCAGAATGGTCTATTTTCAATTGGAATTTTGAGTGCAGAGTCTTAATTTGTCTAAGTGTTGATGACGAAATGCGAATTTTATTCAATTGAGTAATTTTGACCAAATTTTGAGTTTTTTGATATTTGATCCTGGGCACGGGGAATGATTTGTTTTTGCCTTGTGAAGTGATTAAACTCCCGAAAGCATGATATTTTGGCCTGTAGGAGCAAAATTGCTCCTGTCCCTCAGTGAAGGACCGGAGCTCGTTTTCAAAAATCTCACTATCTCTGCAGGATCAAGATGATTTTTCAAGTGGAAGTGGTAAAGAAAGGCGTGATCTTTCCGTTGAATATAAATTGAAGAATTTCACGAACACGGAAATGCCCCAGGAGTCAAAATCGCTCCTGTCCCTCAGTGAAGGACCGGAGCTCAAAATCAAATATTGCTTTGTCCTTGCAGGATTTTAACAACTTGACGATTTGAAGAGGTCCAAGGAAGTACATTTTACCAGATGAATATAATTTGAAGGCACAAACATGAAGAAAAATGCACTAGAATGCAAAATCGCTCCTGTCCTTCAGTCAGGGACCAGGGCGAAATCCATTGTAGCTCCCGTCCCTCTCCCAGGGACCAGAGCGAAATTCTTCATAAGGCATGTTTTAGGCGAAGATCAAGCAAGTTTTAAGTTTGAAGGCAAGAAAGGAGGTGAATTGAACCCGTTGAAGACAAATTGAAGATTATAAAACATCAACAAGGGACCCAAATGCCCAAGTTTGCTCCTGTCCCTCAGTCAGGGACCAGAGCGATTTTTATCTTAGATGAATTTCTTGCCAAGTTACAATGAATTCCAAGCCATGGATGAATGAAAAGGTACATTACGAATCCGTTGAAGATAGATTTTGACGTTGGCAAAGTGAGATGGAGCCTACAAGAGCAAGATCGCTCCTGTCCCTCAGCCAGGGACCAGGGCGATATGATGGTTATATTGCCTTTTCTTCAAGTTCAAACCACTCCAAGTCAAGGTGAAGGGTGGCAAGGACGTTTTGAAACGTCTCAATGAAGAACGAAGTATCCAAGGTCGCCAATGTTGAAGGAATTACACCAAGACACCCAGTTCACTCCTGTCCTTCAGGCAGGGACCAGAGCGAAATTTTCATGAGGGCTTAGATTTTGAAAGTTGATCGCGTATCAAGTGGCCAAGAAGGATCAAAGGACTTCATTTTACACGATGAAAGATATGGCAAGTTGATGAAAACAAGCATGAGCCTAAGACATTGAAGATCGCTCCTGTCCCTCAGTCAGGGACCAGGGCGATATCTACTATACTTGCCAATTCATTCAAAATTTATGCCAAGTCAAGATTGTACATGGTTGCGCAAGATCTAAGGTATGTTAGGAATATGATATACAAAGGTTTCAAACGTCAAAGGACTACCAATTGAGCCAAGGAAGCTATATCGCTCCTGTCCCTCAGTCAGGGACCAGGGCGATTTTCATTAAAACACTCATGTTCCTTCAAAAAATCATGACAATACAAAAGTACACGGGATTGAGGACGCCATTTGGAAGGTGATGATCAAAGAACAAAGATTGGAAGATAGCGAATTTTGGCTAGAACTTCAGGATCGCTCCTGTCCCTCTCCAAGGGACCAGAGCGATATTTACTAAATCACTTGTTATCCTCCGAAGATCATGTCAAAACAAAGTTGCAAAGGGTTTAAAACGTCGTTTGAAAGGTAATGAACAAGGAGTTAAAATCAAGAACGAAGAATTTCAAGTAAGAACACCAGGATCGCTCCTGTCCCTCACCAAGGGACCAGGGCGATAATCTTCCAAACATCGAATATGCCATGTAGAAGTCAAGTGAAACAAGCGTAGAATGAAGAAGTGATGTTATTTTTCGCCTTATGATGGAGATTGGTGATTTAAAAAGAAAGACCAAGGAGAAAACATCTAGTTCGCTCCTGTCCCTGTCCAAGGGACCAGGGCGATAATGGTCATAAAGGGCACTCGTTCACACAAGCAAGTTACCCAAGTTTGAAATTCCTAGCAAAAATGCCAATTCCAACGTAAGGATGGAAATTTTAAACGTCAAAAGTGCAAGAATCAAGACCAAGTTGATGGATCGCTCCTGTCCCTCAGTCAGGGACCAGGGCGATGAGGTTTGTATTTTTTTTCATTTCCAAGTCTTAGCGCAAAAAATACATTTTTTGAATTTTCATTAAATGCTAGGAAAATCGATATTTAATTGAAAGCATTTAAAATATTGCGCTTGATCATTAATTAATTATTTTTGCCTTGTAAAAAAATCGAATTAATTAATTAATAAACGATGGCATTTAATAATTAATTATTAATTATTAATTTAATCAAATAAAGCGCTTGGGTTTATTTTATCAAGGTCGGCCTTTATTATTTATTTAAAAATCGTTTTAATTGCCTCATTTTATAAAAGTCGGCCTAGAGGTGAATATGAAGGTGAGCGCTTATAAAGGGAGGTGAAGATTTTCATTTTCACATTATCGTTTTACCTTCTTCATTCAAGTGCGATTTGGAATATACAAAGGAAGGCGCATTATCATCAAAGGAGTGCGAACTTGGAGTTTGAATTAAGGCGAACTTGCCTAAGACCACGTCAAAGACATCTCCAAGGGTGGCAATATTGATAAGGGGGACGTTTATTTGAAGATCACGTGGAAAAGGCCATCTAATTTCGTTAATTTTGCCTAGGCGAATTCCTCTATTTTGCATTTTAGAGTTAGCTCTCTAGTGAGGTATGGCGATATGGTTTTATTGTTTTGATTTTAAATGTTGATCGTCATAGCTTAAGTTTTGAATTTTGAAATTTTGAATTCCACTAGCTTAATCATTTTTTAGGAAATGATAACTCAGAGACTTATCTTGATGTTTCCTAAAATTTATTCTCTAATCTATGTTATTCATTGTAAAATCTAGTTCTTATTATGAAATGTTGTGTAGGTATGGCGACCTCGAAGGCGGGAGCATCCACCAGTCGTCCAACTCTCATGAAGGAAGATCAAAAGACCGAAGAAGTGGAGACGAAGATCGTGTCGAAGTGGAGCAACATTGGAGATACCAACTTGGGCAACTTCAGCACGAAGAAGTTTCGAGAGGTCCCTTACATTGGCAAGCCATCACCTGTCGCCCGGAGAATAATCGAGAGTGGCATCATTAAAGCGGCCGGCTTCCCTCCAGCAGTTCAGTGCCATGAGTTGATGATCGAGTGTGCTCGTCATTATGATCCTCAGTCCAGAACGATCGTGTCCAATGAAGGAAACACTTTGGCGTATCTTTCAGAGGAAGCTATAAGTGAGGCTTTCCATCTTCCAGAGCACAGAGACATGATATACAAGAGCATAGAAGGAGTCAGGTCAATGTACGAAGATGATCCAGATGCTTGTCTAAGCATTATCAACAAGAACTGGTTACTCAAGAGTCGTCCTCGCCTGAGCAAGATCCCGAACACACCACACAGGATTGATTTCCAGGAGTACAGAGATTTGATCACAATGCTCAACCGAGTTACAGGAGCCCCTCACGCCTTCTATTTTGAGAAGTGGATGTTCTACTTCATCCAGGTGATTGTTCAAGGGAAAGGAACAATACATTGGGCTAGAATGATTAGCCATTGCTTAGACGTACAGTTGAGGAGACTCAAGGCTACCAAGTCCTTCCACATGAGTTCGTACGTCATCTATGCCTTGATCAGGAGTTTTGAGTACGCAGGACTACCTCACAGAGGAGTGATTGGAAGAGGACCCGGTGAGGTCAGAGTTTGTGATTCCTATGTCCACTTGCATCATCCGCCAGGAAGCAACTACAAGCTAGTTAATGACACCTTTACGATGAACATCACAAGGACGTTGCAAGGTGGGATTCACAACAGATTATCTCAGGATGCACAGGAATTAATAAAGAGGTATGGTGCTTGGTTTATCTAGTTTCCGAAGTTCACTTATATTAGAATGCATGGATGTCCTTTACATCCATACATGTTGTCGAGATATCCAACAGACAGAATTGTGTTACTTGAAGTAACAAGACAGTTGGCAGCATATGTGAAGGCATTCAGACACAGACATGGGAATGGAGTTCCAGTACCTATCATTTTGGGCAATTCAGTTGAGGTATGTCCTAATGCTTTAGCTATGGATGACGCTGAGAAGGAGTTAGCCTTGTATTCTTTTTCATCTTTTGCTTTGAGAGAAAGCTTTGATCCACATGGACATTTAGAGGAGACAGTCGGCAGGAAGTTTAAGCATGAGTACCAAATTGAAGATTTTATGATAAATCTCTTAGATGATCTTGAAGTGAAACGAAAAATGCATTCTAGATTGCCTTTGGATTTCATCAGGAAATGCAGGATTTACAGAGTGGCCAACCAAGCACAGGACAGTGGCAGACATATCCAGTCATCCTATGATCGAGAGAGTAAATCAGTAAGGTTAGATTGGAATGAGCCCGAGGTCGTGGATTTAGATGCTTTGATGGCTCTAGTCTTGTCTTGTACTCGCAGATGGGTTGACGTACAACATCAGAAGTTGAGAGAGCAAGGCGTAGCTATGACTTTCACTTTGGAAGAGAAACCAGCCGAAGGTGGAGCTAGTGTGAGCGAAGGAAATCCTAATCCTAGAAATTCAGGTGAAGGTAACCTTCGATGTGTGAGTGAAGGCAATCTCCATCCAAGAGGTTCGAAGAGGAAAGAAAGATCAGAAAAGAAGGAATCTTCCAAGAGGAAGCAAGGGGCTAATCGAGATCGTTCATCCGGTACATCTTCTAGACCAGAGAAGAGAACACTTCAAGTGGAAGAATCCATGGAGTCTATGGTACAGAATGATAGGCAGGAAGAAGGACAAGCACCGCAAGGGTCACCAGATGGATCTCTCCAAGATTATGAGTTAGATGAAGATAGAGAAGGCAACGAAATAACATCTCCTCCCAGAGAAGAAGGAGTAGTGCATAAGGAAATTCAAGTTCAAGAGACAAGATCGGCCATACCAGATTGGTTGAAGGAAAGATTAACCAAGGTGATCGTGATAGAGGACGAAGATAATGTAATCGATTTAGAGAGCCTTGTTGGATGTTCTCACGAAGTAACAGAGAAGAGAAAGGCTACCAAGATGTCCAAGATGATTAGAGATGATACTGGATCCAGAAAACTGCAGATAGCTACACCGACAGTAGACAAATATGAAGGTGAGATCTTAGCAGAGGAATATGATATACAGACTTTTGAGCTAGGACCATCCACAGCAGAGCAGACACTAGATGATGCTACTGATTCATTTGAGGCATTGAAAGACAAGCTTAGAGAAGAAATGGAGAAGAATAGAAAGCTTGAGAGAGAGGTCGGTGCATGGAGGACATATTTCAGTCATCTCAATGAGCCTTTGGGACGTCAGGATCCAGCTAGATCACCAGTGCAGGCACTTCCCCTTCAATCAATTAATGAGGCAGAAAGATTCAGGAATATGGTCCAGCGTACGAGTACTTGGATGGATAAATCTCATACAGTTGCCGTAGAATTTGTAACAAGGATGATGAAGACTATTCATCAAGCTATCCAGGTTCTTGAGATAATCCACAATTTGATGATAACAGTAGCTGCATTTGCTCATACCAAAGATGTTATCATTCCTGTCTTGAAAGTAATTAGACACACATCAAGGAAGGTCTTAGCGCAAGAAAAGATCATGGATGGAGGACCTCACAGTTTGCTTCAGTGGTCAACCTTACTCCATATGAAGAGTGTTTTCTTTGAGGACATCAGTACTAGATGTAGCCAAGTTGAGGAGGTGATCAATCCGATCCAGGACAGAGTATTTGAGGTACTACGTACTATTCTTGGCAGGAGGATCGAGGTTGAGACAGATGTGGATATGCAGGAATTAGAGGATAGAATCAAGGTCATCTTTTGCAAGGACGCTAATGTCACAGACGAGCAATATGATCAGATGTTTGCCACCATGCTCCTGATTGAAAGAACAAAGGAACTTGAATCTTCATGGGACGCAGCTCTTCTAGATGCATTCGATCAGGTCATCCACTTGGAAGAAAGTATGAAGAATCTTCCCGAGATTCCAATTGCTGAAATTGAAAGAATCGTATCAAGATTCATTGCATATGCTAAAAAGGAACATTGGAAAGGGAATAAGATTCTAGATGAAAGGTTGTTATAGATGACATGGCACCTTAATTGTCATTGGTTTATGTCTCCTAGGTTTTTGTGCCAAATTTAATATTTGGCTATGCATTTAATATTGTTCAGTAAAAGGGAGGCCATTTGTAACAAACCCTAATTAGGGTTTAGGTGTCATGATCTTGACCGTTGATCTACTTTCAATCTAGACCATTCATTGTAATTGAGGATGCTATTTATACCCTCATTTTCATTTCATTTGTAATAGATAATAGTTAAGAGATTAGAGAGTTTGATGTATTAGAGAGATTAGAGTTAGAAATAATTTACTTTTGTAGCAAGATTGAGTTTGAGGAAAGGAATTCAAGCAATTGTTGTACATGATGACTTTGAAATCAATGAAATATTGAAGTTATGGTGTTTTGTTGCAACTTTCTTGGTTATCTTCATGGTTGTTCAATTTACTTGAATCATGCTCAATCAAAGTAGTGTGTTAAATTGAAGGATAAAGTGTGAGACTTGATCTTTGGTAGGATTCGTAATCCAAACCACTAGCTTCTTGCTGATTGTAGGAACGCCTTGCGTGGTCGACTGGAGATATTTGAATCACTTAACCCTCAATCATTATTGTATCTTGGATATGTACCTTCGTGGTAGTGTCTTTGATCTTTGATGCGTTGAAAATCATTTGTTACCTTAGAAGATCGCATCAATTTCAATTAAGTTGTTATTTTATGGCGAAATTGAAGTTGGTAGAATCTTGCCAAGTCTTGTCTACATGAAGTCATTCTTAGGGTTAGATTAGATTAGACTTCTTGCAAAACCCTATCATTTTTTTTTTTTTTTTTTTTTTGAGAGCTTCTTTAGTTTAGTAAGACTTTCAGAGTGTAAGGCCCCTTGAGGACACAGCAAATCACATCATACCACTGGTGCTTATCCACACGTAGAGACCCTACTAACCAGAACATTGGAGTCATCCTAACTGATCCTTCATGCGAATCTTCAGTAGTTAGCGACTTTATTCAAGAGAGGATAAGATGCCTTTAGGTATTTTATTCTGTGTATGATGGTGTACAAAATACACGTCAACAGGTTGGTGCCAAGGCTTGGAGAGGCTTAAAGCAACTTGTGAGCTCCCATTTCAGTATTCTTGGATTCATTTTTACATTCTTTTCAGCATTGAAAGTTTTGCAACAGCAAGTCACGGTTGGATTTCAGGTTGGGAACAAAAACTCTCAATCTTCTTCGTGTTTGGACGAAAACCCACTCACTTGCAACATTGAAGGATCCTCTTTCATTTGGAGGAGATATCACATTTACAACAGGTCTGAGACATCATTAGCAGATCTGAACATTTTGGAGGATATTTCAAGCAAAATAAGGGCTAAATATTGTTGGTCGTACCATCTATAGTAGGGCCGTACCATCCATTCATGGCCTGTGAGGTCAAATAAATATTTTGGAGGGTTTTAGCTTCACAATTTGTTTCAGAACTCATTGTTGATTATAAACGTTAGCAAATCCAAGGGTTATTTAGGAGAATTGGCACAAATGTGGTCTACACAAGCGTTTCATTGAGGAGAATTGTCAGCATTTGGGAACCTAACCTGGCGACCAAAGGATTTGCATTGTACATTCATAATTTGTTTTTGGTAATTATTATTAAGACAAATAAAGCTCATTGGTGCCATTGGTGGCAATAGAAAGCATTTGTATTGGCCAATTCATCAGGTCAAGCAATAAAATCACTCCTACCAGGCTAGCGTTGGACCCCTGGTATGCGAGTTTGGCCTTGAATGCTAGAATTTGTTCATTCTTTGAATTTTCATTATTTGCTGCAATTAAATCAGAATTCTAAGTTCTGGTTTTAGTCAATTATTAGTTTGTATTTTGCATTTCTGTATCACTTTGCATCACTCATTGAACAAGCAAAAACCTCAAAATCATCAAAATTCATCAAAAAACCCCAAAAATGCATTCAATGGTCAAAGATTTGAAGTCAAACCAAAACCATTAGATTGGGCCGAATTCCTAGTTGGCATATTACAATAGGCATCTACATGTGTATAATATTTGTATACATGCATATGTATTGTACATAAATATATAGACACATACAAAACTAATACTATGTATAGATATGTATGTATAATATATGCATGCATACATATATACTTACATATATATAAATGCTTGCTTGCACATTATATGTACATGTATAAACACACATTTTGCCCAAGTAGGAGCTCAAAGAAAACAAATAGTAGATGGGCACATCCGAAATGGATCCACATCCCATGGCAACCTAAAGTTAAATTTTGATGGGGCCTTGGGGGTGGGTTTCATTATTCATGGTACCGATGGTTATGTGTGCTAGATGATACAAACAATTGTTGATATTGGAGAGTGAATAGATTTGCTCTACATTCTAATAAATGGATCACAAAGATCTTTAAATACATAGAATCATGAGAGGTGTTTCTTGCATGAGACATGACTAGAGATATTTATTTAGTGTGATAAATGTAGTTTATTTTTAACACTTACCCCTTCCTCACCTCAACCTCATAAACTTTATTTTATCACACATGATGGGGGCCTCCTCTAAAAAATAGGATTATTTGCTTACCCATTTACAAGTGAAGAACATTTGACACCAATACCTTATCAAAATTATACAAACTTATCCTTGTTCAAATCTATAGTTAAAAATTCTGCAAACTGCTCATTGGTTGGTTTATAAACTAGTTCAGTTTCCTTACTGAGAACATTCTCACGAATAAAGTGATGGTGTAGTTCAATATGGCTTGTGCTAGCATGAAACACTAGATTCTTAGACATCTTCAACACACTTTAATTATAACAATATATAATTGTTGGATCAAGTTGTGAATGTTGAAGATTCTCAAGGAGTCTTCTAAGCCATATCGATTCACAAGTTACAACAACTGCCTTGTACTCTACATTAGTGGATGACAAAGCAACATTAAGTTGCTTCTTATAATTCCACGAGACAAAGTAGATCCAAGAATGAAGCAATAACCAAAGGTTCAATTTCTAGAGCAAAAAAAACCAATAAGTTTGAAATCTACATTTTTCAAATACTCCAATCTAAATTTTTATGTTCCTTGAAGATATCTAAAAACACACTTTGCAGCTAAGTAGTGACTTTGTTTGGGATGAGCGGTAATTGAGATAAGAATCCAACTGCATAAGATATGTCTAGATGAGTAGTAGTTAAGTAAATCAAATTTCCTATCAAACTCCTATACAATGTTTCATTAATTGATTTTACCATTTGGGTCTTTGGTCAACTTAGTGCTTGTCTCCATTGGTGTTAATGAAGCTTTACAGTCTTGCATTTTGAATCATGTGAGAATTGTATATATATAAAGAAACATTTTTAAAGGTGTTTGCCACACTTAATTCCAAGAAAGTAATGAAGTAATCCAAGATCAGACATCTCAAAATGGATCTTTATATCTTCTTTCACATCTTGTATTAGTGATTGATTATTCTCCGTAATGAGCAAATCATCAACATATAACACAATGAATGGTATGTTGTCAAAATTCTTAATGTATAGATTTGGATCAGCATCAAATTTTGGGAATCCTCTTTGAAGAAAGTACTTATCAATTTTTTAGTACCAAGCTCGTGAGGCTTGTTTAAAACCATATAGTGCCTTTTTTAATCGACACACCATATGTCCCTTTCCTTTTTCAACAAATCCAGGAGGTTGTGAGACATATACCTTCTCTATCAATTTTCCGTTCAGGAATGCACTTTTTACATCCATTTGGTGAATTTCCCAGCTATGATGGGAAGCAAGTGCTATCAACATTCTAATGTGACCATCTTTGTGATTGGAGCAAAGGTTTCCTCGTAATCAACACCTTCAATTTGTTTATAGCCTTTGGCTACCAATCCAGCTCTGTGTTTGTCAATTGAACCATCATATTTAAACTTGATTTTGAATACCCATTTACAATCAATGACCTTCTTTCCAATAATTGAAGGAACCATCTCCCATGTTTGGTTTTGATGAATTGAATTTATCTCTTGATTTATAACATATTTCCATTTTTCACCTTTTATTGATTCATCAAATGTGCTTGGTTCATGAGCATTTAGGACACTTCACATTAATGCATAATTGACCTCATAGTCTTGCAACCCGTTATGTTTTTCCCTAGCTCATTTGGATATCCTTAGAGGAAAATTAGATTGTGGAGTGGACATTATGCTTGAATTTAGCTCATCAATTTCTTTTCCTTCTTCTCTAGATTCAATAGGATTTTCTGATTATAATTCATTTTTGGGTAAGTATGATGATGTGCACTATAATCTGTCTTTTAATAAATCATCATGACGAAGGGCTGGAAGGTGACACTCTTCTTTAAATTTGACATCTCTAGAGATGTGAAGTTTGTTTGTCTTAGTATCATACAATTGATAGGCTTTACTAGAGTCATCATAACCTACAAGGATACATTTCTTACTCTTATCATAAAATTTTCTTCTCTTCTCTTGTGGAATATGCCTATAGGCAATGCTCCCAAAAGCTCTTAAATGTTGAATTGTTTGTTTCCTTCCTGTCCATGCTTCTTCTAGAGAGATTCCTTCTAAACTATTAGTCAAACTTCAATTGATCAAATAAGTTTTTGTATATACTGCTTCTCCCCTATATTTACTATCAATTACAAGCCTTGAGCATGGACTTAGCTTTTTCTTGAAGTGGCCTATTCATTCTTTCAGCTACTCCATTTTGTTGTGGAGTATATGCAGCTGAGAATTGCCTCTTAATTCCTTTGTGTAAAAAAAATGACAAATTCACTTGAAGCATATTGCCACCTTGTTACATCCCACTTATGCCCTAGTTTTTATGCTACATTTACGTCATGTTATTTGTGCCTTAGTTGTTTTACACTATATTTATGCGAAGTTATTCGTACCCTAGATGTTTCATGTTATAATTGAGTGATGTTATTTGTGCTCAATACAATAAAATTATGTTTCACAACTTTTAAATTGATGTTTTGATATTTAACATGATGACATTTAAGATGTTTTACTTTTGTTGATAATTTTTAGATGTCAGAGTTATGACATGATTTCAGGCTAACTATTTGAATTGGCCAAGTGTGTGCAGGAGTTTGTCGTCCTTTGAGAAGGGAGGGGAAGTATCATCAGGTTGAGAGGTAATGAAAGAGAGAGCTCATGTCATCTGAAAACCCTACCATAAGTTGAGTCAAGTTGCCTTTCTTTGACCATGTTTTCGTCGACTTGTTGTATCAGGTAACCCTATTTTGGTTTGAATAGGTGTTTAAGGTTTCTTCGCTCTTGTTTTGAAATAGGTATTTCAAGCTAAATTATTATTATTATTAGTAATAATGTTCTTTTATTCTATTTTAAAGAAAATCGTAATTGACACATGCTTATATATATTTGTGTGTGTGTGTGTGTGTATAGTAAATGAATACATGTATATGTAAGTACGTATATGTAAGTATTTCAGACATAAATAATACATACGTATACATGCTTTCATAGACATGTATACATGGAGTATATGTGTGTGTGTGTGTACACACACACACACACACATATATGTACACACACACACATGTATAATTTAATGCTATTCCCATGCAACGTAAAGTCTTTTAATAAAAAATACTTTGGCCCGATTTTTATTATGGTTATGATATGATAACCATATTTGGGAGGCTTTGATTCATATCATGAGATTATGTTATTCAACTAAGAGGGGTAAAAATTTATTCCAACAACAAATAGATACAAACAAGCAAAGAGCCCAGCAGAAAGAGCACTACAGGGTCCTGTCACTGTCAACTAACTGGTCAAGCATATGAGCCATATCAGGAGACAATTGCCCCTTATCCAAAATATTCCAATCTTTCATTTGAACCGATGCCCATTTGACCAAACAATCAACAACCCCATTCCACTCCCTAGGAATGTGAGTGAAGGTAACAAAATCCAACGAACACAACTGCATAATCTGTCAGATAATCAAAGCTAAGTGCCAGCTAACATCCCCAAGCTCTTGCTTGGTTAACAAAGTCACCACAACTTGAGAATCAGACTCACAAATAATCTTACACCATCCAAGAGCACAACAACGTTGAACAACATACAAGATAGCAAGAGCCTCCATCAAATTGTTAGTATGAAAGCTCTTATAAATAGAAAAAGTAAACTAGACACCACCAAAACTATCCCGATCAACTCCACCAATACCAACTTGCCCAAGATTTCCCTGAGATGAATCATCTGTGTTAAGTTTAATAACTCCAGGAGGAAGGGGGGACTAGTGACCCTCACAATCGATCCGTTGTGCAAGATGTCCACTTCTCCTCCTTCTATGATGACCAACAATCATCGAAGCATCTCCCTGAAGAGGTAAAGTCAGACGATTGTAAATAACAACCTTCCTTGGATCCACACCTCCAGTCAAATCACACTTAGCCAAAATAGTTTCCCAAAGAGAATGAATAATTTTCCACCACAGGTGTATAGCATCCATCCTGAAAAATCCTCCAATTCCTTTCCAGCCACACCTGCCAAATGAGAAAAGAAGGACCAAGAGCCCAAGCCACCTGAAGAAAAGAGGTCGTAGCAAGAGGTTTACCCCAACGAGCCCAAAACCCATGCTAGCAAGTCTGACCCCAAACACTCCACCAAAAGTGTCAGATTTCCTTAGCAAAGGAGCACTGAAAGAAAAGATGAGAGACAAACTCCTCACTATTGCCACATATGATGCACATCGAAGGGCCCTAAAAACCCCTCTTGCACAAATTATCCTAGGTAAGACAGGGGTTGTGAACGACTAGCCACAAGAAAAAAATGCACTTAGGCTAGGAAAATTTACTCCAAACTTACTTCCACCAAGACACCTCAATATCTCCAAAGAATTGTCTATTAAGCTCTAAGTATCCTGGACAAATATAATTTTTACCAGATAAATCACCCCCCAGGCGAGAGCATCCAGTCCCACCAAGGAGCTGCACTCCCTAGAAGCCAGAATCTAAGTGAGCTTAATCCTATCCCTCTCTGAACCACCTGGCGGCCAAACAGAAGAATCCTTCCATCAACCCACAACCAAACCTAAATCTTGAACCATCTTATAATGCATAACCTTATCCCACCCAGTTGCTAAAAAAAAATCACATAGGTCTTGCAAAAGCGGATACATGGACAAAAGAGGGGGATAACCATCCCACGAGTCTGTCCAAAAGAGAGCCTTAGAGCCCCCATTGAAAATCTTGAAAAGGCCCCTCTTAACCAACTAAGCTCCAGTTTTCAAAGTGTTCTAGATCATGGAGCCCCTACCCTCTAAAGGATACTGAGAAACATCAAAAGAGTCAACACCTGGTAAATACTAATGAGAAAGAATATGAGCCCAAAGATGATCCTGATTAGTACACCAACACTGGTATAATTTTGCTGCAAGAGCCTGTCCATTCAAGATGGCAGAGCAAAGGCCAAGACCGCCCTCCTACTTAGGCTAACAAACAGAGGCCCACTTAAGGAGACTCCATTTAGAGGTTTGCAAATTACCACTCCACAAAAACTGGCACAAGAGAGAATCAAATTCCTTCTGAAAATACATAGGGGCTGCCTAAACCAAACTGCAATAAATAGGAAGAGCCTAAATCATTGACTGAATAAGGGTCACCCGAGCAGTAGTAGAAAGCAACTAATGGGTCCAATTGTTAACCTTTCGAGGCAACTTGTCAAGCAAGTCCTGCCAAAATAGACGAGGCTTCCTACCAACAACAATAGGGATGCCCAAATAAAGCAGGGGAAGAGACCCAATTTGAAATATCAAGATGTTAGCAATCCTCCTCTGAATAGGCTCCAGAGTATTGAAAAAATAGTTTGAGGATTTATGCTCATTGATTTTCTGACCTGAATCAGCTAAATAAATATCCAAAGTTCGTCTAAAGGACTCAGCTTCCTAAAGTTGAGCGATCCCTATAAGAGTAGTATCATCCACAAACTGGAGATGAGAAAGCTTTGGCACTCCATTACCCCAACTCCAACCACAAATCAGGCCCTGGGAAACTCGAGTCTTAATAAAACGGCCAAGGCCCTCAACCATAATGATAAATAAATAAGGAGAAAGAGGAACCCCTTGGCAAAGACCCCTGGAGGCTCCAAATAACTCAAAAGGCTCCCCATTTAGAAGAACAAAGAAGGATGAAGATGACACACAACTCATAATCCAGCTAACCCATTTTGAACTAAAGCCAAAGCCAAGAAGAACTTTTTGTAAAAATTGCCACTTATCTCTATCATAGGCTTTATCCATATCCAACTTGATGAACATAGATTTCTCCCTAGAAACAACCATAGAGTGAATGGCTTCAGAGGCAACAACCACCTTGTCTAGAATTTTTCTTCCAGCCACAAACCCCCCTGTTTAGTCAAGATCATAGTGGGTAGTCAAGGTTTAAGCCTCTCAACAATCAACTTAGTAATAATTTTGTAGACCACATTACATAAGGCAATAGGCCGAAAGAAATCCAGCTGATTAGCACCCTCCTTTTTGGGGATAAGAACAAGAAAGGTAGAATTAAGGGCCCTAAGCAATTGTTTGCTAACATAAGATTCCCAGACCACCTCTAATAAATCCATCTTAACAATATCCTAGAATTCCTGAAAAAATACCACTGGAAACCCATTAGGACCGAGAGCCTTACGCATCCCAAAAACCACCTCTTCCAACTCAAACAAAGATATTGGATGTATAAGGGAATCATTCACCATACTGGTAACAATAGAAGGAATGCAAGCAAGGATCATAATCTCCTCATTTCCAGTAGGAGGAGAGTCATTAGAGAAAAGAGCAGAATAGTATCTTCTAGCTTCATGAGACATAGCTTGCATAGTAGATACCTAAATTCCATCTGAATTAACCAAAGAGGATATATAGCTCTTATTCCAACGGGCGTGCACAAATTTATGGAAAAAGACAGTATTCCTGTCCCCTTCCTAAAGCCACTCAACCCGGTCCTTCTGTTTCCAAAATATCTCCTCCTTAAGTTCCCACTCCTCCAAATCTCTAACAGCCTGGGATTCCGCTCTACCTAAATCCTCTAAAAAACCAAGATCTCGAATTTGACGAGTGATAACATCCAGATGTTCTTGAGCCCACCTCTTCATATAATAAAGATTACCAAAGCATAGTCTATTCCATTTCTTAAGCTGCCATTTAACATATTGCAATTTCTTGACAAAAGAGTACATAGCAGTGCCATAGGCAAGGCCACCATCTGTCCACCACAGTACCATTAAGTCATGAGATTGTGTTATTATTTAATTAAGTACCATATAATTTAATAATGTCTTGAGAACAAAAACCATTGGTCGAGTACTTGGTTTGGTTATAGTAAGGCAAGACATTATAGTTTTTTCAACTTGATAAAAACACATACTATCATCAGACTTAAGGGGAACAAAATATCTTTGTATTATAGAATCACCGTAGTGGCAAGGTGAAAATGACGACATGACTTCCAATGTGATTGAAATTCACTCAAATTGAAATTGTAATGGGGCCGAAATTGAGAAAACCATTTTTTAAAACAGGGTAATAAAAGATCATTTTGAAATCCAAGAGATTCATTATTGTTTCTTTCATCTCTGGACGAAAGAATAAAAAAGAGAAACACACAAAACAAAAACATAATTTGAAGCTCTTGGGAAATAAAATACGACTTATTTGGGTTTGGGACAACATAGTTGGAGACTAACTGGAAAGTGGCACCCTGTTCAAACTTGTTTGTGGCAACCATCAGAGAATGCATGGGGCTGCTCAGTTTGCAAGAAAAGGCACAACAACTTGTACTACACTTTGTTTACCAGGTCATGTACTTAAACCAAGCCTAGTAAGGCTTTGAGCTATTATTCTTTCTTTTGAGTTTCAAATTATGTTTCTAAGGGTTAAAAGAAAGTATTGAAATACAACCAGTATTCTTTTAGTTGACTGAGAATTGTTCATGATACAAGTAGGAAAGATGAATTTCATAAATGTACTGTATTAAGTACGACTGGGAGTCCATACCCTTGACAAAAGAAATTGCACAATATATGCAGTAATGCTGTGGTTTTTAATAATGTGATAAAATAAATTATACTGTACAACTGTGTTGGGTTCATAAAGAAAGAAAGAATTAATAAACCTTGCTATTATTTGCAATAGAATTGTGGTTAATTCTTCAATTTAGATTGATAAGTATATGCATATAATGCTCACTTATTTATCATAAGCTTATTTCAAAACTAGGTTTAAATCTGCAACACACCCTCTTGATTTTAGGGTGTATTTCTACCTTAGGTATACTCGTGAAAGTAGTAGAAGAGCTATAAAGACGACAGAATCATTTCCAACCATTAAGTAATACAAGAAGTAGAAATTACGACTCGACTATGAAGATGCTCTCACGTTGAGACTAACCTTCAAATGGACGAGATTGTTAAGTTACACTTAGCTTAGGAAAAGATGGACGGGCAAGAGTAGAATAACAATACTAAAAAATGCAATTACCATATTATTTATAACAAAACTCTTAGATATTGTAGTGACAGTAGAGTAATGTCATGCATTATAAAATTATAAATATTTAAGGTGTACATGAGAATTGGCAACTCATTAGCTCTGTCTTTTGCAACTAAGGCAATATTAAAAATTACATCTATGTCACAATAAATAGAGGAACAAATTAGGTAGCTACTTAAAGGATTATTGTTTGTCTACTTAAATTCCTATTCTACTCATGTGTGGCAATTAGTGGCTAAGTTGTGATAATGGTCAACCAAAACTTTAAATTCTAAAACAAAACCTATACCCTGGAACCTTAAGTTGCAGTCGAGTAGGGTGGAACTTTGACTTCATGCATTAGCGTGATTGCAACCAATATAAAACCTTTGGCCAAGGTGGCGTTCAAGTCAAAGAGCGTTAGTCAGTTCAATAGTTCATATATACACCCCAGTCATAGGTCATACTAGTTAGGGGTATCCTTTAGTGTATGACCGACTAGGGAGCTATGTAGGATTATACATCAGTCTTAGATGGCATGAGTTCAATTTCCTGTTACCTCCTTGCGAAGGATCGGGCCAATCTAGTTGGATATGGCATGAGGGACTAGTAAGTCCGTGGTTGGGCGGAAAAGCACCTTGATGATACTTTCCCTTCCCAAATAATTGGTAAAGTTATATATAGCAGATTTGGTGAGCATTTGGAAGAATGTAATCTACTCATTTAATTTGAAATGTTAGAATTTTCATTTACTTCAATTATTTTTGCTCATAGTAGAGATCTCTGCTCTATTCAAGTTTTAGTTTTAAGTTCAAGTTTCCTTGCAGTTAATTATTGTAGTTCTATATATAAATTGCAACTTTTTCCTTTCTTTTTTGCATCAAAGTTGTAATTTAATTTGCATAGATGAATGCATGTTACATATGGTATCAGAGCATCGGGTTTGACATTGAACCTAGGGCTCATCACAAAAACAACTTAAGATAGATAAGTGCAATGAAACATTTTGGTATTTATACCGGGATGTGAATTCACACTACAAAGCGAAAACGAGCTAGAGATCTGGTCTACTCTCCGCTATGGAGAGTAACAAATATCAAGCATGATTACTCATGTTGCTCAATGCGATCTGATGAAGAAACCCTAGCATATGCTATTAAGAGGTTAATCAGAGAAAGATAACCATGAATTGCTGCTAGGAGGGCAACAATGCGAACTAAAATTCTGGCTAACAAGGTGTTGGAATCCAAGAACACTGAGAGGGCGGGGGGGGTGAATCAATGTTCTACCAGAATGTTCAAATTTAACCTTATTATAACATGCTTTCACCAATCGGTAAACTGGTACATATAAGATTGAAAGAAGTAAAGCAATCAATAAGCCAATCACACAAATGAATACCATAACATAGAGAATTATACGTGGAAAACCTCAAAGAGGAAAAACCACGGTGGGATTTGTGACCCACAATATCAATCCACTGTCCATATGAAAAGATATTACATAATATGGGGGCTTGCACTTGCACTTGCAGGAAGACTTATAGCCTAGAGCACACTGCTCATCACAAAAGAGTCTCACTGACTACAATCACTTTCAATAAGAAAACATAAAACTGAACTCATAAAATGCATCCGCTATGCCTGATAGAGTTCCGGTTCAAGCTCTGATTGTTCCAGTTTTGAAACCCTAAACCCTTACTAGAATAACCTCTTACATAATCTTCGCATTACAACATCCTATATCTCTCAAGACATTCTTACATATCTCATATCCTATCATGTCACAAAATGATCTAATCAACTGACCTATATACCTTACAATCATTCATGCCTTATTTCGGCTTACATAGATAATTACAAAATGAATATACATGTCGGCTCAATTACATATATACATAAATATCAAAATCAATTGCCGATTGCCAGATCTCCCAAACGATGCCGACCTCCAATACCGGTGTCCATAGAATCCTTCCTACTGGTGAAGATACCTGTCGGTGCCGGTGTTGGTGCCGGTGAAGTGTTTGCTGGTGAACAACCAAACCAAGAAATGAAAGCTAGAACATGTTGCCATCAATGAAAACATATGAAACCAATCAAACGAGTGTCAATTGCCAACACAAGGCACCCAAACCTGCTAATGCAACACCTGACAATAAGACATCTAATACTGTTGTAAATAAACTTGAGATAGTAGAACAAAAGGAAACTCAGGTACCAACTCCGGGTTTTTGATTAGTACCCTCTTTTCATTTTGAAGGGCAGGAAGAGCCCATGACTGCTTTTGATAGTAGCTTTGAGATAGACCTTTACATTGTATATATTGTAAAAACAATTTTGGAAGTGCTTAGTATCAATAAAAATATCAATTTTGGGTTGTGTAAAATTTATGTTTTAATTTCATGCTTATAATTGATGAAATTAGATAGAAACTAAAACTGAATATTTCTGGAAACAACAAGATAATCAGATACATTAGTATGTCTCAAAACCAGGAAGGTGGAGGAGAATCTGGAACCATGAAGACTCCAATTGATAAGTTAGGTAGACTTATTTGTATGGTAGAAAACACTCAAGATAGACTCTGAGTTTTGGAGTAGAGGGGAGGTGGTCATATCGAAATCCACAGTGAAAATTATGAGTCTCAATCTAGAGACATGCATATCGAACAGTAACACACTCGTTAGAGTGGGTTCTTGGAAACTCAATCCCAAAACCATAACCAAAAAGATAAATATATAGTGGGAGCCATATCTAATGACATGAAAAAAGCAAAGCCTCCTCAATATGATGGGTTTGAAGGAGGAGATGTCGCCGAAGAATGGCTTACTGGCATGGAGAAATACTTTGAAATAAGGAACTATACAAAAAACATGAACATTGTTTGGGGGCTTACCAACTAATCGGAGAGGCTGCCGGTTGGTGGGAAAACAAGAAGGCTGAAATCAGTCTAATAAAGGACAATATAACATGGAATAAGTTTCTGGAAATTTTTAGGCAAAGATGGCTACCTCAACTATTCTTTGAGAAGAAATTAATAGATTTCCAAGACTTGAGACAAGGGGAACTCTCTATCCATGCTTATTGGGAGAAATTCACTTGCCTACTGAAATATGTACCTCGTTTTCAAGTGGATAAGAAATTCAAAATCAGGGAATTTATCATGGGCCTAAAAAACTGAATAGGAGATTCAATAGATGTCCTAGCTTCTACAACTATGGATGAAGCCTATGAAAAGGCTGTCGGGTAGGAACAAAAATTATGCAAGGACAACTCAATAAGAGACAGGAACATAAAGAAGAGCAACTGGACACAATCTTCTCCGACCTTTAAGAGGAAAGGGGATACATATGGATCAAACAATAAGAACAATAAAGGTTGTAAAGGTGACCGACAAGATAGCCGAGGTGATCGGAAGGGATTCGATAAACCCCAAAGAGACATTGGGGGAAACAATAATAGAACAAAAAAGAAAGGACCACCGATGGGTTGTTATACTTGTGGTGGCGAGCACTACGCCTACCAGTGCCCAAGTAAACAACAAGGTGGACAACAACAGAGGAATCTGCTGCCACCTCAACAAAAAACTTTCTAGTAGAGGATTCATGCAGCAGTTGATAATCAGCAAGCAAAATATCAGTTTACTCTAGTGGAAACCCCAGGTATATTATATGGTATCCCTATTACGATAGCCATAGATACAGGAGCCACTAAATTTTTTATTTTACCTAAGTTGCCTAGTAAGTTTCCAAAGAGGGCTGACTTTATGGCTAACTCTTGGTTTGTAGAGTATGCAAACCAGTAAAGAGCTTGGGTAGAGAAATGCCTGTTTGGGGCAAGGGTTGATTTTCCAAACTTCACCACTAATGTCGACCTATTTGTAGCACCTCTAGGCACCTATGATGTCATTTTAGGAATGAAGTGGTTAGGGAAACACAAGGCTAGGGTCAATTGCTTTGACAAGTCAGTTGAATGTCTAGATGATTTTTCTAGTAAGGTATTCCTACAAGGAATCCAACAAGAAGTCAAATTGCGGCAACTTTATGCCATGCAATTAAGACAGAGTGAAAGGAAAGACTAGCAAGTGTTCACAGTAAAAATGGAAGAAATCAATGACTTCGAGGATGTTACTTGGCTAACACCTAGTTTGTAGAGTATGCAAACCTATAGTACCCCTCCTTGATCAACCTCTTTTGTATGTTTTTGATTGACTTCAGTGACTGTTCAATGGAACATTATTGTATATTGATTCAGATTATATGCGATGTTATTTCATGCTTTATCTGGATCTGTGGTGTATGATTTTATGTAGTATCTCAGTGCTTATGATTATTGTTATTTTATGGATCATTATCATGGACTGACACTCTTACCTTATATTGCGATGCGTTATTTATTGTTGCGTGTTTGCAAGTGTATTGGGATGCGAGGAGACGATTTTCCTTCATTCACTTTGGTGAGACAGAGAACGTCACGACTCTCCTTCATCGATGTGCGTGCCGTGCTTGTATTTATACATTTGTCTATATGCACGTGTGGATTCTTTGGTGTAGGACATTGCAGGTACTAGTACTGGGAAGGTACGAGGTATTGACTCCACCTGGTTTCACAGGTTTGAGCATGCCTTATATATCCGATGAGAGTGGAGGAGACAGTTGTTGTACCTTAGTTTGACCCGCAGTTACACTCATGTGAGTGTTGTCAGTCGGTTGTCTTTCTCGTCTGGCTGTTATGCGAGTCATGGTGCCTTGGTTTGGTCATTTGAGAGTTGTCATTTGATCATTCTTGGTTTTGCGTGTTTTCGTTTATTTAAATGGTTATTTAATTGAATGGATGATGTTATTTTATGCTGGCGTAATTAGTTGATTATTATGCTCTGTGATTATTGATTAAATTAAATTAATGATTTGCTAGATTCAATGGTTAAAGGGCTTATTTATTTTGTAAGGTGCCTTGATATATTTTGGAAGGAAATAAATAATTGCCTAGCCATTTAAATGTTAAATGATTATGTTGAAAGAAAGTATTTTTGGAAATAGAAATTAATAAAAGCTTTCCTTTTTACTTTTCCATTTGACCTTTTCATTTTAATTGTTGAAGAAGAATTATTTTTAAAAAGGAGTAAATTTGATTGCTTTTTAGTTTTAAAATATTTAAATCTGATTGGATGGAATAACTTTTTAACCTAGAAAGTTTAGGTTAAAAGAGATTTTTCATGCTATTCTAGGGATTCATGGGAAGAAGGAAGAGGGAAATTTTGGAGAGAAATTCTGGAAAACTTCCTGGAGGAACTGGAAATACGACCTGGTTTGCAAGATTGGAAACTCTTCATCTTGTTGCTTGCTATTGCTTCAAGGTTGGAGGTTCTCTTCTTGTTTTTGAAATTTGATTTTGAATATTTCAGTTTCTTCCAGTGTGTTTGAAAATGCAAATCTACCTGTAGATTCTTGTGGAATGTTTGGAATGAAAGAAAGAGTGTTTATGATTGTTGGTTCTGTGAAATTTATATTATATGTTTGCATTTAGGAAAGATATGGTTCATTTCTCTATCTGCTGTGTGTTTGTTCTTGAAAACCAATTTCTTGTTTTACCTCTTCTATTTGGAAAGAATGAACTAGATTTAGCTAGCTATGCGCTTTCTAGTATCTCGTTGTCCAAGATTTCGGGTTTTTGTGGGATTTCATTTCGCCATGTGCCCGTGAAATGTTCCAGAAATGAATCGTTTTCATGTTAAAATGATTGGGTGGAGTGTTGATTTTTAATGCCTTGGAGGCATGCATTTTTTTTGTTTTGTTGACCTTACCTCACCCCATGATGGGTTAGTCCCACCACGTGGGTCGGTAGTCTCTACTGCTACATGGTAGCAGTACTATCGGTCGGTAGCTACTGCTACCGACGGTGGCAGCACTACCAGTCAGTAGGACTGCTACTGGACGGTAGTGCTTGCTACCGGTCAGCAGTGGTACTACTGGCAGATAGTGCCTATGGCTCCAACAACGACACTGTTGTGGATTGGTTTCGACCCTCGCGTTACTATGTACCCTCACCGGTACAAACTGGTTAGTGTAATGAAGTTAAATTTTTTTATATAATGAAATGTATTTTTTAAAAATGGATTTTGTGTTGAATGAAAATAGTGATTTTCATGTGAATTTTATTATGTGGTTAATAAATTTATCTATGGAAATCAAGGCATGAATTAGGAATTCAAATTGGTTAATTTGGATATATTTTGGAAATGGATTAAATGCCTGTTTGAAATTCATGTTTAATTCGGTTGAATGTTTAATGTGGAATTTCATTCCTGATGGAATATTGATTTGGAAATTGATTAGATGTGACTGTTGGAAAATAGTGTTTTATTTAATTTCCAATCAATGATGTTGCAAGTGCGTATGATGCTGTTTTTCTCAAAGATTGTCTGAGTGTGGACTTAGTGAATTAGCTGTCCTTGCAAGTGTATATTGTGTTTTTTTGGGTTTGTGGTTCAGCCGTCCTATGGTGGCATATTTGGTACCTTTGACCAAGTGATATAAGTTGGCTTTGTTGTCTTAACCATGTAGTGTCTTTGCTTTATGGTTGTTTTTGATAGTGGTGGTTATGGCTATCTGCTTCGGCATAAGGTCCTTGAGGAGTGACCTTGTCTGTTTAGTGTCCTTGGAGAGAGTGGCTTCCGATCAGGTTACCCCTGCGAAAGTTAGATAATAAGTGATAATCTAATTAATTGATTAGGTGGGTAGATTCATAACATTAATAAGATAATGGTACCTTGCACATAGGCGAGTGCTCATACAGGGCTCATAATGTTGTGAGAAGGCCTGGAATGGCAAACCGACCGCCTTGTCTTCATGAAAGGCTGGAAGGGTCCGCATGAGACTTAGTTGGAGCCGCAGGTTCGGGAGAGGTTACCAGGATAGAGAGCCGAGACCTAGGAGAACCTACTGAGGTAACCATCAAGCTATGTGATGACACTCTCTCTTTAGGTTCACTTGTGTGCGTGATGTCGGTTCACTTGTGTTTTGTGATATCGAGTCATTTGTGTATTTGTGATGTTGAGTCACCTGGAATATTGTGGAGTCTCTTGTGTTGTCATGGAGTCATATTGTTTTGTCGACCATGTCATGCTTTTGCTTGCTTTAGGGTCCTCAACTATCTCCTAGCATGGTGAGGTGATTCCATTTATATCTTTATATGTATATTGAGAAGCTATGTACTGGAAGAGCAATGTAGTCCCATGTTGGGATGTTTTTTATCAGTTTCCTTTATGATTTTTGTACATGCTTAATGAAGGATTTATAATGTATCTTTTCAATCTTTCAATGGTGTAATCTATTATTGCTTATGGCTTCTTGTGATTATTGAGTTAATGATTAATATTTGGATTAATGGTTATTGTGGAATTTATCTTATGAAGTTAATTCTTTGTTGGTAACCCTTAAGAAATTCTGGTGTAAGTCTTCCGCTTGTGTTATCGTGCATATTGTGTAAATGTACTTATGATGTTTATACTTTTTAAAAAAAAATTGTTTCACCCTTGTTGTGGGTTTTTCCTTCGGGGTTCCCAGCAGGGCATTACAAAACTAGTCAAGAGCTCGGGTAGAGCAATGCCTGCTTGGGGCAAGGGTTGATTTTCCAAACTTCGCCATTGAAGTCGACCTATTTGTAGCACCTCTAGGCACCTATGATGTCATTTCTAGGAATGAAGTGGTTAGGGCAACACAAGGCTAGGGTCAATTGCTTTGACAAGTTAGTTGAATCTCTAGATGATTTTTCTAATAAGGTATTCCCGCAAGGAATCCAATGAGAAGTCAGATTGCAGCAACTTTCAACCATGCAATTAAGACATAGTGAAAGGAAAGACTGCCAAGTGTTCACAGTAAAAATGGAAGAAATCAATGACTTCAAGGATGTTAAGTATCATGATGACATGATGATGTATGAGAACTATGATCATCATGAAGAAGAATTTAGTGAAAGTGGGAAACTAGAAGAGTCTTTTGAAGAAAAGTATCCCTATCTTCGAGACTATCAGGATGTGTTTCTAGAAGAACTGCCTAGTTTTCCACCAAAAAGGATATTCAATTTCTCTATCAAATTAATACGAGGGGCAGGTCCAGTATCTAAGGCTCCCTATCGTATGACAACAATTGAGTTGATGGGAGTTAAAGGCACAACTTCAGGAACTACTAAGTAAAGGATTGATAAGACCTAGTGTGTCGCCATGGGGGGCACCAATGATCTTCGTCAAGAAGAAAGATGAGACTCTCTGACTTTGCATTTATTAGAGGATGTTGAATAAGCTGACAATTCAAAACAAATATCCTCTACCCCACATTGATGATTTATTCGATCAAATGCGTAGAGTTGCGGTTTTCTCTAAGATTAATCTATGATCATGATACCGTCAGTTGAGATTGAGAGATGAGGATATTCATAAGACTGCCTTTAGAACTCGTTATGGGAATTACGAGTTCACTGTTTTACCATTTGGTCTCACCAATGCCCCGACCACTTTCATGAATTTAATGAATATAGTATTTCACGATTGCCTCAACAAGTTCATCTTGGTGTTCTTGGATGACATCTTGATATATTCTAGGAATGAGAAGAACACTTGCAGCATTTGCATATTGTCCTACAACGCTTGCGGGAAAACAAACTATATGGAAAACTATCTAAATGTACTTTCTTCTAGAAAGAAGTACAATACCTAGGGCATATAATATCCACTAAGGGGATAGCCGTAGATATGACAAAGATCAAAGCAATTTTTGAGTGACCAACTTCAAGGAATGTACATGGAGTAAGAAATCATGGGTTTAGCTAGGTATTACAAAAAGTTTGTAATGAACTTCTCACGCATAACATATCCCATTACATCACTATAGAGGAAGGGAAAAAGATTTGAGTGGTCTGAAAAGTGTCAGGTGACTTTTGAGCTCCTCAAAGAGAAGTTGACCATAACACCAATCCTAAAGGTGCCAGATTTCGAAGTCCATTTCATGGTAGTGACTGATGCTTCAGGGGAAGGATTGGATGGAGTCCTCAAGCAAAATGGACAAGTTATAGCTTATGAGTCCCAGAAGCTTAAAAACTATGAACAAAATTATGCACAACATGATTTGGAGCTCATGACAATAGTTTATGCGCTACAAATGTGGCGTCACTATTTGCTAGGTAAACCATTTGAGCTTCGATTAGATCACCAGGGATTGAAATACATCTTCCAAGAACAGTTTATCTTTAATAACTTTAACAAATTTACCTTCAACATTAAGATTGTAACCCAAGTTAACCCAACTCTAATTATACCTTAACATCAAGATTGAACCCTAATTGAACCCTAAACCTAATTGAAAGAGTAACAACAACTATGAACTTCAATTAAATAGTAACCCTAATTGAATTCTAATCCTAACCCTAACACCAACCCTCACCCTAACTGAACCCTAATTCAATTATAAGCCTAACTGAACTCTTAATAAACCTAACCCTAATCAAACTATAACCTTGAATCTAAAACAAAATTAAATCATACCCCACATTCAACCCTAATCCTAACAGTAATCCTTATCCTTATCGAACCCCAACCCTAAAAAAACCATAACCTTAACCCTAATTAAATCATAACGCGAATTTAACCCTAATCCTTACCCTTTTTGAACCCTAACCCTAAGCGTAAGTGAATAATACTCATAATTAAACTCTAACTCTAGCCAAGGTAATTAATTGTAACTCTAATTGAACTTTAATGATAACTCTCAAAATTCTAATCCAAATTGAACCCTAACCTTAATCCTAACTAAAATTGAACCCTAATTTAATTGTAACCCTAAATCTAACTCTATTCCCAACACTAACAACAACAGTTGTAAATCTAACCTTATATCTAACACTAAAATTATTTCTAACCTCAACAATAACAATAATTGCAAATCTAATGTCAAACTTAACCACAAACACAACCCTAGAACAAACATTAATTCTAAGTGTAACTTTAATCATATCTATAATTACAACTCTAACCCTAACCCTAACAATCACAATAACTTTAAACCCAAGCCTAACTTCTTATCTATATGTAACCTTAGCTTTAAATCTAACCCTATTTCTAAAAGAGACACTAATACTAATTGTAACCCTAAGCCAAATCTTAATTCTAACCCTAAAAAATGTCAATGTTAATAAATGTTATTTTTCAATTATGGTTAGCATTCAATTACCTAGTTATGGTTTATTAAGGGTTAAAAGAATAAGGTTAATGTTTAATTTAGGGTTAGTTTTAAATTAAGGTTATAGTTGAATTAAGGTTGGACTTATACAAATTAAGGTTATTACTTAGGGTTAGGATTCAAAAAGTATTAGAGTTCAATTATAGTTAGGGTTATGATTAAGGTTAGTATTCAATGAGGGTTAGGATTTTAATTAAAGGATTAAGGTTCTAGACATATAGTTAGGTTAGGATTCTAAGGGTTAGATAATAGTGAGAATGACATTATTTTTATGGTTAAGGTTCAATTGAGGTTTAGAGTTAGGGTTAGTATTCAATTAGGGATAGGGTTCAATTAGAATTAGGGTTACTATTAGGGTTCAATTAAGGTTAAGGTTTGAGTAGGATTACAATTTAATTAAGGTTCAATTAGTTTTAGGGTTGAATTAAGGTTAGTATTCACTTATGCTAGTATTATAGTTCAATTAAGGTGAGGGTTGTATGATAAAGTTTGGGGTTAAGGTTAGGGTCAAGGTTAGCATTAGGGTTCAATTATAGATAGGATTAGGGTATTAGGGTTATGATTCAATTATGGTAATGGTTATTGTTGGGATTTAATTTGCATTCAACATTACGTTTAGGCTTTAATTAGGGTTAGGGTTCAATTAGGACTAGGGCTCAATTAGGTTCAGGGTTGAATTTGAGTTATGGTTTAATAAGGATAGGGTTTAATTAGGACAAGGATTTAATTATGGTTAGGATTAGGGTTAGAATTCGATGAGTTTTATTGTTAGAGTTTAATCAATCTTAGAGTTAGAGTTTAATTAGGGTTAGGGTTAAACTTTAATTAGGGTTAGAGTTAAAGTTCACTTAGGGTTTAGGGTTATAGTTTATTTAGGATGAAGATTCAATTATAATTTAATTAGGGTTAGGATTAGTGTGAGGTTTTAATTAAGGTAATAGTTAGTGTTAGTGTAAGGTTTAAGGTCAAATTCGTGTTTAATGTTAGGGTTATGTTTCAAATCAGGTTTAATTAGGATTAAGGTTAGGGATAGATTTAAAAATAAGGTTAGGTTTAAATAGAGTTAGGTTTCAACTAGGATTAGAGCTAGAGTTAGGGTTAAGGTTAAGGTTCAATCAAGAATATAATTTAATTAGGGTTCAAAGTTAGGATTAAGGTTCAATTAGGGTTTAATAAGGATAAGGGTTAGAATTGAGGAAAGAGTTATGGTTAGGGTATAATTAGGTTTATGATTCAATTATAGTTAATGTTTATATATAGGATTCAATTAGGGTTAGGGTCCTTTTAGATCTAGTTTTGTACCAGTGTTTCATTTTTGTATGATGATATAGACACCTACAGGTGTTTTTGTAGCCATTTTTGAGATATTGATATCATTGTATCATGACACTTATTATTTTTTGATATATGTGAGATGAGACCTGTCCCTAGCGGCTATATGCTTATATGATGATGCATGATGAGCATGATGTTTACTTATGATGTTTTGATCATTTATATGCATGTCTATGATTCTATATGATGATACAATTATGCTATGTGATGTTATATGCTTATGTGACCATGTTTATGCACTTACTATAATGAAATGATTTCTATAATGCAGCTATGATGTATGGTTACTTATGATGGATGCATAATGCAATGTGATATATGTGAGGATGTTTATATGATGCAAAAATGTAATGCTTATGATGCACTTGTTTATAACATGATGATTTATATGCCCCTAGCATGATTATGATGTGTGCGCTAGATTATGATGCTATGGTGTTATTATGATATGGATGGATGCATTTATGATGATTATGTACTAAGGTAATGGATGCAAGACGCATTTGTATGATAATGAAATTAGGATGATATGTAGGACTTGTTATCTATTTTTTGACTTTTAGGCTAAAAATAGCTTCTCACAAAGTTATAAGTCTTCATGATAAATTTTAGAGTAGTTAGGAGTCAAAACGAAAAAATTAAATGTTTTGTAGATTAATAAGTGTATTGCAATCATCAAAAAATCTCTCTGATATGCAAAAGGTTCTAAAATATTTCATAATTTTCTCTCCCATGTTGAAAAGTCAATAAATGTGTTTATTTTGGAAGAGGAAAATTTGAGAGAAAAACTTAGAGTTCATGGGAGCTTCACGTACTCTTAGGGTTTTCTCAAGTTTACCCTAGTTCAATCTTTGAAATCAGAGTTCCGCTACGTGAATAAGTCCATGCAAACTACGTTTGTGCTGCATAATCAAAGAATGGTTAACGAAAGAGTTACCTAAGCATGCAAACATTTTTGCGTGAAGATCTGATCAAAAGCTTCATTAATTAGTTGAAGGGCAAATAAAGGGAGGCTCAAGTAGATATCTTCACAAGAAGGTAGGGTTTCAAAGCTCATTCTAAGTGAAAAAAAGAAAATATCTTGTATCCTTGTGCATTGGATTTTCTTGCTAGTGATAAAACAGTCATATGATTGTTAAGATGGTCATGATCTCCTAGCTAGTGATAAAACAGTCATATGATTGTTAAGATGGCCATGATCTCCTATTTTCAAAACAATGAGAGAAATTTTTCAATCCTAAGGATAAGAGAAAGTAACCCTTGGAGAAATAATGGTCTTTGGAGAAGTCCTTACCATGATCAATCTTCTATTATGGGAATATTAAGATTTTAGTCATCATCAAATCTTTCATATAGCTCCGTGCTTTAAATATTTTCTTTCGTCTGTCTATTCTATTTAAGGTCAAGGAAAGAAAATTACAATATCAATGAAATAGAGATGAAAGCCTAGCCATCATGGAGGCATACACATAGTTTGGGCAAAGATTTTGAAGTTACAAAATATTGAGCCTAAAGTCCTACAAGAATGACATAGATCAAATCAAAGGAAATATTAGTCAAAAGGAAAATAAGGAGGTCCTCAAATCAAGAAAAGAAATAGCCAAATATTTGAGACAATAAAGACTGAGAAGGACAAAAGAGGAATAGAGTTTGAGGAGAAATGATGGCAGTGACTTCTTATGTCATAGAAGGTTTAGGAGATAATGTGCTAATGAAAGTATGAGTAGTCCCAGAAGTAATAAAAGATCCACAGTAAGAAAGAAGGGATATATAAACAAAGGATCTAATAGTAAAAAAATAGAGATATGGTGGAAAAAGAGTTGAAAAGCCATCAAAGATTTCAGAGCAACCAAATAGAACAAGAGAATAGTCACAATATGGTAAAGGAAAGTCTCAAGAATCATGAACAACGAATACATAATTGAATGCCAATGGTCATCTTGAAAACCTTCATGAGTAGCAACACAATATCATGAAATATTTAATATCCTCCTAAGATAGAGGACCTGGTAAAACTTCTAACACAACAAGGACAACAAAGAAGCCAGTCTTGAGGTATTTGCAAAGACAAGAACAAATCTATTGTTGCAAAACAAGGCCATAATGCATGATAACAAAGGTTAGATGTGTTTTCACTTCTTGCCATGACATAATTCCAAATGACGTGTCAAGGAATAAAGATTAAGATAGTTTGTAATCTAGACAGTCTAAAACAACAATCTTATTACAATGTGGAGGCATCTATAAAAGCATCAATAGAGCTATCATAGCAAGTAAGAGAACACAAACTTCACAAGGAATAAGCAATCTTGATAGCAACCAAGACAACAAAGACAAGGCTTTCAAAACAATGAACATGGGTTGAGCCTTGTAATAGTCAAACTCATTCAAATAGCCCTTATTAAGCATGTTTCAACTTTGAATCATGGATATCTTTATTGACAACAAACCTAGGATAGTCAAAACAAGGTTTGCATGGTGATAAAGATAACCATGTTGACAATCAAAACAATAAGAGGACAAAGAAGATGATTGTCTTAGAGACAATGAAAGAAGTGAGTAAAGATTCTAAATGCAATCACAAATCATAATAAAAGACCCTTAAGAGTAGTCACAGTCCTAAGGAGGACAAGTTATCAAAATTATTTCTTTCTTAGACACTCTAAGGAGGCTTTGAGACAGAGCTTGGGACAGAGCATGAAAGGACCAATATCCATTGAACTAGGTTGTAAGAGCCAAAATAGTAAATTTTTTTTATGTGTTTCTTTGTCACAATAGTGCTACAAGGTTAGAAGAATGAGAAAATAATAATGAAAGTCTAAATCTTGGAGATAACATTAAGACTTAAGATAGACATTAAAAGACCTTAATACATGTCGAGAAGTAGTATAGTAGATATGAATGTTCCAAGAACAACAAAAGAAAAGTCACCATATAAAATAAAGATGAGAGTCTAGCATATTGGAAAGACACATTGACCTTTGCTGAAGATGGATGCGAAAAGTCATCACAAGAAATGTTCAATTTCATTCTTATGCCACAACCCAATAACAATGACAAAATCTTTTCTCTATCAAAATATAGTGAGAAGACCTAGATAACATAGACCAAAGGGCAATAATGTTTTCTATTCACCCAAATGTCCAAACCACAGAGAAAGCATTGGCATATGAATGAAAAAACTAGAATGAAAAGAAGATAGATATACAATATATATACAAATCACAGAGCACCATAGCAAAAATCTCCATGACAAGATCAAAAAGTGTAGTAATATGAATTTTAAGATAGAGGATAGAAGCAATCATAGAGAGTGTGACAATCATTAATGATAGTCACAGACCTAGAAAAACAACTGTATGAACAAGGATCAAAAGCTTTCAAGTGAAATATTGATAAAGATCTATGAATGCAACAAAGGTTAGCAAACAGTCCATGGAATGGATAGAATGGAAGAATATAAAGAGACAAAGGCATCATAGAGAATAATCATTGCAAGTAAAGGATAGTGAAAAGCATGAAGAACAAAGGTCTGAACCAAAGAGATAACAATGGCAATAACTGATCGAGTCATATGAGATCACAAATAGCTAAGGAACAATCAAAAGAGTGAGCAATTCATAGCAGTCAAAGGTATTTGTAAGTTAAGAAAGAGCCATGAGATGAGCAAAGAACATAGTAAATGTAATGCCCAAAGCTACAGAATGCAATCATATCAAATAAACAATCATAGCTCTTAAGACAGTGAGAAGGCAAAAGTTTAGAGCAGGGACTTGTCTCAGTCAAAGAAATAATAGTGGTAGAAAGGTCCTATATGATAAAGAGAAGACAAGCCTTAATGATAGGGGTAAGGAAGGAGAATACAATGTTTGCAGTCCTATTGACAATGTTTGAAAGCTTCTATTTGGAGAAAGAAAAAGGCGGCCATTAAAGAACTTTGAGAGCAGTCAAAGCACATAAAGGACTGCTAGGATAGATTTAATAGAGAATTCACAGTTAGCAACCACAGTCACAAGACACCATATCAAGATGTTGGTGATTAGAATCATTTAGAGTAGTCATATTCACAGTAATAGTCCCAACTTGAATTATGGTCTCCATGATAGTGAGCAAAATTTTAGAAAGATACTGATAGCGATGAACAATCTTTCCATGGAGTTATAAGTAATGTCAACAGAGCATGTGATATTCATTCATATGGCTATTATAGTGTCATTGAAATGAAATATTCATGACTATCATCAATCAAGACAAAGCACCAAATGATTTATAACAATGCATATGAAAGTTTGACAATAAAGAATGTAAACCTTGAATGTTAAGGGTTGTAAAAAATCTTAACCAAACAATAATCTAATGATAAGGATTGCCAAATACTAATCATGTGACAATGTTAATGCCTTGATATCCTTTGCTTTGAAAAGAGCAATTTCAAACTCTTTGTATACAATCACTCAAAGAGATAAGTAATGAGTTAATACATCATGCAAATAGTTCAAGAACAATTATTGGTGAGGAAAGGAGGAATTTGCAGCAATTTATCATCATTTTAAGGCCCCACACAAGTACAATATCACTTGGGATAAGGTTGAGAGTAGATCAACCTTAGTTCCCAATAGTTTTGAGTGCCTTTTTGCATGCTTTCAGATCAAATTTGACCTCAAAGAGCTATATCATGCAAGATGGAGATGAAAACAAGAAAGAGGAGTAGCAGTTCAAGTTGAGTTTGAGGATTCAAAGAAGCAGTTCAGGCTCAGTTCCATCTTTTAGTTAGAAGAAGCTCCTTTTTTATATAAAGGTTGTAGCTTCTTAAATCTCTTTCAAGTTTAGCAAAACAATTATAACTCAACATTTTAAAATTCTAGAAGCTATTTGTATCAACAATTCCTTCCAAATTCAATAAAGAGAGCAACAATTTTCCTTCTAAAATCTCTTATGTTTTAGCCTTTTGAATGAGTGATTTGATGTATTTACTGTGTTTCTTTTATGAATCCTCCATATGTGTCTCATTCATGTACCATTAAGACAAAATCATTCATGATAAATACAGGTTATGAGTTCTTTTAGGTTGATTCAGTTCGTTTGAAATTGTGAAACATTGTTTCCTCTATACAAATGCTAAAACAAAAGGCCTTATAAGTTATTTATGTATTCCATGATCTGAATTAGGTTGTGAATGAACAAGTTTTTTTTCATTGACTCTAGTTGTCAGTTTAGGACAACTAATAGAATCAAAACATTTGGTGCATCACCTCCTCTTAGGATATTTTCAGTTTCAAGGAATCCTTCTATCCCTTTTCCCATAAAAGTTAGTTTGTAGGAGTTCTATCCAGAGAACAATCTCACTGTAGAGATTCACCTTCATTACAAACAATGCATAGGCTCAAAGGTGTTTCCATGTTTCACAGGATTACTAAGCTCCCAACTTAGCAATGCGACACAATCCTCTGTGACAATAGGACTAACTATGTGGTGATGTTAGTTGTATGAATAAATTTATTTTTGGTGTGTCATTATAAAGTGGAAAATTCGGGGCTTAGCAAGTTCAATTGACTAAGCCGATTTTCACTTGGAGGACTTAACATTCAAAAGAGGGGATGATTCCACTAGATCCAATCCTAAATGATGGAAAGAACTGAACACTAAGTAGATTGGTTGTGTTTGGAATGCATTTGACTCTCTTTTGTAAGTCGATTAGTTGAATTAAGACTAAGCACTGGAACTAAATACAAAGTAAACAGAAACAACGAGCAACAAATTCGGGATTCAGTCGTGCACTTGGATTTGAGAATTTTGAGATGATTTGGTGCTACTTTGTGAAATTTTCCAAAAGTTGTAGGGACCGTGTGTCCGGACCAGGTTGCCCTCCTATTGGTCCTTTGAACTTTCCGCACACCAAAAAGGGTTTTTCCATCTCTGCAAATAAAGCTCAATTTCAGAAGTACAGTTGCGCACCTGCTTCCTGCCCATAGAAAGAAAGGGCAATGTGTTGGGAATAGGGGTTTGACTTATTTGGAATTAACCAAGTGGTTGAAATAATGTAATTGAAATGTCTGAAAGTAGAAATCCTCCTCTTTGAGGGGATGTTGAATTTATTGAAAATGAAATGCTTATACCTCTATAGTGTCATAAAATTGCACCTCGTGCAATTTTAACCACATTTGAGGTCCTCACCTTAGCGATGACATCCCCCAACCAAGACCTATTTCTACATTTTCACCCCTTGCCCCCTTCCTGTTTGAGCCCTATTACATTCAAGAAGCAAAGCAATCATCATCAAGTTGCAGATCTATAAGGTATACATTTCCATTGTTTACATTCAAGCATTTGCAATTACTTTCTTTCAAGGTTGATTCCTCAACTAGGGTTTGACTGAGGCAAACTCCTATCCACAACCCCTTTTCCTCTCTTTTCTATGTGTAGGTTGTAGGTGCGCATTTGTAATTGCAGGTTTGGGCTTCATTTGCAGAGAGAGAAGAACCCTTTTCGTTTCGCGAATTTTTTGGAAGACCATGTGCATTCCCTCCATGGTCTCGATGAATTTTCTCTAAATTTACATGGTAGATCCGTATCAGTCTAATTAGCTCAAATCTGAAGTTACAACGTGATCCCGAACCGGTAGCTCCTCATTTCACTCATTTTCGCTCTCTTTTCCACATAGTGAACAAGTCAACTTTCTCATTTACAAAAGAGGGTAAATCACACTTCAACCCTTGCAATCCACTTGGAATTCACATCCTTGTCTCCCTTGGATTTAGATCTAGTGGATTCAAGCCCCTCTTTTGAATGTAATGTTCTCCCAAGCAAAAATCATCCTAGTGGCTTCCTTTCTCTCTCCTAGGTGGGGAGTCACTAGGATCCAATTTTCCACTTTACAACCTCCTTGTGAAGTTTTTCTTGCTTTCACATGGAATTATGATTTCATGAAGTGGAATGATGATATCCTCTTCAATGCTTGAAATATTGACTCTATTGCTGCTCAAAATCTTGAAGGAAGATTGAAAATGCTTAATTTATCTTGAATACTTGATCTCCTGAATGCTTGGATGCTTGATTGAATTTCATATATCTTGTCCCTATCAAATGAGAGGGGAAATTCCTCTTATATACTTTCCCGTAGGATTAACTTATTAAATTTTCTGACTTGAGCCGCCATAGAGGGGATTTTCCCGCTTCAAATTTGAGATAGGTCAGGGGGAGGGGTCCAAGATAGGTCCCCATTAAGGGGGACTAGTGCACCATGCCTTGGTCTTGCCCTAATTTGGGGTAGGATCAAGGTGTAGGCAGGGTGCATTACTGAGTTGAATGAGGTTTTTGACATGTGTGAGAATAACTAGGTCTCCGATCAAGTCAAGGGGCGCAAACACTAAGGCGAAGACCCAAATGTAGTCAAAAATTGCAAGGGGTGCAATTTTAGGACGTTACATTGAGCCCCCACTTTAGCGGGAGTACGAGCTTACACAAATACTTGTGATAAAGTACAAGGAATTCAGATTGAAAGACTTTCACCACGTCAAAGAGGCAAGATTCACCAAGCCCCTAGTGGACTTTAGGATCTTATGACTTAAATGATAAGGTAAAATGGAAGATCATGAGAGAGAAAGAACCATGAATACAACTAGTAAGTTTCTCTTAGTATGAGATGAAAAGAATATACTAAAATCACAAAGCAAAGAGATATTTCACTTAGTCACTTTAAGTATCAAGAGAAAATTATGAGTGGAGTGTATGCCCCCACGTTAAACAGATTACACATGCCTTGCCAGGAGCAATTGCTTTAAGGTAGGATACACCTAAGAAAGACAAGCACATTATCACAATAATTTAGTCCCCAAGAGAGGATAAATCAAAGGATAATGAACACAAAACATAAAACACGAGGTGGTTTCCCCTAACTTTGGAGTCAGTATGCTTTTTATGATAACACATGTATATCATGTATATATATGTGCATAGAATTGTCCTCATCCTCCAAAGAAAGGAAACCACCATGGAAGAAGGGAACACGTGTCGTTTGAGTCAACATGGAAGAGACCAAAAGAGATCTCAACTCTTTGCATCGTCCTGAAGTAGACAACACTAGGGACAACAAATAGAAGAATAGGGAAACAAATAGAAGAATGTCAGAAATAAGCAAGAGAGGAGAGAGAGAAAATCTACGGTACTAATGAAGCTAATCAAGCATGTCATCTTCCCCTCGATATTACTGATAATTATTTTGGGAAGGTGGACAACACGCAAGAGGAGCCACATCGAGCATAGTAGATTGAGCTATCACAAGTTCCAAACAAGGACCATTCTCTAATGATGAGTCACTTTGTTCGTTACTGGGAGCTCGGATTAATGCTTTTGAATATTTTGTAGATAAATCATTGTTAACATCAATACATTCATATTTATCATAAAAAATATTAGGTTCAATATTTTCATCATTAACAACATTTTCACCTATTTATTCATCAAGGTTAATAAGAATAGGAGTTCTAATAGGAATAGAACTTGAACCATCATTTGTATTAAACATTTTGTGTCTTGGAGAATTAGGTTGAACATCTTGTTTAGGAGAAAATGAAATCACATCAATAGTTGGTGTGTTAGGAGAAGAAATGGTTTGGGAAATTGCTTCACAAGCTCTAGCACAACATCTCTGTCGGCGTTCTCCCGCACAACAACTTCGTCTAGTTTTGGCTGAAAGTTGAGGAGGTTTAGGTTCATCAGGTATAGGATTCTGCTCTTCTTTTAGGGAAGGATAAATGGGTTGAGGTATTTTAGGTTGGACAATAGGAGAGGCCAATCATTTGTCTCTATAAGATGAAGGAGGAGGAACCACATCATATAAGGGAGGAATGGGAGGTGTAGGAAGGAGACCAGGTCCATCATGAGGAGGGATAGGTCTAGCCTTAGGAGGAATAGATTGATGCTTAAGAGGAAGATTTTTTTTACCTTTGGGAGGAAGAGTAGACTCATCCATAGGAGAAGGAATAGATTCTTCTTTAGGAAGAAGAATATCTCTATTCTTAGGAGAAAGGATACTCTTCTCTTTAGGAGGAGGAATAGGTGCCTCTTTGGGAAGAAGATTATTTCTTTCCTTAGGAGGAAGAAAAATCTTATCCTTAAGCAGGGGTATATGATCATCAAGATGAATGCTGAGGGTTGGATTTCTAGGTTTACTCAAGGATAAAATCATTTCATGTTTCCAATTTTGATATGATCTAAAGAGAGAATCACTTCTAGGTTGAAGAGGTTGGAATCGTTCGGACGAAAAGTAATGAAGACTAACATCTCCATGCCTCATTGTAGGTTGATACATGCTATGATTAATAGTTATGATTTCACCATTATGAGGAAATTTTAAAACACTTATGAACAGTAGAAGTGATCACTTTCATGGAAGAGAGCCAACGATGTCCCAACTTCACACGAAATTGATCAGATGTAGGAATGATAGCAAATTGAACATCGAAGCATTTAGTGTCGACATCAATAGGAAGTGTGATAGAACCAATAGCAGGACAAGAAAAGCCATCAAAAAATTTAACTATCAGATTAGTATCATCATATATTACTTGATGCAATTGAAAAGTATAAATAAATTCTTCAGTTATCACATTAACCATGGAAGTGGGATCAATAAGCACTCCTCTAGCTGACGAACCTTTGAATTTTGCACTTAGGTATAATGGGCCATCAGGTGCTTTAATAGTCTCACTAGGATCAAATGTGATGCACAAATCCTTAGGAGGTTCTTTTTGATATACAAGGTTCACCACATTGTTAGATTCACGTCCATCATCATTGGGAGAGAAAGAAAGATGACCAGTCTCAATCACATTAGTGTAATAAGATGGTAAAGGATCAGTGAAAATCTAAAGATTCTGATTAGGAGGAGTTACATATTTCTTTCCTTTATCATTCACACCTGCTACAAATATGGTATTGTTATCAATCAATTCTTTAATCTTACTTCTCAATGAAAAACATTTTTTAGTATCATGACTAGGCTAATGATGGTATTGACAAAAGGATTTAGCATCAAAGTAAGGTGAAGTTGTCTTAGATGGATCAAATGGTTTGATTTGGGGAACTTTTAACACATTCCTTTTTATTAATTGAGATATAATGCTATGCAAAGATTCATTCAAAGGAGTAAATTCTTTTTCTCTTTTAAAATATTTATACAAAGGGGGCACACCTATAGCGGCTACCAGGTGATTGTTGTTGTTGTCATTGAATTTGATGAGTCCTTTGTTTGGTTTGAACTTTGCAAACAGTTGTTGAGCACTATCACCCTTATCATTCAGAGCTATGGAAGGAGATGATTGTTCCAATTGACTCACAATCAGTTGATAATTGCGAAGTAATGCACACAACTACGAAAAGGAAGTAAAATCAGTTAAGAGAAGTTTATCCTTAATGCCTTTTTGTAAATTAACAATTAAATGTTGGCATTTGCATGACGATTGCATTAATGATATGTTATGTTGTCATTGATGTCAATTGAACCGGTAATGGTATTTATGATATTGCTGATATTGTTGTTATTATTGATATTGGATTGTAACCGGTAGGAAGAGCTTTGTGGAAGATGTTGTAAACCGGTATGTTAAGTTTGTGAGTTGAACCGGTAAATTGGTGTATAAGGTTAAACCTTTTCTATGCAATGTAATCGGTAAACCCTACCAGTTGTTTTTGTTAAACCCTAACCGATCAAGTTTGTTGGTTTAAGATCTAATGATGAGCGGTAATGATGGAGACACATGTGATCATTGAATGAGGATAAGTTCAGATTGTTTTGGTGCGTTTGTTCATTTGTTTGATTGTCTAGGGAATGATCAAAGTGGATTGCATCTAATGCATAGCGCGTGATGAGTTACAAATTTCGATGAAGCAATGATCATGAAGTAGTTGGAATTTTCTTGAAGAATGTGAAAAGATTGTTATGATTTCTAACAGTTAAGATTGAATTGACTTGTTTGTAATCTCTATGAGAGAATTAAGTTTTTGTTGTGTTACCAACCTAATTGATTTGTATTTAAGGTCGATGTAGTTGTTTGTAAGATTGTTGGGAAAGTGTTGGCTGAAACCAGTTGAGTGTGTGGTTGCCAAACTGGAGAATGGATCTGCAATTTGTGTAGAAGCAGATTGAAGCTTAAAAGGATCTGATCAAGCAAATGTAGTGCTATTCAGATAGATCAGAAAACCCATTGTTTTCTAACAATTACAACAAAATTCAAATCCCCTAACCAGGTAGGCTCTAACAAGCTTGGTTACTTCTTAAATCCTCTAACAAGGTGGTCCATTAGCTTGGATTCTCAAACCCTCTACCAAGGTTAATCCTAACACGGTATTTGCTTTTTCATCAAGACATTTTGTAAATCCCTTAACTGGGTGATTCCTAACAGAATCGGTTCTTAACATGACTTATTGTAAAAGCTTTAACATGCTTGGCTCCTAACAGGGCAAACTTCAGAAGAGTTCAAATAGCTATCCTTGTGAGTCTCATCTCACCGTGGATTTTACCTATTTGGGTTTTGCACATATAAACATTTGTGTCAAGTGGTGAATGTTTTTGTGGTTATGATCTTATTTGTTGATTTGATTGAGTACTTAACTATTCTTATAAGGCATGATAACTGGAAGCATTGAGAGATTGAATATGTTGAGATATGATTAAACATTTTGATGTTTACAAGATTGAAGTTGTTTACTATTAAGTTGTTATAACAGTTAACCGATTGATGTTGAGTATTGATCTTGATAGTGAAAATTTACTTTGTGAGTTTGAATTTGAGATTGGGAAGTTTGTATCAGTTTTTTAGTATACTGATTCACCCTCGCCACTTTCAGTATTCTACCAGATACTTATTCTTTCATCATACCATCATAAAAATATTTTGAATATCTTGATCAGGCACAAGAAAAGAAATCCGAGAATACAAATGCTTATATCTACCAATAAAACCAATCACTTTCTCTTCAACACCTTGTTTACAATGCATCAAATCAATCAAAGTAACTTTAGGATCAATGTTATTATGAAATTGTTGAATAAAAGCATTAGCCAATTGTTGAAAAGAAGTAATAGAACAAGGAGGCAAAGAACAATACCATTGCAAATCTCCATCCCTTAATGTTTTGGTAAATAATTTTGCTAACAATTTTTGATCATGAGCAGAGTCACTACACAAAGTTTGGAATATTTTAATGAGTTAAGGGATCACCTTTTCCATTATAAAGTTCCAATTGAGGGACTTCTACATGTTTAGGAGGGACGACTCTAACATTGTCATTGGATAATGGGCTCGCTACATCAAATGTGGGCACGTTATACTTGGATTGATTCATAGAGGCTATTTGTTGTTGTAAGGAAGACACTGTTTGGGCTAGACTATTGATTGTAGCTTCGGTAGAAGGGTTGAAATAAGACATGTTGGATTGAGAGGGAGGAGTAACATTGTTGAATGAAGGGAGAGATTGAGAATAAGGAGGTAGGACACTATGATAAGTAGGTAATGGAGAAGGTTGGGTAACACATGGAAGACTCATTAGAGGAATGAAGGAATTGTGATTGAAGGAGTTGCCCCCTTGATTGGTATTTATAGGTGGTGAATGTGATTGGGTAACAAAGGGAATACTCATGGTAGGAGGAATGAAAGAAGAGGTATTGCCCCCATGACTAACATTTGTAGGTATGAAATTTTGTATAGAGGTAGCCATGATGTTTGATGTGAAGGTAGTAACACTATTCATAGGAGTTAATGAAATGGAATGATTAACTTGACTAAGAGGTTCTGTATAACCTAGGTTTTCAGCACAACTCTTCATAGGCATGATATTAGAATCAACAATATGAGCAATACCAAGTAAGATATCAACACCATGTTTATCACTTTGAATAATGCTTTTTAATCCTTCAATCAATGGGAAAGCTTCACTTTCCGGGTATTCTTGACTCATCCATTGTTGAAGATTGTCAAATTGATTGTCCATCTTTGCCAATTGGTCAACGGATACCCTAGTTAGTGACTCCTTCTCATTATGAGAATTATAAAGAGGATAAACGGGAATATCTATAGGATTGGAAGAACCACCAATATCCTCATTGAAAAAGCTAGCCAAATTAGGCTCCATTTCTTCGGTATTTAAACCTTGGGTGACCTTAATTCTACAACTTCTCCTTATGGGGACACTATGGGTAGAACTAGTAAAAGTCATGCGCTAAGGGAGGGAAATTGGAAAATTGAATTTTGAAATGAAAAATGATTGTAATCTCCTAAGAATTTGAAATTTAAAATTAGGGCTTTGTTAAAATAACCTCCTAATTTAAAATTGAAATTATCCCCTAGAAGATAGAAATTTAAATTTAAAATTAGGGCTTTGTTAAAATAACCTCCTAATTTAAAATTGAAATTATCCCCTAGAAGATAGAAATTTAAATTTAAAATTAGGGCTAAAAATGACCTCTTAATTTTAAACATTTGTAAGGAGGGAAGATTAAATTTAAAATTAGGGTTATCCAAATCTAACCTCTTAATTTTAATTTTTTTGAAATGTTGAAATATTGAAGAAATCAATTTAATTGACCCACTCATGGGTTCTCAAGGGTTCAACCTTTGAATTCGAGGGAGAATAAGGAGATGGAGAAATGGACCAGATCAGAGCAGGTATGGATCAAAATCAATTTTGATGGGGTGTTGAGAGGGAATCTGGGCATCTCAGGTGTGGGTTGTGTGGCTCATGATGAGGAAGGGAAGATCCTTTTCAAAGGGGCGCAGAGGCTGCAAGATGGGACTAATAGTGAAGTGGAGGTGCAAGCTGCTTTATTAGCTGGGAACATGAAAATTATGAAAGTGCACTTAGAGGGAGATTCGAAAGTGGTGAGAGATGCAATTGTGAAAGGAGCTTCAATGAGTTGGAGATTGGATAAATTTATTTCCATTATTCAATCAAAACTTAATATTTTCTAGGATTTTCGAATCTCTCACATTAGAAGAGGGGGAAATGCAACGACAAATGCTTTATCCAATGTGGTGTGCACATTGGATAATTGGGTCACACATTGTTGGGGAGGTAATGATGACATAATGTAGTGGCATGCTTAATCAAATTGTATGATATGTCAGTTAATGCAATATGAGAGAAAAGGACATCTATTTCCCTACCCGAGGACTTGGGCTCGCTTGAAGGTGGTGGGCAATTAATGTCGAGTTTTTCTGCAGTGGTGGCGAAGGATGTGTGGAATTCATTTATGAGGAGTATGGTAAAATGGTTTTCTTTCATAGCGTATGGTGGAAGTTTCTGGTCTTTGATAGAGCTTTGCATTGGCAGTGATTGTTGGCAGTTCAGAGATGCAATGGAGGCAGATTTGACACTCAAAATCACCAAACTTCTGTTTGCTTTCTTGGGGTCGGTTTTAAAAGGAAGATTGAGGAATATGTTTCGGTCTAGGGATCCACTGTTAATTCGAAGTGTGTAGCTGGTTTTGGGGGAGGAATTGGAGGTAATTGGACACCACTACCACACCAGGGCATACATTTATTCTCTTATCATGGTTTGGGCTTGAGTAAGACTCCTCATGTGCAACTGTCAGTAGGGTGCTGAAGGAAATTGTTCCAGTGGAATACATTGACAACTTGGAATCATTGTTGGAGTGGGCTATTCTAGGGCATGACTTTGATGTCTTAGAGGAAATTCGTGAGCTTCACCAAGAATTAAGGGGCAAATACATCCCCTTTCTTAGACGACAGAAAGTGGTGAAAGCTAGGTTTAGGGAGACAACAAGGAGAGGGTGGGAGGCAAACAAAATGTTTTGACAAATCATGGAATTAGAGGAAGTGATCAGACAAGCTCAAGAGGAAGTAGGGGACGTGGAGGTGGGTGGTCCGAGGCTTCGTTCGAGGGCAGGGCATAGGAAGGCGGAGGTAATGGATGAGAAATCGACCCTGACAATCCTTCCCGGTAGCTTGTAATTTGTCTTGGTTGCATATTTTGATCAGGATTTGATTCCCATTTTTGCTTTAGACTATGTGGTTTTTGTCTTGGTATCGATTTACTATTTTTTGTTAATTGATACAATATTTTTTGGATGGGACTATAATTTTGAATTTTAGTGGGATGGTTGTCTATGCTAGCAGTTTGGGTGGACGGGTTTTAATGGTTTTTGGGTGGTTTTGGACATGTGGTATCCTTATGAAGATGTACTTTCCTTTCTTTATTAATAAAATCTAACATTATCGATATAAAAAAAAAAGAAATCAATTAAAGTTTAAAAATTAGGGTGTATGTAATTAACCACTTAATTTTAAAAAATAAAATGTTGTAATTTGGATTTGTTTTCGACCTTAGGGCTACCTAAAATCAATAAAATTTGACAAAGCTTTGGAATTAAGCAGTAAAATACAGTTAAAACAAACTCCCAAAATTTGGAGAGAAAAAGTTGGGACGAAGTCGATAGCGACTTCGTTTGGCCAACTTTTTTCCAAATTTTCAGGGAAGCAAGATATTGTGATTTTAATGCGAATTCTAGAAGGATATTGATGGGAGATGTCTAGATATGCGAAAACAACCATTGAAGGTCAAAATAGGACACACTTAGGATGTTTAAGAGGATGATTAATTGAAATAATAACAAAAAGGGCACACTTAAGGGCCAACTTTTATGATATTTAGGAGTACAACAAGAGGCTTTATATTTAATTGAGTCAATTAAATGCTTAAAGGAAAATTTGAAATTGCACAAGGTTAATTTAATTTTAAAAATTAGGGTTTGTTGCAAAAACCACTCAATTTTAAAAATTAAAATCTAAAAATTTGAATGTTGTAAGGAGGGAAAGTGAATTTTGAAATTGAAGCAAGGAATCAAATCTAAAAATGAATTCATCTATATAATCCACAAGTTCAATTTTAAAGTTAAAAATTATGGTTTTTGATTTGACCACTTAATTTTAAAAATTGAAAATGTAAATGAAAACTTGAATTGTAAAGTTGAAGAGTTCTCAGATATGAAACAATCAATCCAATTTAGACAAATCACAAGCTCAATTTTGAATTTAAAAATTAGGGTTTTTGTGAATTTAAGCTCTAAATTTTTGAAAATTGCAAGGAAATTAAACTTGTAATTGAAAATTTGAATTTTAAATTGCATGCACTCAAATTTGGAAACAAAAATTAGAATTAAGGGTGTAAAGAGTCGATTTGCCAAAATGTAAAGTGGAAAAGTCAAGGCTTAGCAAATTCACCACTTGGAAAGGAGAATTCACTAAGCCAATTTTCAATTTGAGGACTTTACATTCAAAGGAGGGGATGAATCCACTAGATCCAATCCTAAATGATGCAAAGGACTAAATACTAAGTACATTGATTGTGTTTGGAATGTGTTTGATCCTCCTTTGTTAGTTGATTAGTTGAATTAAGACTAAGTGCTATAATTGAAGACAAAGTAAGTAGAAACAATGAGCTATAGATTCGAGATTCAGTCGTGCACCTGGATTTGAGAATTTGAGATGATTCAGAGATACTCTATAAAATCTGCCAAAAGTTGCAGGGACCGTGTCTCCGAACCAAGTCGCCCTCCTATTGGTCCTTCGAACTTTTCGCGCATTGAAAAGGGTTTTTCCATCTCTACAAATAAAGCTTAATTCCAGAAGTACAACTGCACACCTACTTCCTGCACATAGAAGGAAAGAGAAATGCACTAGGAATAAGGGTTTGCCTTTAGGTGAAGCCCTGGTTTTGGAATTAACCAAATGGTTGAAATAATGTAATTGAAATGACTAAAAGTAGAAATCCTCCTCTTTGAGGGGATGTTGAATTGATTGAAAATAAAATTCTTATACCTCCTTGTGAAGTTTTGCTTGCCTCCACATGGAATTATGATTTCATGAAGTAGAATGATGATCTCCTCTTCAATTCTTGAAATCTTGACTCTATTGCTACTCCAAAGCTTGAAGGAAGACTCAAAATGCTCAATTGCTCTTGAATGCTTGAATACTTGATCTCTCGAGTGCTTGGATGCTTGATTGAATTTTATACATCTTGTCCTCATCAAATGAGAGGGCAAATCCCTATTATATACTTGCCCATAGGATTAAGTGATTAATTTTTCCGATTTGAGCCGACATAGAGGGGATTTTATCACTTCAAATTTGAGATAGGTCAGGGGGAGGGGTCCAAGATAGGTCCCCATTAAGGGGGCCTAGGGTGCCACACCCTCGTCCTTCTCTAGTTTGGGGTAGGATCAAGGTGTAGGCAAGATGAATTACTGATTTGAATGAGGTTTTTGACATTTGTGAACTTAATCAAGTCTTCAATCAGGTTGAGGGGCACAAACACTAAGGCGAAGACCTAATGGTGCAGTCACCGGTTAGGAGGGACCTCAAAGAGATCAATCCGGACCGGTCAGCAAGAGTAAACACAACGAAAACACAAGGATATGATGGAGGCAATGCAAGAAAAAATGAATTATATCATGAAAACTGATTATAATCAACCGGTAACAACTGGATTACAGAAACTGGCTCACTGGCCTGCTAAAACACACTCAATTATAGAACAAGTCACAATCGAGACTTCAAATCTTAAGATCTAGCTTCTATGTTCTGTCTATCACTTTTATCTAAATTATAATGCTTAATTATAATGATATATATGATACAAGGGATCCGGTTAGCCCAAAAAGAGATGAAATGCCGAAGAACAAGACCTAACGTGTAAAAATAATAAGGTCGACCTCTGCCAAAGAGATTCCTCCAGAAAATCCAAAGGATGAAGTGTAGATCAAAGGGAAGGTTGGCCACATGCTAAGAAACATGGGAATCAACGCTCAGGGCTTTGCAAGCTATGGAAGGGATCCAGTAGATCACTAATGCAAATAGGTCTAGGCAACCAGTACCAGAAAATTGTCTCGGAAACCAATAGCGTTAACTTGCCGGAAAATGATCCAAATGCTCCACAGTTTGGGAATAAGGTAGATGATCAAGTCCTCAAGAAAAAATCCAACTCTTAAAGATCCGGTGAGCCAATGCCAAAAAATGCAGAATGAAATGATGAAACTGCAAAACAGAAAGAAAAACAGAAAGGAAATATTTTTTAGTTGATGCAAGATTGCCAAGAACCGGGGAGGCTCCTGCATCAGACATCTGGGGTTGTTGAAAAAGTGAGCCTCTCACTTTGTTGGGGTCAGAGAAAAACCAAGGCAGTCTACCTCTCCTTGATAAATCCAAGATGAATCTTCAACTGATCTATCCTTCCACTTTACCAGATACTCCTTATACTGACTGCTCCACGTACTATGCCCAATCCTACTGTCCAAAATGTCTTCAATTTGATCCGGTTCCTTCTGGGGCAACTGTTTCTCCAAGTCTGCAATCCTGTCCTCACTAAATTCTGGTTCATGATATTGATGTAGATCTGCAATGTTGAATATAGGTGAAATACTTAGACTATCCGGTAACTCCACTTCATATGCATTTCCAGAACTCAACTTTCTCAAAATCTTGCAAGGTCCAAACTTCCTCATCTACAACTTGTTATAAGTTCCAACCGGGAATCTTTCTTTTCTCAGATACACCATCACTTCATCACGTACTTGAAATTTCTTATGTCTCCTTTTCTCATCTGCTTTCTTCTTATACTTGTTGTTCATGTCCTCCAAATGCTGCTTAACTTGAATATGCAAGGCTGTCATGTGGTCTGCAAAGTATTCCACTTCTTAACTTCTCTGGTCTTCACTACTGATATCTCTTAATTTTGATATACCTCTAGTGTGTTTTCCAATAACAATCTCAAAAGGTGTCCTTCTGGTACTCTTGTTTATTGAATTATTGTAGGCAAACTCTGCTTGTGCAAGAGTCAAATCCCAACTTCTGGTTTTGTCTCTAGGTAAGCATCTTAACAAATTTCCCAAGCTCCAGTTAACTACTTTTGTTTGTCCACCAGTCTGTGGGTGAAAATTAGAAGTGAACTTCAAATTTGTCTTCATCTTCTTCCAAAGTGTTCTAAAAAATTAACCAACAAACTTAGTATCTCTATCTGAAATTATGCTCTTAGGTAATCCATGCAATCTCACCACTTCCTTGAAAATAGGTCAGCTATATGCATTGCATCTGATGTCTTCTTACAAGGTATAAAATGAGCCATCTTCGAGAATCTATTCACTACCACAAATATTGAATCATTCCCTCTCTGTGTTTTAGGCAATCCAAGTATGAAATTCATGCTTATATCTTCCCAAGGTCTCTCTAATACTGTCAAAGGCTTATATAATCCCACATTCTAACTACTACCCTTTGCAACTTGACAAATTGTACAAATTTGGACATATTTCCTAACATCCTTTTCAATCTGGGGCCAAAAATAATGCTCACTCACCAATGCTACTGTTTTATGAACACCAAAGTGTCCGGCTAATCCTCCACTATATTTCTCCCTTATTAGATTCTCCCTCATAGAACTCTTAGGGATGCACAACTGAACTCCTCTGAACAACATCCCATCCTGAATGAAGTAATCCAACCACTTGCTTCTATCTACCGTAACAGGTTCTCTACATGCTCTCCAAGGTTTTGCAAAATCTAGGTCATCATCATACAAGGTCTTCAACACCTCAAATCCTAATACTGTCACTCTCTTCTCTGTCAGCAAATTCCTTCTTCGACTCAATACATCAACGACTTTGTTAGATTTCCCACTTTTATGCTTCAACACAAAGGTGTAACTCTGCAAAAATTTTACCCATCTCATATGTCTCTGATTCAACTTACTCTTACATATCAAATACTACAAAAAATGATGATTCGTATACACACAAACTCCTTAGGAAACAAGTAATGTCTCCACTTCTTCAAGGCTTGAACTATGGCATAAAATTCCTGATCATACACTGAATATCTCCTCCTGGCATCATTCAACTTCTCACTGAAATAAGCTACTGCTCTCCCTTCCTAACTCAAAACTGCTCCTAATGTTGTTCCACTTGCATCACAATCCACTTGAAATACTTTGTTGAAATCCGGTAAAGCTAACACGAGTTGTTCAGTCACTTTTCGTTTCAACAATTCAAAACTTTTGTTTTCTCCGGTGGTCCACTTGAATTCCTTCCCATCTCCCCTCATTGTCTCATTCGTAGGGTTACAAATAGAACTAAATTTTTTGATAAACTTCCGGTAGAAACTTAGCCAATCTATGAAATGATCTTACCTCTCCAATGCTTTCCGGTGCAGGCCATTCAACAATTGCTTTTACTTTCTTAGGGTCCATCTTCAAACCATCCTCAGATATCACAAATCTCAAATAGACTAACTCTTCCTTCATGAAAGTACACTTCTTAAGGTTTGTCAACAACTTTTCTTCTCTCAACCTCTGTAAAACTTGTCTTAAAGGCAACAAATTCTCCTCTTTTGTCTTACTGAAAATCAGAATGTCATCCAAATATACAATAACAAACTTACCCAAGAATTTTTTCAATATGTCATTCATCAACCTCATGAAAGTACTCGGTGCATTAGTCAATCAAAAATGCATCACCAACCACTCATATAGTCCTTCATTTGTCTTGAATGCTTTCTTCCACTCATCTTCTTCTTTGATTTTGATTTGATGATATCCACTCTTCAAATATATCTTTGTAAAGAATTTGGCTCCACTCAAACAATCCATTATGTCATCCATCCTAGACAAAGGAAATCGACATTTCATTGTGATCTTGTTTATTGCTTTGGAATCGGTACACATCATTCTCCATTATTCTTAGGTGCTAATACTGCTAGTACTGCACAAGGACTCAAACTTTCTCTGATCAAACCTTTCTTCAACAATTCCTGCACTTGTCTATTCAACTCTTCATTCTCTGCCGATGTCATCTAGTGTGTAGCTTTGTTAGGCAAAATAGCTCTGGGAACTAGGTCCATGCAATGACCAATACTTCTCATAGGTGGTAATCGATCAGGAACATTATTTGATATGATGTCTTCATACTCTGTCAACAACTCTTTTATCTCTTCCAGTTCTTCTTCTTCATGCTCTGGATTCTCAGTCTTTTTAGGAACTAAGGCAAAACACACATTCTCACGTCTCATCCCAGGCAAAAACACATTCTCATGTCTCATCCCATTCAGGAAGTTCCTTCCATCCACCAAACATATTCTAGCATTCGTACAAACTCCACTCTTCAAAGGCTCCTCCAAGGGCAACGATGTTTGCTTCATCCCATTGGCCACAATAGTGTATTATATTCTTTCTTCAATCATGTATTGCCTATCTATCAAACTGCCAAGGTCTACCCAACAAAAGGTGACAAATATCCATAGGCATAATATCACACAAGACTTCATCATGATAATTCCCAATTTTCAATTTCACCAAACATTTCACTTACCAACAACTTATGTTCATCCTGAATCCATTCTATTTGATAAGGCTTAGGGTGTTTTAATCTTTCCAAATTCAACTTATTTACCATCTCTTCTGAAACAAGAGTATCCGAACTACCACTATCAATAACAACTTTACAACACTTATCGGATACCTTACATCTAGTCTTGAACAAATTTTTCCTCTGCAAGGGCTCCTCATCTTCTTCGGTATGACACAAAGCTCTCCTCATCATTAACAGTTCTCCATCTTCCGGTTTATTAGTTGATTTGGTGGGGATTTCTTTCGTCACTGTTGTTCTCCCAATATTCTCGGCCTTCTTACATTCAAAAGAACAATGTCCTTTTCCTCCACACTTAAAGAAATTTCCTCTAAACACTCTCTTGTCTTGTCTTTTGTCATCTTTTCCAAAATTTTCATTCTGGTAGATCCGGTTCTCTCCTCTAGTAGAAATTTGTATCATCCTTCAGGTATGAATTACCTTATTTTCTTACTTCCTTGTCCTTGTTCTGATCCGTATAGGTTCCTCTTCCTCATGTATATCCTCTTCCTCCTTGAAATCTTCCTTTGGAAAACCTTCCACCTCTACCTCTCTGTCTGTGCTCATGTCTTTTGTTTAGCTTCTCTTATGCTTTCAGGGCATACTAATAAGCCTCCTCAACACTCTGCAATTTGATAAAACTAAATTCATCTTGTATAGACATCCACAATCCATTGAAATATCTTGCAACTTGTTCAACTTCATCATCAACATGTCTGGATTTGATATTCAACTTGTAGAATGCTTCGGTGTACTCCTTCACACTAGATTCCTTCTGCTTCAGATTTTGCAACTTCCGGAACGGATTCACTTGGTAGTCAGCAGACATAAATTTTGATTTCAACTTAGCAACCATTTGATCCCATGTCTTGATCTTCTCTTTACCTCTTCTCCATCTACCAACATACAAATGCTCCTATCAAAGAGATGCATGTCCTTTCAATCGGGTACAGGCATATTTCACCTTCCTTTCCTCTGGAGTGTTCTCAAAATCAAAATATTTCTCCATCTCCGAGATTCAATCCATCAGTTTATCTGAATCCAATTTTCCATCATATTCTGATGGGGTAAAATGAGGTTTAGTATTCGCCCTACTCAAAACCCTCAAAAACCTCTCTTCATCTGGATCAATCGTCGATGGGTTTACTTGTTCTACTAGGGCTTCTTCTCCTTCATCTTCACTCACATCTTCAATATGCCCACCTCTTCTCTGTGACGTCTCAACGACGTCCAACCGGGATAAAATTCCTCTCAATATTTCCATCACAATAGGGCCTGCATTCCCACACGCTCTACCATTCCTATTTCCTCTTCATGCCATCTTTACGCTAGTCCTCTGCAGCTGCACGTCGAATCCATAGTCCGCCACCCTACAACAAAATTCTCAGGACAACGCAATCTCCATAAAGAAAGGTCACTTTGATATCACTTGGTGTAGTCACTGTTTAGGAGGGACCTCAAAGAGATCAATCGAGACCGATCAACAAGAGTAAACACAACAAAAACACAAGGATATGAGGGAGGAAATACATAACAAAATGAATTATATCATGAAAATTGATTACAATCAACCGGGTTACAAAAACTGACTCACTGGCCTACTAAAACATGCTCAATTATAGAACTGGTCACAACCGGGACCTCAAAGCTGAAGATCTAGCTTCTATGTTCTGTCTATCACTTCTATCTAAATTCTAATGCTTAATTACAATGATATATATGATCCAAGGGATCCGGTCGGCCCAAAAAGGGATCAAATTCCGAAGAACAAGACCTAACATGTAAAAATAACAAGGTCGGCCTCCGCCAAATAAATTCCTCTGGAAAACCCAAAGGATGAAGTATAGATCAAAGGGAAGGTCGGCCACATGCCAAGGAACATTAGAATGAACGCTCAGGGCTCCATAAGCTACGGAAGGGATCCGGTAGATCACTAATGCAAATAGGTCCAGGCAATCGATACCATGAAACTGTCTCAAAAACCGGTAGCGATAACTTGCTGAAAAATGATCCAAATGCTCTGCAGTTTGGGAATAAGGTAGATGATCAAGTCCTCAAGAAAAAATACAATTCGTGAAGATCCAGTGAGCCAATGCCAGAAAATACAGAATGAAATGCTGAAACTCCAAAACAAAAAGCAAAACAGAAAGTAAAACAAAAAGGAAATATTTTTGGTTGGTGCAAGATTGCCAAGAACCGGGGATGCTCCTACATCACCCAAATACAGTAAACAATTGCAAGGGGTGAAATTTTAGGACATTACCGTTATTATACTCAGTTAGATGATACATGGCTACATAGGATGAGGGGAAATAAAGAGATCAGGCAACAAAGTGTAGAAGATATGAAGGTGAATTGAGCTTCTTGTACATTTATTATCATTGAGCTTATTATGGCAAATGTTAGGTGAACATCCAGATATAGGTTCGACCTAGATAGTCCATGTATCATTTGCATGGAGACTAGACAATAAAAAACATAGAATGCCCCTATTCACCTTAGACCCAAAGTGTCTTCATATCCCTGGACGAGCCACAATGTTACTAGGAGACAATCCACAAGCAACAAAATAGGTGATCATGCCCCATCCCGGCCACTCTATTCCATAGACATCCTTGAGAAGCATAGGAAAAATGACAACATAAAAGATCGAATCAAAAGAAAATCAAAGACTTGACACCAACAAAAACTGAAATCTTCACGTTACAAACGTTTCTTGCCATGTATGTTAACATGTTTGGTCTAGTCACAATGTTGTCATCCTGATAAAGGATAGATAGCGCTAAAGAATCTATTGTAGTCAAAGTCTACTGAAATATTGATTTGTTGAAAGACCACTACTGCTCGTGTCTCATTTGAAACTGACTTACTCCATGAAACCAATACTTTGTTGTGGAGAAGAATGGAACTTTATTTTGGATTGGCAATACAAGTGATCTTTCATTGCGGATTGTGCGCGGAAATAAGGAAGGAATGGAAAGACAATATTCCTTACAACATGCGATGCCTAGGATCCACTTCCATCACTATGTTTAGGATATGCCCCTAGTTATAGATAGGACCTAATTTATTATGGGTGAAGCAAAAGGTGAAAAGGATTTATTATGGATGGTGAATCCAATCCTATATAGATCAATAACAAGCCATGATTCGGATGGACAAGTTTATTATGGGTTGGTAGGATGTCAGTGTGTACAAAGTGAAATGGGAATACTGAGTCCTGAAGGAGGGAGGAGCAAAAGTCCCTACACATGGTATTAGTAACCCGATTTTAACCATGGTACTTGCCTAGGGTGCCATCAAATTATTTTCACCATTGGAAAAATTTATTTCTCTTTATTTTTTTTTTTGCCATAAGGCATTTGTTTGCTAGGTTTTACATCAAAGGGGCGAATTTTTTTATTTTTTGATATTTTTCAATAGGATTCCTTAAAAAGCTATGTGTAGAACCTGTAAAGGTTCATGTTGTTGATAGGATCATCCAATGGTTCTCCTTCTAGAATTGATAACTGATATGCACCTGAGCCATAAAATGATGTGATGATGTAAAACCCAAGACAATTTGGTTCAAACTTGCCCCTTTTCTTTGCATTGCTGATTTTTGGGGTTTTCTCTTAGAACCAAGTCGCCTACCTCAAATCTACAAAGTTTCACCTTGTGATTGTAACATCAGCTCATGCATTGTTGATATAATTTTAGGTGATTGAATGCATTCTGTTGACACTCATCTAGCAATTCCAAATCCTGCAAGCGAGAGACCCTATAGTCTTCAACATTGATTAGGTTGTGTAAGGAGACCTGTAAATATGATAACTCAACCTCAATGGGCAAGATGACTTCAACACCATAAACAAGTAAGGGATAGTTCCAGTAGGGGTGCGAACACTTGTGCGGTAGGCCCATAGTGCAAGATTGAGTTGGATGGGCCAATTACAACTAGTGTCATCGATTGTCTTTTTAAGGATTCTATGAATGGTTTTGTTAGATGCTTCAGCTTGAGAGTTATGTTGGGGGTAGTATGGAGTGGAGAAGCAATATTGGATATGGAATCAGTCACAAATTTCACAAACATTCCAATTTTTGAAGGGATGTTCATTTTCTGTGGTTAAAGAAAGGGGAACACCATATCAACAAATGATGTAATTGAGGATAAAATTTGTAATCTGCTTACCGATGATTTGGGTGAGGGGGACAACCTCAATCCACTTTGGAAAATAATTAGTGGTTGTGATGATGAATTTATGGCTATTGGATGATTGAGGGCGAATCTTGTCCATGAGATCGAGTCCCCACTGATAAAAGGGCCATGGTGTGGTGATCGATTGAAGTTATTGCTCTGGTGTATGCATTAGGTCTCCATGAATCTGACACTGCTTGCATTTCTTGATAAAGTGTTACGCATCCTTTTTCATTGTGGGCAGTACTAACCAGTCCTCTTAATTTTCTTGGCTAAGGTTAGACTAGTAGAGTGAGCCCCACATATACCTTCGTGGACCTCACACAATGTGATTTGAGCTTCCTCACTCTCTAAGCATCTAAGAAGAGTACCATCGAGACCTCATTATAAAGGGTGTCAACAATGATGACATAACAAGAGGTTTGGTAGATTAAGCTACAATGTTTTTTATTGGAAAGGTTGGGGGGAAGGGTGTTATCATGAAGGTAGGTGAAAATGTCACCATACAAAGAGGAATCAAGGCCAATAATGCATATTAATTTAGATGGACACATTTTATAGGATTTAATCTGACTTTGTACTTCTCCAAGTGATCAAAGACTACTGCTAGAACATCCAAATGTCTTTCTCTTGTAATTTATTTTCCTAATAGGTCATCAAAATAGTCCTCCATGGTGACATGCATGATGTCATGAAATATTATTCTCATGGCTCTTTGATATGTGGCACTTGCATTCTTTAGTCCAAAGAGAATGACATTCCAACAAAAAGTACCCCAAGGACATGTGAAAGCTATCCTGTTTTTATCTTTAGGTGGTATTTCAATTTGATTATATTAGGAGAATCCATCCACACGGGATAACATAGCAAGACCTATTGTAATATCGACGATCAAATCAATGTTTGGTAATGGGAAGTCATCCTTTGGACAAGCCTAGTTTATGTCTCTGAAATCAGTACATATCCTTATGCTTCCATCTAGTTTTCCAACAGGTACAAGATTGGATATCCATTTGGGGTAGTCAATTGGTTTGATGAAACCAATGTCCAATAACATTTCAAGCTCAACTTTCACTAATAATTCCAATTCCGAATGCATCTTTCGTAACTTTTATTTATCTCTCTGGATGCCTAGAGTTTTTTTTAAATGACACATAACTAAATTAGGATCTAATCCAGGCATATCCGCATACGACCATGCAAAATTTATTTGTATTTCTTTGAAGAACTTTGTGAACTTAGGTCACTCTATTTTTGTCAATGACGAAGCAAGAAAAATGTTGTGTGGTACTTCTTCAGTCCCAATGTTTGTTTTATGGTCTCTTCAATCAACAAAGACAACTTCTCCTAATATGTTGTCATGGTGAGGGTGTCAAACCTTCCATCCTTTGGTGCCTCATAGAGGTTTTTACCATTGGATACATTCTTTCTTTTTACTTTTTTGGGGTTAGAAAGCACCACAGTGTAGTTTTCACTAAAAGACCCATCATTTTTTTTTATTTCAATATTTTTGCAATTGGAAGGTTTGGCATCCTCTCCAAAGTATGTCATGCTGTTGAGTTTAATGGCATATCCTGCTTTATGGTCTGAAAGAGGGAGATCATCTCTTATGCCAAAGTAATCAATGGAGGCCTCATCATTTTGGAATGTGTCAAATTGTAGAGGTCTTTGTTGGTCCCAGTGAATGAGTTGGGGGTGAATGAGGGGAAGGCCATCAGTATGCTCAAAGTTAGCAGGTGTAAGGGTAAAGACACAAGAGTCTCTAGGTATGCCAATGAAGTCATTGGGATTGTCGCTGGTACTCTCCTGATCACTTTCAATCATAAGAGAATCTAAATCAGCATCACTAGAAGGAAACTCAACAACAAGAGTTATCACTTTTCATGGTTTTCACCTAGAGCCTCGAGACATAGAGGGTTCGGGATCCCAATTTTTTTTTGTACATGCTTCATCACTATCTTTCTTGTCTTGGGTTATAGAATTTGGTGATGCTTGAACAACTCTGAATAACTCTCTAATCTTTTCTTTTGTTGTAGGTTCGCCAAGTTCTCTGAAAGTTTCTGCAAGCTCATAATCATTGGATGATTTATAAGAATTCCATTCCCATTCATTTGATTCTATTGAACAATGGTTGTCCTCTTGTTTATCATTGGTGGGAGTAGGATAAGTAATTTGCAATGTTGCTTGGGAGTCAAGACCACATAACTTTAATGGTGAAAAACCAAGTCCCTTAGTTCTTTTCTTTTTTGGTACTAGCTTAGGGTGTACTGGTTCCAGAATGCCTTTCTTTTATAATCCAAGGAGACCTTTTCCATCACATCCCATCTTTTGCAAGAAATTAAAGCCTTTTCCACAGTTTTCAACTATTATCTTGATGTGGTCTTGATTAGGCTATTCCTCTGGCTCTTTGTAGAGCATCTTGTAATTTTCTTCTTCTTCCATTTCACCCCATCTTTTGAAAGTGGCAAGATCTCATTTTATGATTATTTTTGATGTCTACTTCGAGGGATGTGGTCTGTCATAAATTTTAGGGGAGTCCATTAATTACCTTAGGTACATGGTTTGATTGCTATTTTACTCTCCCATTCCTTTGTCCTTGAACTTTCCTTTGAGATTTTCTTGTTTAGAAGTGGAAGCTTTTAGTGATTTGGTATCAATGTATGCTGGAGATGGATTGAATTCTTGATTTATAAGGACTATTGTCTCAGGTCTTGGTTGAATGTTACTTCAATACATGTATGGGTTTGGATCACCTTTAATTGTGACTTCAGGTCCATTATGTAGGAACTTGATACATTGATGATAAGTTGAAGGCATTGCTTTCATTGCATGTATCCATGGTATTCCCAAAAGTATGTTGTATGTGAGATCAAGATTAAGGACTTGGCAAACCACATCCTTCACTACTAGCCCAACTCGAAGAGGTAGAGCGACTGTTCCTTTTGAGGAGCATTCTTCATCATCATATACCTTTATAGTCATCTTCTTTTTGGAATCCACAACATTTTTAGATAATCCTAATTCTAAGACAACTTTCAAAGTACAAATATTGAGACCCGCTCCTCCATCTATCAAGATTCGTTTTATGTGGTGTTTATGGAGGAAATATTCAATGTGAAGTGGTGCATTGTGTGGTTGTTGTGGAAATGCATCATCTGCTTCAATTATGTAAGGCAACGAGGGGTAGAAAGATGTCCCACCATGACTTGAAACTAGTCCATGTTTAGATCGATAGAAACAAATGTTTCTTGCAAGATTTTTTCCAAGATTGCTTTGTGCAAAGGTGAAATGCGCAAGAGTTTAAGGTTCGCAATGAGAGTGGGTGTCTTTCCTAATTGGTCTACAAGGTCATATTGATTGTTAGATGATGAATTTGTTTAGGATGTAGCACCTTGTAAAGTAACTTTACCCTGTCGAGTAGTGATGTTGCATTCAGGTGCTTTTCCTTTTATGCTTATGGTAGACACATGGTTTTCCAATTCAATGATATGGTTGACGATGTAATCATAGGATGCATTGGTGTAATTGGCATTATTGTCTGTTTTAGGAGCTTTTACGTTATCATTTTTTGGAAATGGATCTTTAAACATTTAGGATAAACACATCAACTATTTGCTTTTATGGTGTTGACACCTTCAAATTTGGGAGAAATTTGAAGTGCCTATGACGGAAATTTAGTTGCAACACTCAGAGGTACACCTATAAAGTTTGCCCAAGTAGCTCACTTTGGGGAGCTACATTTTGAAGTAAGTTGAATGTTATGAGAAACAACTCTGGGAATGTGTTCACCTACTATCACTAAGTGTATATAATCACTTGCAACCTCCCATGATCAGAGTAGACACATTTTTCAAGCACCTAGTTTGAGGGGTTAACAAATTTGCATTATGCACATTTTTAGAATTGTTCAAGTGGCCTACTTTGGAGGCTTGCATTTCACATTTGGTTGATTGTCACGGCAAACCAATTGTTCCAATGCGTTTCCAACATATTGGTGTACCCCTCTATCCATTTTTGGAACCCTAGGACCTCATTTGATACATTTTCCAAGTCCAAATCATTTTCAGTTCACAGTGTTTTGTTGTTGTTGGAATCACCACTGCCATTACACCAAAAGATCAAGCTATCAGTGAATGGGAGAGTGAATAGAGACAAGGATCCGCGAGAGGCGGGAGGAAGCCATGTCGCAAACCCCAAGGAGGTGCTAACCACCAAGTCAACAATTGTGTGCACAGTGATGTCTTTCAGATGACTCACTTTGAGTATTTAAGTTTTTCATCCAGATGATTGACATAGAAAGCTAGTATTTTTTGTGATTTCCCATAGCTTAATGATCTTATATACTAGTTTGTAGAGCCCCTAGACTCCATTTGATGTCTTTCCTAGGTCAAAACCAAATGCAGATTGTTTAGGTTAATTCACAAAATAGTGTTGAAACTATTAAAGTAACCCAACATTTTTATTTTTATTTTGCAACCTAATGACCTGCACATCAAACCAGTCAACCCACTAAATTCTCTACAGTTGAATGATTTCATGTGCAAGTTTTTAGGTCCTCGTGACATTGTTTGCTATTTTTTCAAAGCCAAAAATAGACGAGATTTTCTCCCAGTTTAGCGGGTGCAGTTGCAGAAGCAAATAAGTAGGAAACTTTGATGATTAAAGTCTATCAACTCAAGATGAGTTTTGCAAGACCATCTATTGCCATGGATTCTCTGGTTATATGTTTACCTTCCTACCAGTTCTTGAGGTCTTGTGATGTATTTTGACCACTTTTCACAAGCATTTTTGGAGGCTCTGAGCTCATTTTAGTCACTTTGCAAAAGGGTCAAAAATCAAAGTTAAGTGATTATATTCTTCACATTTTTTATCCAGATGCATATTGAGATGGTTTCAGGCCAATTTCAAGGGCCTAGTGGTTTGTGAACATTTTTTTTTTAAGTCAGACCCACAAGGGACTCGACTTGCTTCATCAAGTTGCAGTCGTCTCAAGATTGACATTAATATTTTATTATTTAAATCATTCCAATGACTTAAATAATAATATACATATATGAGGAATGAGGACATAAAGGAATTTCAAGGTTCAATAAGTCCTGTTTATGATCCCAAGTTTACGAGCAAAGGAAAGGGTTAGTTGAATTCTTTATTTGAAGCATTACTTAATAATGTTTTTAAAAACATTATTAAATAAAGCTAGAGTTTCACTCATTTTCATAATGATTTTGAATGAGCAAAAACGCATGTGACGCACTGGTGGGGCACATTAGATGTCATGGTGAATATAAAACTCCAAGTCATGAGCCTATGGTACGCTCATGTGCTTAGCCAATGGCCTTCTCAACTTGAAATTAAAATACATGGGGACCTTTTTCTTGGAAACTCGGTGCAATAAAGATTGAATCTCAACGAGCATACGAGTAATTGTAAATCAGGAAATATTGGCAAATAAGTTTGAAATTTTATTAAATAGTTCTTAGTTGTATAAGGTTGTGGGGCCCCCTGATATTTAATCTCCTTGGCTAATATCTCTTCCCCCTCAGAGGCTCGTTGGGAGCATTTTGGAATTTTGTCGAGTTCCCGGTGAGAAAGAAAGAATGAAACCCTAATTTGTTGTGTAAGGAAAATACTAGGGTTGCAGAGATTGAATCATTATAGAGGGATATTCCAGAGATAGGGAGTACGATCCTGTGTAATGCCATGTCTGTAAGATATGCACAACGTAGAATCACTGTAGAAGCTTTCAAAGCTTTCAAGCAGATGCAATTCCCAGGTGAAAAGACGATATCAATAACCTCTGCCAGCGTTCTTGCTGCTTCTATAGTGATGACTGCATACTCACACAAATTATATTCATTGAAATGGATTCAGAAGCCTTCAAGCAAATGCAGTGGCAGACTTGGAACATTGTATCAACATCCATCAAAGTATAAAAGACTGAAGAGTTCTGCAAATATTATGGTTGGGAATCCTCTGGTAGAGACGCATCCAAAATGTGGAATCAGAGGCAAAGGCACATGAACTATTTTGAAGGACCGAATAAGAAATGTGATCTAAAATCAATGCAGCGAATGTCATTTACACAAAAAATGAACTTGAACAGAATAGGGTGAAAGGTAAATTTTTCACATATGAGTTTCAGGGTTAATACTACAACAAAATTGTTATTCCAGGAAGATAGTAGAATATACAACAGAAAAGTAGTAGTGTGCATATGCTAATGATTTTTTCGCCATATGAGAAATTTTATGCGAATGCAAGCTGGGTAAAATACAAATAAATAAAAGGAGAAATTGCTCAGAAGGATAAAATACAAAATGATATTCATAATGAATGTAATATTCTCTCGTGAAAGACAAAATGGAGAATTACAAATGTTTTATTTGTAAAGAATCATAAAACAAAGAATTAGATATTTTGGTTGCAATTGACAAGTAGCATGATCAGAATAAAGGGTAAGACAAATCAAGAGGCCGAAAGGGAGAAGGATATTTTCATATGAAACTAAGGGAAAAGTGCAGATTAAATTAGCTGAGGATTATATATATTTTTTGAAGGCAGAGACTAAGAGAAAAGGAAGGAAAATAAAATTAGATTCAGACTCCAAATCAAGTGCAGATGATATTGCTAGGTGTCTTCTCCAAATGCACCTTAGGGCTCTCATTCTTTTCTTTAAAATATTTCTTATCTCATTGTAAAAGGGTTCTAAATTGTTTCCTTTAAGCATGTAAAAAATAGTAGTGTCTAGTTTTAAATTGTAGATAGGATATGTCAATGTATTAGTCAGATTTTATGGGTAGATGTTATTCAGTGTGTAATTACGGTGCTATGGTCATGAAACTGTCCCCAGAGTTGTATACTTTGGGGCATATGAATTGAATACGTTAAGGAATTTTTAATTCAGCTTTGTAGATCTTTTGTGGATGTATTTTTTGTTCATTGATCTCTTTCAAGGAAATAGCTAAATCTTTTTGTTTACACAATTATGATCTCAAGTTTTGTATTCAAATCTATACAATTTCAAAATATCAATAATTTTTGGAGTTATCATTAGAGTCTTTTCTGTGATAGTGGTGTTTGTTCATGGGTCTCTTCCAAGGGAAGAGTTGAAAACTTTGAGTAAATATTTGTGGTTTTGGATGCACAAATTGGATTTGTAAGAATATTTTGATGACAAGATGAATGAATTTGTTAGTGTAAGGCATTAGCATCTTGAAATCCACTGATTTTGTTTCATTTGCTCATAAGGTTTCTATTGTGGTTTCATGTTTGACTCTGTGGCCTAGGACTAGGCACTGATCTATGAGGAGCTTGATGTATTTTCAAAAATAAGTTCAAATTATCCAAGTTATTTCAATCTCTTTTATAGGAGTAGGTTTAGTATAGATTCATTTTCAACAATATTTGAAGTCATGATGGGACTATGTGTTGAAATGGTGAGATCGAAACACCCATCACATTAAGTTTGAGAATTATCCACTTGTGAGATCTGTTGTTATTTGTCAAATGTGCATTTGTTATGTATGTAGATCAGTAAGATACGAATACCCTCCTGAATTTGGTGGAGCTCGAAGTGAAGAAGGTTTGTTTTAGCCTTGTTATGTTGTGTTTTCTTGTCCTCAATATGTGGATAGGGTTGAATATGTGACCTAGGTTTTCAATCCTATGGTCTAGGTTTTTATAATTTCTCTTAGGACTGAGGGTAGCAAGACAAATTGTCAATAGTTAGACCCACTCAAATAAATGTGGAATCACTCCACCATAGCTCCACTACTATACTTGCTTGTTCTCCTTCACTCTACGCTTTGATCAATGAAAGTGATGGAGCAAATGGGGTGGTCCCTATCAACCATCCTATTTACAGGTGTAGTAACCCTAAGTGCTTGTGGTAACACCTTGTGGTCACCGTGATCTCCCAAGACACCATTTTCACCCATCCTTGGCCTTTTTCACCCATCTATCCTCCCTGCTTAGCCTATCCTAGCTTATTTCCTTATTAAGATATTGTCCAAAATTTTCACCCGTCTTGAGGGTGCACGTCGTCTCCCTTACTAGGGATAACCTGTCGTATCAATGTATGATTATTTTTCTTTGAAACAATGCAATAAACTGCATTGTCTCAAAGAGGGGCAAAATATAAACACCTAAAATTGTCCCAGAAATATTTATTTAATTATTTTTTCCCAAGCTTTCTATTAATTAAATAGATCTTTTTATTTAATTAATTCATTAATCCTTTTCTAGCCTTTCCCTATTTAAATAATTTTATTTATTTATTTAATTATCATTTCCCTAAATTAAATAAATATTTTATTTATCTAATTGACCCCACCTTTTCTATTAATTAAATAAATATTTATTTATTTAATTAATTCATTAGCTTTTTCCCTCCACAACACTTGCCATTCATCTCTTAATTTACTCTTAACCACCTTTTTAATATTTTCCTATTTCCTATACCTACCCTCTAATTTGAGTTGACCATTTATCCTTCAACCTCTTAATCCTAGCCCTCCATTTATAGGATACTCTCTATAAAAGAGGATTATTTCCTTATCCTTTTATATCTCAAGTACCAGTACCTACACTCTTCCGAATTGCATACACAACCACATTTACTCTCTATTGAGCTCTTATGCACACCTGAAATTTGAGAGAAAATTACATCAAGCAAGATCAATGGAGATAGGAGGACAATGAAGACAAGCCCTTGGAGCATGCTAATGTATAATTTTCTTTTAACTTATGCTCTTTCGTGATCTTAGACTCTTCATTGATTTTATATTGGATTCCATTGTAGAACTAGGATTTCAGTGGTTGATTCTCTTAGGTTTTACAATAATTTTAGTTTCCAAATCTAGCACAAACAATATGTAATAAAAATCATTTCTAAGCATATAATTTGGAAATTATGTAACCCATAAATTAATTTCAACATAATATCTAGGGTTTTGTCAATTTAACCTTTAAGTTGATGTGATTCAAGTGCATGGATACAAGGTAAGTTAAATGAAATACCTAAAAATTAGATATGAACATAAACAATTAGAAATAAGCATGAGCTACAAGTTCACCAAAATGTGATGTGGTGAAAATTAGGATCTTACCATTTGGGTTTTTAAAGCCACTAATTTTGCTTGACCACCTTACATTAAGGGAAGAGAATTAAGTTTGATTGATCCAACCCTAGAAAGATTGAAAACAAATAATAATCATTCCTCACTTGTTAGAGTTGAAAATTGAAAATGAATTAGGGTTGACTTGCAATGCTAGATCTAGGACAAAAAAATGAGAAATTGACATAAAATAAAAGTAACATATTGTTCTAGATATCATGTAGAGCTTTAAACTTAGCTACGAGGATGAGAAATAGATTACCTAGAACCTATACCAAAAAGTTTGGATAGAATTGTTAGGATTGGGGGGAGTATTGAACCCAAGGTAGGACTGGGAGGGGGGATGGGGGGGGTGAATCAGTCCAAACAAATAATTACAACAACATATAAACAATTAATAAACAACACATCTCCAATACATGAACACCAAAAATTATACATGGAAAACCCAAATAGGAAAAAACTATAGTGGGAGTCAACCCACAAGATAATACACTATATATGAAATGATTACAAAGATAGAGCTCACTCCTCTAGCCTTGTACACCAAGGCTAACCGCTCATGTGACAAGATACAAAGAGGACTTGCAAAACTTGAAGCTAACTGCACTTGAAAAGAAATATACAAAAAAATTGATCTAAAAAGAAGGATCTCTTGATCATGAATCTGTCATTGAAATCTACATCAAGCGACCAACATAAACATACACAACTCTGATCACAATTGCCAACACTCAATGTCAACTCTCTGTCATATTCACAACATAGCTTGCATATCATTTGAACACAACTCTTCTTTTCTTCTCACACTTCCTCTGATCTTCACCACATCATCTACACTATCTCTTATTTCAATTTCCTTTAACTCAAATATTCAAAATGCCTTATATAGAAGATACATCATTAAAGCTTAAAACAAGTCGGCCTAAAACAAAATATATTTTTTGAACAAAAAACACACGCTGATCCACTCAAGGAGAAAGAGAGGACCAAAACACATCTTCCAAATATTAATTCACTTATTTGCAATCACTAGAACATAACCAATAGCATATCCATACACTGCACCACCATATAAGCAATTACTAATCAAAACATACTCTCCTAAGCATGTAACTCAAATCCGAATCTCTACACGCTAGGGTAAGACCCATAAAACATAAAAAAACGCTTCAAAAAATCATATCTAGACCTAAGGATAGGTCAAACATAGAATCTCACAACTAGCAACGAACAATACCATAACACCCATTTAACATAGATATTTCTGGACATTATAAGCAATATATCCATGATACTAAAACTATATCCAATGGAGATAACAATAATATTCAACACCAACAACAAATTCCGAAACCAAACACTTCCGGAGCAACCAACATAACAACTGCACCAACATCTCAACAAGATAACTCTACACCATAAACATTTTAGACCAAAACCAGAACAACAAGTTTGACATCAATGACAACCACAACAACACATCAACTCATATTTTCAACAATCTCCCCCTTAGTCATTGATGGAAACACTTGATAACACTTGATTAGCACTTGATAAAAGCTACACTTCAACCAAAACACAAAGAAGAATAATAAGTTGCTCAATATCTCTCAAACTCTTCCAAACAAGCAACTCAATCTCTCCCAATTAACAATTCAATCTCTTCCGAACTAACAACTCAACAACTCAATATCTCCCCCTTTGCCATCGAGGCCAAAGGTCACAATGACACTGCATACCATTACACACTATTGCACACCAATATACACCATTTCTCCCCCAGAGAGTAGCCACAACATTGATCGAAGATAATAAAAAAAATAGGCATGAAATCTCCCCCTGGAAAGATGCATCACCATAATGCACCTAGCTAGAAGGAGGGGAAATGACCCTAAGCTTCTCCTAAAAAACTCAAATGAATTGCCAATGCCTGAATGAAAATATCCACAACCCATTCCTTTGTAGAAATGTGTTTCAACTGAACTTCCTTCTCAAACACTTTCTCCCTTAAATAATGATATCTAATGAAAATATGCTTTGTTCTTAAATGCATAATAGGATTCTTCAAGATGTTTATTTCACTTATATTGACACAAAAAATAGGAATTGCTTCGTCATATGTTACCTTGATATCTTAAAGAGTCTATCTCATCCACGTCACCTGAGTACAACAAGATGTCGCTATAATATACTCTGCTTCAATAGTAGATAAGAAAACTAAATCTTGTTTCTTACTGAATCAGGAAACCAATCTGTCACCTAAAAATAATGCACCACCACTAGTACTCTTCCGGTCATGAATACTTCCAACCCAGTAAGCATCAATATAGGATTTCAACTTGAAATCTCCACCTTTCTTCTACTAAAGTCCAAAGTCTACCGTTCCTTTCAAATATTTGAAGATTCTTTTCACTGCTTGCTCAAGTGTCACCTTCAAATTTTCTTGAAATATCATTACTCGACAAACAACCCGCATGATATTTGGTCTTAACATAGTCAAATACAAAAATCCTCCAATCATTGACCTATACTTCTTCTGTTCAACTTTTGGAGAATCATCATCTTTTCTCGACTTGCACCCAATGATTAAAGGAGTATTAACTAGTTTTCAATCATCAAATTCAAATTTATTCAACATTTCCTTCACATACTTTCTCTAAGAAATAAAGATTCCATCTTTTGATTGACTAATTTGTAACTCAAGAAACAAAGACAACTCACCAATCATTAACATCTCAAATTCATTCTGCATCTCCTTAGCAAATTATTTGCATAGATCATCATTGCCTCCAAAAATAATATCATCAACATAAACTATAACAATCAACAGCTTATCTCCATCGATCTTGAAATAAAGATTACTGTCTATTCTACCTTCCCTAAAAATTTGTTGAAGTAAATATTTGTCCTATCTTGCATACCACCCTCTAGGTGCCTATTTAAGTCCATACAAAACTTTCTTTAGTTTGCACACCATATCCGAATCCTCTATTAATATAAATCCATCTGGTTTCTCAATGCAAACTTCTTCTAGATCTCTATTCAAAAATGTTGATTTGACATCCATCTGATAAACCCTAAAGTTCTTGTAAGAAAAAAAATGCAAGAAACATCCATATAGCTTCAATCCTTGTTATAGGAGCAAAGGTTTCTTCAAAGTCTATACCTTCTACTTGAGAATATCATTTACATACTAGTATTGCTTTATTTCTTGTTACTTGTCCTTGCTCATTCAACTTATGAATAACCACTTAGTTCCAATTACATTCTTGTCCATCAATTTGTTGGACATTGTTGTTGCTAGGATATGTTGTTGTCATTGATGTCAACATATTTCTGCTCCGGTGATTGCAAATTGGTTCATTGGGATTATGGTTTGGTGCATTGAGTAATTCTTGTATTATTATATTCCTATATATTGGTTTTGGTGATCCGGGAAGCCTAATTGATCATGTCATATGATCCGGTTTTGTAGTTTGTTTTTTTGATCAGTGCTTTGCATAGTTCAGTATTTCCTCTGGTATATTCCGGTGTGATCAGATCTTGTGTTGAGATTTTGGGATAGTGTTTGGGATGGTCTTGTGTATCTTCATTTCAGATGAAACGTGATTTGGTTCTCCACAGGTTATCTTTCTTCGTGACAGTTGTTGTTGTTTGATTGTTCTAAGTTTCAGATGTTGACCGATGAAGATTTGATAAGTGGTGTTGGTCCAGCTATTTCTAATGATCCTAACGTGCTTGCTTGTGTTTCCTAATTGTGTCCTATTTGTTTTGATGATTTGCATTGATCATTGTGCAAGTTTTTGGTGATTTTGCTGAACCATTGATGTTCTTCGTGTTATGCAGTTTTCTTGGTGGTGTAGTGTGTTGCCGTTGATCTTGGCGAGATTTTCGGTGGTGTTCCGTGTTTGGAGATTTGAATTAGGTCCATGTTATTTCTTGTATATCATTATATTGGTTTGGTGGTCGATCTTTGTATCCTGTGATGTAGTTTTGTAATTGTGAGTTGAGGGTTTTGCCAACCTTGTTGTCAAGGTTGATGAATTGTATAAATAGGTGATATTGTCATGCAATTTAGAGTTGGTGATGGTGTCTACATTATCAGAGAGTGGTATATGTGCGAATAAGGAGTCATCTTTTGGTGTGGTGCATCGAGCATAGATTGGTGTTGTAGAGAAGACAATTTTACTTAACCAGAACTGTAATCAGGCATTTGGAGATGCTATTCTTTCAGTTCATTCCTTTCGGATTATAGTCTGAACCTTGTTGTAAGTTAGGGAGACTTCCTTGAGGGTTGTAGTCTTCCGAGTCATTATATTTTGAGTGGCGAGCTCTAGGCAGTGTTCTTGAATGCATGTGCATTTCCCATTGTAATATTTTCATATACTACTGTAGAGTATCATCTTATTGTGGGTAGGTTCCCACCATGGTTTTTCCCTTAATCGGGTTTTCCACGTCAAAATCTTGGTGTTGTGCTATCAATTTTCTTATCTCTATTATTGCTATAATTTATCATATCTATTTTTATGGTTAAGTTTGTAGATCTGGTGAAAACCGATTCACCCCCCTCACAATTTTCCTCTATTATTGCTGCTAACAATTGGTAAAGAGCTAGATCCTCTAGAAGAAGCTTAAACTCTTGAGGAGATCCGAGATGGAAACTGGAACTATAGATGTTATCTTTAAGAAGGAGATTCTGAGATTTGATGGAAGTAACTATGCTATATAGAAGAACTGGATGGAAGTGCACTTGAGATGTCTTGGAGAAGATTACAAAGAATGCCTATTTTACTCCTCTGAATGGATCGATTACTGCTGATGAGATCAAGGAAGCTGAACATAACATTAGAGTGAAGGAAGCATTGTTGAGTGCTCTAATTGATTCAGAGATGACAAATGTGATGAGACTCCAGACTACACATGAGATCTAGGAGAAACTTGAGACCTTGTATGAAGGAGATAAAAAAGTGAAAGTTGCTGAGTTGCAGATTTTGAAAGGAAAATATGAGATGCAGAAGATGGGAGAAGATGAGAACATAAACACATTTATGGCTAAGGTGAATGATCTTGTCCTAGTGGTGCAAGAGCACCTACCTATGAATACATGAACCAAGAATAAGATGATTTTCTATTAGCCTATAATAAATGTAATAAGAACCTATGGGTCCTTTTTTTCATTCGATGTCTTAGGAGTGTGGCAAGTTTGTCCATGTTTGGGTCAAATTGTCATCTAGGATCTGGTAGAGCAAATTGAGTCAATAAGGTCACAATGGTCTAAATTGAGGGATCAAGTGACCACAAGTCTATTTGAGTCATTTTTGATGTTTTAAAATCAAATGCAATCATTTTGGGGGACTATGATAGTCTAGAGTCTAAGTTGGTTGAATTGTGCAAAAGTTGTCATATTGTCAATTTGTTGTCATGCAATTTTGCACTTTTTGTAAGTTGTGATTCTCCAACGGTCAGTCGGTTTGAAAAATAGTTGGAGGAGGTTGAGGTCATTTGGGAAACACCTTTAAAGGCCCCAAAAACCAAAGAATGTATGTTGGTCGATTTGGAAAGGAAATTGAAGCATCAATAACTGTTGGAAACTCAGAAAATCGTCTAATTTTTGTTGATTGCAAACTGAAGGTGGATTGGTAAGAATCCTCACAACATAGATCTTGCAATTATATTGTTTTACCTTTGTTTTGAATTCGGTATGCAGTCTTGAAGTGATCGCTGTCCCATTCTATAAGCAAATCTTTACCGGGTAGCCTAAAACCCTTAAACCCCTAGGGTTTGAATGCAATAATGGGTTTTGGCCTATCAATGCTTAACTAAACAGTCTACCATTATAGGAGATGATAGGACACTGTATTATATGTCAGTAACCAAAGCCATTAAGAGGATACAATAGGGTGAAGAGGATGGAAAACTAACCCTAGGCCTGGCATCTCTATGTGATAGACCGGTTTGATGAGTGTAGTGCGTGAGAATTGAGGGGTAGAGCACTGGAAAGGGTTTGAATGTGGTAGAAGAGTATTTTGGAGGTTTGCATAATATTTTATGGTCAGTGGTGGTCATCCATTAGGAGAACCAAACCAGTTGGTCATAGGCAGTCTGTCAAATAGGTCTAATAGTCCTATTAGGTCTGTTAGTGTAGTACCGGTTGGGATATCTGCAAGCTGATCTGGTATCAGAAACTGAGATATTATTTAGAAATCCCAAAAGGGTATCTGAAAACATAATTTGTTTGTCTATATCCTTAGGGTGTTAAAAGCTATCACGTAATTCCTTCAAATGGAGGCCTAATAGCAACCGATTCAGTTTGTGGGCAAGTGAGTCAAATTTGAGGTTCCAGTGGAACTAAACCATGAAATCTTGTTTCATTTGTGTTAAGGTGTTGTGAGACCACCCCTCCAAGGATTGTTGTATTGAATTGGTCAATTGGGCCATTCAAATCCTAAAGCCTAGTAGTAGCCCACTCATGTATGCTAAGGTGTGTGTAGTCACACAAGAACTTGAGAAGTGTTAGTTGTCTGTAAGTGGACATAGTGGAGCCTTGGGGTTTTAAAAGGTGTTGTTTGGTGTCATTGTACCATTGTTTGACTTGGTGATTGTGTAAGGATCATTGGAAATAGGGATTATGAGTTGAGTCTATGAGCTTTAGAGATTGGCTGGTTCAAGGTTACCTCCTTCCGGTCTATTGCCTCCTCATCATATTGGTATCAGAGTAGGATTTTGAAGATCACTTGGGTGGTGGGGTCTTAGTGTATGTCAGAGGAAGAGATTGAAAGAGGGACTGACAGAATGCCTCATAAGAGTATGTCATAATATGCGGGGAAGAAGTCGATTGAAGAGATGCTTGAGTCCAAGCTTGAAGAATTGAAAAAGACTAAGGGTAAGGAAGATGGAAGTGACATTGATTAAGAAGGGGATAAATAATATGGGGAATCCTCTAAGCGAGTAGAGGAGATACCTGTAGATCAGAATGCATTTGTAGATGCCTTGAGGTCAGTCAATAGGGACACCATTGATGGGTTGCCTATATATAGATGGAAGCATAAGAGGTGATAGACTGGATTGAGGCATTGACGAGTCATTTTGAGTACAAAGAAATCCCTGAAGATAAGAGAGTTAAGTTGGCAAAAGTAAGTTTGAAGGGGTTTGCTCTTACATGGTGGAATTATGTACAAGGGGGGAGAGTTAAGGAGGGGAAGAGTATGATAACATCCTGGGAATGAATGAAGGCTAAAGTCAAGGCATGATTCATGCCTATTGACTATGAAGTGCAAATGTATAGAAAATTGTAGAACCTCAAACAAAGAGACCTTGATGTGAATGCATTTATGAAGAAGTTTCATAAAATTAGTCTCAGATCAAAGAGACAAGAAGAGGAGTCAGAGAAAGTTGCCAGGTACTTGAACGACCTAAGGATGAACATCCAAGATGAGATCAACATCTTGGCACCAGAGACAGTGAATAAGTGTTTTCAATTGGCCCTAAGGGCAGAAGAGAAACCAAAAAGAAGAAGTGAGCAAAGTAATAGGGGTAAAGGAGGGAGAAGTTTCAGGGGTAGAGGTAGTTTTGGAGGAAGAAGTCCTAACCAAAGGTCTAGTGGTGAGTCTAGCCAAGGAGAGAAAGTTGGGGACTCAAGTAGCAGAGGAGGCTACCATGGGAGAAGACCTAATGGAAGAGGTGGGAAAAATGGATCAGGGAGAGGATCCAAGATCTCTAGTATGAGATGCTATAACTGCAATCAGAAGGGGCATCCAGCCTACAAGTGTCAAGAGAAGGCCTCAACTTCTCATGGTGGTGAGAGGAGAACCACTTTGATTCAAGAAGATCCAATGAGTGTGACATCTCCTGAAGTGAATTTGACATCAAAGATGGGACAAAACCTGATGTTCAAGAGGACACTGCTCAAGGAACCAGTGAAGTCTGAGCCACCCCAAAGAAAGGCTTTGTTTAGAGTCAACTGCAAGATTCAAGGTAAGGTTTGTAGAGTTGTCATAGATTCAGGGTCTGCTGATAACATTGTGTCTTTGGAAGCAATAAACAAGTTGAACTTGGAGATAATACACCATAGTTGTCTATATAGAGTCAGTTGGTTGAACAAGCATGGGTAGAGTTTAGTAATGGGGGGTATAAGGATAAAATTTTGTGTGACATCCTTCCAATGGATGATTACCATCTTTTGCTTGGTAGACCATGGCAGTTTGACATAAAGGCTCATCATGATGGAGAAAAGAATGCTTACTCTTTCGAAAAGGATGGTGTGACCTTTAGGATACAGTCAGTGCTAGAAGGGGATCCAAAACATGTAGGATCTAGTGTGATGATGGTAGGAGAAAAAAAATTCCTTGATATGCTAAAGGAGGAAGGTGGAGTAGGTTTTTCTTTGATTGTGAAGCCCAAGGAAGAAAGGAAGAAGGGTTTGAGTGAGGTAGGACCTAAGGAGGTCAGGGAACTGCTAGACCGATACAAAGGAGTGTTTGCGGAAGATATGCCTGATTCCTTGCCGCCTATCAGAGATATTAATCATCATATTGATCTCATACTAGGAGCAGTACTTCCTAACAAGGAAGAATATAAAATGACCCCACAATAGAATGAAGAGATAGCTAGGCAAATTCAAGAGCTCCTAGAAAAAGGGTTGATAAGAAAGAGCCTTAGCCCATGTGCAGTGCCTACTATTTTAGCCCCAAAGAAGGATGGGCAATGGAGGCTTTGTACTGATTCTAGGGGTATCAATAGAATAACCATCAAATATAGGTTTCCTATTCCAAGGATAAAGGACCTAATGGATTATTTAGGGGAAGCTACCTATTTCTCTAAAATTGATCTCAAGAGTGGGTACCATCAGATAAGAATAAGAGAGGGGGATGAATGGAAGACTGCATTTAAAACCATTAAAACCAATGAAGGGTTGTATGAGTGGCTTGTGATGCCTTTTGGTCTTTCAAATGCTCCTAACACCTTTATGAGACTAATGAATGAAGTGTTGCAGGAGTTTATGGGGAAATTTGTGGTAGTCTATCTTGATGACATATTGATGTTCAATAAGAGCAAGGAGGAGCACTTGAAACACTTGGAGGTAGTCTTGAAGCGGTTGCAGGAACATAAGTTGATGATAAATTTAGAAAAGTGTGACTTCATGAAGAAGGAGTTGGTATAATTAGGATTTGTCATATCTAAGGGTGACTTGAAGATGGATTATTCCAAGGTAGACGCTATTTTGAACTGGTCTACACCTAGGACAACAAGAGAGGTAAGAATTTTTCATGGTTTGGCAACATTTTATAGGAAATTCATTAGAAATTACAATGATATTGGTGCACCTATGTTAGAAACCATCAAGGGTGGTGGTAAGGTGAAGTTTGTGTGGACCAAAGAAGCAGATAAGAGTTTTGAGTGTTTAAAACAGAAAGTTGCCAAGTACCCAGTCCTAGTATTGCTTGATTTCAGTAAGGTCTTCACCATTGAATGTGATGAAAGTGGTTTGGCTATAGGAGTAGTATTGAGCCAAGAGGGGAAACCAGTGGCCTTTGTCAGTAAAAAACTAAATGAAGCAAAGAGGAAGTACTCCTCATATGATTTAGAGTTGTATGACATGGTACAAGCTCTGAAACAGGGGAGGCACTACTTGCTTCCTAAGGAATTTATTGTGTATAGTGACAATCATGCTCTTAGTTTTTTGAATGGACAGGAGTAACTCAGTCATAGACATATGAAATGGGTTGAAAGTCTTCAAGCATCCACCTTCATCATCAAGCACAAGAAAGGGGTAGCCAATAAGGTTGCAGATGGTCTAAGCAGGAGGGTGTTGACAGTGCAAGAAGTGCAGTTGTAGAGTATGGGTGTTGAAGCACTCAAGGGATTGTATGCAGAGGACCAAAATTTCAAGGAAATATATAAGGTATGCAGTGAGTTTGCAAATGCTTTTCATGGATAATTTTCTGACTACATCTTGCAGGATGGTCTTCTGTTCAAAAGGTGCCAGTTATGTATCCCTAGGTCTTCAATGAGGGATAATGTAGTAAAGGAGAAACGTAGTGGTGGTTTAGGAGGTCACTTTGGGATAAATAAGACTTTAGACCTAGTTAGGAGATTTTACTTTTGGCCAAAGATGCAGAATGATATCAGAAGGTTTGTGGAGAGTTATATTGTGTGTCAGAGAGAAAAGGGGGTCTCAACCAATGCAGGACTGTATCAACCTTTTCCTATGCCAAATAGACCATGGGAAAGTTTGAGTATGGACTTTGTGATGGGATTACCCAAGACAAAGATAGGTCATGAAAGTGTGTTTGTTGTGGTAGATAGGTTCAGTAAGATGGCTCACTTTATTCCTTTTAAAACCACAAATGATGCTAGCTATATTGTAGGATTATTTTTTAGAGAGATTGTTAGAATCCATGGGTTGCCTTTGAGTATTGTATCTGACCGAGACAACAAGTTTGTAGGGCATTTTTGCAGAACCTTGTGGAAAAGGTTGGGAACACATTTGTCTTTTAGCTCAACCTATCACCCTCAGACCGATGGCCAAATTGAAGTTCTGAATAGGTCATCGGGAAATCTTCTTAGGTATTTGAAGATGAAGATGGAGATCAAGCGGAAGATTCCAGGACAAGGGTTCACATGTTTTGTTCCAACCAGTATTGACTGTTCTAACCAGTATCTGATTTTGTGATGAGTTACCAACACCGTTTTCTTGGTGGTCATTTTTGTGACGAGTTATGATTACGTATCTAAATACACTGCACCTAGGAAATTGTGTTTTGATATCCTTAGCCCGACATAAGATCTAAATGTCTATTTAAAGACATCTTAGTGAATCATTTGAAAGAGATAGAGAGGAGATTATGCAAATACTGATATGCATAAAGAGTGAAATCTTTTTTTGAAGAGCGATAAGTGTTAAGATGAAGAGAAGTGTTGAATGTCCTTAGAATGGTCTGATCAAGCAAGTATTGTGCTACTCAGATCATATCAAACCATTCTTGTTGTTTTCTAATCATTACAACATAATCAAATCCCCTAACCGGGTAAGCTCTAACAAGATTCATTGTACAAATCCTCTAACAAGGTGATCCATTAGTTTGGATTCTTAAATCCTCCAACGAGGTTACTTCTAATAGGGTAGTACTCTTAATAGGGTATAAGCTTCTAATCAAGCTTTGGGATCTCTAACAAGATTCACTCCTAGCAGAGCACTTTGTAAGACCTTAACCGGTCAGTTATCTATTACTGCAGATAGTTAACTTGTGAGTTCCATCTCACCATGGTTTTTACCTATTTGGGTTTTCCAAAGGTATTATATCCGCTCCTGAAAAATCACTACTGATTCCAAGGTCTATATATGCGAACAAGCGACTTTATTGGGATAGCTACTTGGGTAGTGTATTCTAAAAATCTGAAGGGGGACTTACGTTTACAAATGTCTTTCAAGCTTCTGGACTTAGATAGATTTATTGATTTTAGGCTCTTTCTCTTTTTTGAGGATTTTCTGAGATTTAGACTTTCAAAAAGGGAAAAAGGGGATAGGGTTAAGAAAGTTGATCTAAACCTACGAATTCTGGAGATGGTATTAACTAGGTGTTCTCAGGAAACCATACTTTGCTTTGCCACACTAAGGAGAACTACACAAAGCGGGTGCAATCTGCAACGGGTTGTGCTTACGATCAAAGTTTTGGCATACACAAGGAATAGGCTCAGACTAACTTTGCACGGTGAAATGGAAATCATCCATTCACCAAAAGTATGAGCGGAGATACACCGTTAATTAATACTTATCAAATCCTTCATTCAATTCTAACAACTTTAAAAGCAATTCTAAATTAATTTCTAACTAATGCGTTGAGGAAATTGAAACCATGCCAATCACTCAAATAACAGAGATTACAAAGTCTTAAGAGAAAGCGCACATGCAATGTATTATTTGAAAAAATGACCTTCACGCAACAATATATCAAAAACCTCACACTCTCCAAATGATAGGAGATAACCTTATATAGTTTTCTAGAAAACAATGAACGACCAAGATCAAATAGTGATCAAGGGCCCAAATTGAATGCTACAAACCCTAATTAGGGTTTCCCAAAACTAACTACCCTTCAACCAATGAGAAAATTACATTATGGGATATTTGTCCTTCTTGCTAATTATGAACCATCAATGAAAATATAAGGTTGTTGCATTGTGAAGTGTGCCCTTCTAGAAGCTTTTGGATAAGTCAGGTTCATTGAACTTGGACATGCCAACTTGGAACATTTTGATTAGTTGGAAGATGATGAGACGACACCTCGACGTGTTGGATGTCTTCCTTGAATTCTCCAATTTGTGTGAAGAAATTGTCTAAGTATGGAAATTTGATTTCTTCTTGTCACCATTTGATTCTCATTGGGAGCTTGTCTTTTAAATTTCTTTAGGAGATGAAATCCTTCAAGAAGTTGGAAATTTATTTTTCTTTTCCATATCTTCACCAAGTCTGAGAAATTTTCTTTCTTGATGCCTTGAGATTCTTTCAAGTATCTTGAATTCGGAGAAGAATTCCTCTAGGCCTTCATCATAATAGCTCTTCCCATACAGCCAAATTTTGGCCATCTTTATGCTTGGACGAACCTTGCTCGTGGTCCTATCTTCAACTCTAAATTTGGTCTGAAACTCCATTTGTATTTTCTATGACGATCCCGCCTTCAGCTACCAATTTATGTTGCATGGGAGGAGGGTAAAAATCTCTAGATAACTCCTCACAAATATGAATTGATATGATTGAAAGTTTCGTTGTTCAAACATTCATTACGTTCAACCATCATCCAAAACCTTGGAACTTTTCATCTACAGCATAGGACGAACATTGCTTTCTTCATGACTATGGCAGACTTTACCTTGCATTGGACCTTTATTCTTAATACCTCCAAGGCAGACTTTGTTAATTGCATGCACCTTACTCATGGCAGACTTTACTAATCTTGAGCTCCATGTAGGTTAGGCAGACTTTTATGAAGATGATGCACCACATAGGAAGGCAGACTTTGTTTGATGTATGCACCTTGATTTGAAGGAGGGCGAGCTTTACTTGACTTGAGAATCCTTCAACTTTGTTATTTCCCTTACTTCTTGAGCGGACTTTGAGATACTTAAGCACCAAATGACATCCTTTTAGGAAGACTTTACTTTTTTTCATGCACCATTACCCATCACCTTGGGCGAACTTCCATGAGTTTGTGCACCATACATCAAGGCAAACTTTTCTCATTTCATGCACCTCAAAACCTTTCCATCTAGGGTGAACTTTTGTGAGACATGCATCTTCACCTTGGAATTTTCTCTCCTCCATGGTGGACTTTTTCATGTTCATGCCACTTTTCTTGCCTTTTATCTTAATATTTCATTGCAAGGCAAACTTTTGGAGTTTGGCACCTTTTCTTATCACCTTGGGCGGACTTTAGAGTTCCTGTGACAACACCATTAGCCAGACTTAGAGACATACTTGAAAAACTTCAAAGTTTGATAAATTCACCAATTTTTGCCAAATTAGAATGATATTTGAAATCCATACTCAGGCAACCCATCTAAAGCGTCATGACCCCTAAAATGTAGGAACTTAGCTTTTTGGGTCAAAATTTAGAAATCTTTGATCACAATCGATGCAGGTTGATGGTACAGTGTAAACCTTAGTTCCCCATTTCGAAAAAGAAAAATGCAGACATCCCTAAAAAATAGGGAAAACTTTCTAAAAATAGCCATCCCAAAAACAAAACTTCCTAAAAAATAGGAAAAAGCAAAAAAACAAAACTTTCTAAAAATAGAAAGTTGTCAAAATTCTTTCAAATCAATTGCGTTCTACGTCCTTTGGTGTTTATGGGCACTTTGACGGTGTCTGGACTTTGTTATCACTTGGTTTCCAAAAATTGACTTTTAATCCTTAGGACTGAAACTGTTCAAAACTTGACAGAACCAAACAGAACTGAAGCGGAAGGCCACGAGGCACTAACAAAAACCCTAGAAAGTAGGAAAGAGGGACGGTCCCCATTTGTAATGGGGTGATGTGTGAAAAAGGTCACAACAGGTCCTTTTTAAAGAGATTATTTAGTTTTCATGCAGATTTCATGAGTTATTGAAGATTTTATTACTCATTTTTGAAGTTTAATACAAAAAGTAGGTTGTGGATTGCTAGATCTACACGTGTTCTATTGGTTATTGTTCTTCATAATCTAACATCTTCTTTCGTTTAAATCAACAACTTGTTCTTTCGAGCTTTATTCTTTTATGAATCATATTGTGCATGTTAATGGTGTATGAGGAATAAATTGATAGAGTGATTATTATTTGGTGATTTTCATTTCTGTTTATGTGCAAGGTTTTCTGACTTTGTGTGTTTTCTAGAGCCTTACATTGAATGCTAATTAGGTGTTATTGCTAATATTTGGATTGCAGAATACTAACCGTGTAGCTAACTAAGTTGTTATTGTGTTGGTTTCATTGTTATTTTGTACTACCCTGATCGATCTTTTGATATTTCTTTTGAGTTAGGTTAAAATTGGAAAAATACAAAAAAATAGATAATTCAAAGTAGGTAGTTACAACCAGCAGGCCCCTTGACAGGTACGATCCCATCATCCACTAAGTGACCCAACAACATCGTGACTCGACTATAGATACCTTGGGATAACTGGTCTTTCAAGGTTGATTGCTTTTCAGGAGAGGTGACATACATTTGACATTCTACTTGACTGTTGGTGAGTGTGTCAAAACACCTGTCAACAAGAAGGTTGATCATGGATGCTTCAAAAACATGAATGCTTGATCTTGATTTGACCTTCTCCTTCAATTCTTGATGAATACTTGAATGCTTGCTCACATAGACTTGAAATTATTTTTCTAGAGTGCAATTGAGAGCTCACTTATGATTTCCTAGTTACCAAATGAGGGGTAAGGCTTCCTTTTATACCTTACTGTGCATTAAATATTTGAATTTTTAGAGTAGGCCAAGACGAAGCCGAATTTATCGCCCACATCAAGTGACTGTTATGAGGTCCTATTTTGGGTCTTGATTGGGAGGATCAGGGTGGTCATGGTATCATGTTCCTAATCCAAGGCTAGGATACCCAAAGCGTCGTGGTCTTGTCAAGTAAGACTCAAAATAGGACAAAGGCTAGATCATGAGTTAAAAATGCAGATTTCAAGAGGGTATGAGCACCATCAAAATAGGCATTGAGCATTGGAAGTCAGAATGTCAAGGTGAGGATGAAATTATATAGGGATACAATTTACAATGCTACAATAATCATGAGGAAAAATAGTCTATGTGCAAGTCATTATGGTCATCTAAAAATGATGCATCATTAGGGAGTATATCTAGATTGATCAATAAGACCTTATAAGGAATTGTTAATAGAGGTTGAAATAGTAGAATTAACATTCAAGTACTCTGTAAGATGAGTATTGATGTACTTGATGAAGACATGCCCACAAATAATAAAATAAGTAAGAAGTATGATAGATAGAAAACCATTTTAAGGCATCATTCATTAAAAGTTTTCTAAATGTATTCATCAGGAACATATATGGTGACGATTTTTCTTGCTACCCTCAACCCTAAGAGAAAAGATGAGCAACCCAGACCATTGCGACTGAAGTCCTTGGTTCCTTTTTGACTCTATCCATAGGCCAAGGACAAGAAAACATAACACAACAAGGCTAATGCAAGCTTTATTCACTTTGAGCTCCATCGGACTCAACGGGGTATTCCTAATTTCGGACTTGTATGCTTGACACTTCATAAACAACTCATGGTATACATGCTCATAATAGGCAGATAGTCCTCAAATTACCTATGGATAATCCATTACATAATCCTAATTTCACTATAACATGTAAATAGAATTTAATTCCTTCCTTGAAGGACACCCTCTTACATAGCCACACATTGACAAAAATGTTGCGAAGACAAAATAAAATATCCTTAATATTATGATTCATATGAAATTTATGAATATAAATGGAGATAGTTCATGCAACTATTCAACATTTTATACATTAACTAATTGAAGAATTACAAAGAAGAATTTAAGCATTCCTTCACTATGAGATTACCCAACCCTAGACTATCATGGTTATGCTTCTATTTGCCTAGAAAATGAAAAAAAATTGAGCCCTTATTCACAGCCTTGAGATTCCTTTTATAGCAACAAGGAATGCAAAAAGCTACTGGTTGTTTACATGTGTCCATTTTTTTACCCCATTAGCCCATTTACAAGAGAATAATATCCCAATAGAACCAATTGCCTAAGTCTTGTCTTCTAAAGAAACTGTTAGGTTCGTTTGAAGAGATACATGAAAGATTTGGTGTCAAGGTCAAAATGATTCCATGAAAACTAACCACCTTGTGAGTCATGCCACTACCACACATTTGTGGTTATTGATGTAGAGAAAACCAAGACAAAAGATTCTCATTGTATTTCCTGGTAGGAGAGAACTTCAAGAGTTTTGTTCAATTAGGAATGTGTGACTCCAAACCCACATCTCTTGTGTCTACATCGAGCTTTCTCTTTGCATTCCACTTATTGAAAGGGGATTTATCGGTAAGCAAAGAGATCAGAATTATTTGCAAGCCACAGGAAAAGCCTGTAGCTATGCTCATGCCTTTCAATATCCCTCTGGTTACCCTTGGCAATTTCAATACCCCTTTGGCTACAAGGTAAGTCAACAATTTGCTTTTCTTCAAGACTTCTGCAAATATTTTGCAAAATAATCCTCACAGACCATCTTTCCTTATACCAGAACCTAGGTGCACCTTTTACGCACATCATAATGCCTTCTATTAGTAAGGAAATAACTCCTTGCAACAAAATTATGGATAGCTATGGATACATTTATCTCTCATAATTTTGTAATATAGTTCTTATATAATATAACCACTTTGTTGGGAAAAAATCTAATCAACCATACTCTTCAAAATGGCAGAAGCTATTCTGGTTCCAAAACAGACCTTTCATACAATGCGATAGCGACGTGTTAGTCAATCGCAGCCGTTTATTGCAAAATCGACAATGTAAAACGCACGACTAACATGCATGTTAGTCAATCCGTACTGTCATTTTAGAACCAGAACCAGAATAGACACATCCCTTCGAAACATAAAGTGGTGACAATTAGTTGTCAAATTCACACATTTGAATTCATCCGTACACTGCATTGATCTGTGCAACTCGGTCCTTATAGTTGTTTCTACATCTGAAAATGTGTGCAAAGACCAACCTTCCTTCTTAAAAGATGCCCTTGATTTCTGACATCTGTATATGACAGCGGTTATAAAATCTCTCGCATCGGCATTTTTGGACTTTACAAATTCATTGGATACTCTTACAAATTTGACTACATGTCTAATGATTCAAGCTTGCGTCGGTCATTGGGGGAAACATGCACCATACTCTAATTCCATCTGCGCATCTTCCTCCTTATTAGGAAAACACAAACAACCCTAACTAGTCCTCATCAGCACTCTTTTGTCCACATGGTGCTACACGACAACTGATAACTCATTGCGACCCTTCGAACACGGTAGGATATTCAAATCTGATCTCCCTTGCAATCCATGTATGTGCCATGTCGTTTGGTGGGGACCACCTTATAGCCATCCTCTTCGATTCCGTATACCCGTAAAGTGCCTCACTTACCATGGTAATGCGGGGTCAATATCTAGTTCGGACTCTTCCTTTTACCAATCGGTAAAAAGCATCCTAGGGACATATGAAAGGGCCAGTTTTCAAAGGATAAGGAACCCATGAGAAAAGAGACCAAGTCATGGGTAACCAGAAAAGAAAGTCACTTGACCAAACTAGAATACCCACCAAATGGTCATTTGAATGCGCTTAAGAAACACAAAAAAGTGCGTTCCTCCAAGGATGAATCAATGAGCATAATTCTGGTTTACACCTTGAGTACCAACATTTTCATTATAATTTTGAGGCTGCTAACAATATAATCATGTATTACTTCATAATATAAAAGTATTAAATAATTGACCGGTAAAGATGCATCATTATTGACACTAAATCCATCATTCATTAGGTATTTTCTAATGGAAAACATTTTTGAACCAATCCAAATCATAAAATAATGAGCATAACATCATGCAAAGAAGAGTAAATAGAATATCCACCACTTAAGGAAGTGTCGTTGAGTTACTCATTGAATAAATAATCAAGTTAGACCATTAAGTATATGAATATAGAGGAAGGGATATCATGATTTATTTGAGGGATATCATCATTAGGTTAATTAACATCATTAGGTTAATTAACATCATGAATAGCCTAAAAATAAATATTATCATCTCTATGTGGATAACCGAATCATGGTCTCATAAAAAATGAAGCATTAAATCTTCTCATATATAAAGAGAAGTGAGAAGATATTATTAAAAAGATAAAATTAATAACAATGGTGAACCAATTTATCAAAACATAGAATATCTTCCTTTCGATAATAATATACAACATCTTCAAGAGATGAGGGTTTTGATGCAATTAAATGTTGTCATTGTGATAAAGAAACAAAGACTCAAATATGAAATTAGATTTCGTGTTAGAAAGTTTAGATTCTTAAATGGAAAAATTCTCAATCTCAAAAAGAAGAGTTGCTACAACAAAATCTAAAACTATTTAATGATAAAGGAAAAACACACACAATATACTTGAGAAAAATATTTTAAGAAAAAAACTAGCAAATAATAGAACTATTTTGGATTTCATTTGCAATACAAAGATTGCAATGCAAGATATTCAAATTTTAAAGAAAATTTGATCACATGTTCTTGTTTCCCAAACATCAACATACAGTGTCTAGAATTACATTATATTTATAACCAAAAGCCAGCTCATCCCAATTATGTGATAAATCAATTTATTGAAATTCCACCTCTCAAGAATACCATGAATTTAAAACAAAAATAGCAAGTGAGTGACTTCAACTTGCATAAATCAAAGAGTTGACATATTGGACAATTTCTATATTTCCCTAAATAAGTGCACCCAACATTAGCCTAAGTGTGAGTACCAATGTTTACATGGCTTGTAAGGTGTATACACGTGCCTAACCTAACAACAAATGAGCCTAATAATTTGAAGATTTGTGATTAGATCATTCTTGCAAACTACTCTAATCAGCATGTTTCTAATTTAATAGCACAATTTTGTCCAGAGAAGAAATAAACTTATGCTGCCTTTAAAGATATTTTTCTATGTAATATACAATTAGGCTCTTGGATTGATTCACCAATATTAAAAATAGTGAAATAGAGAATGTTGGATGTCAAGTAGTTGTGCTTAATGTAAACTAAGACTAGATGTATAATTGAATATTTATAATGAGAATGCATATTGTGCCTTTTTTGTCAAATGACATTTGATGTCATTTTATGATGATTAAAATTGAATTAAGATGTTTTTATATATATATATATACATTTCTAGACATAATTTGAAAACTTTGGTACCAATGTTGTGAGTTAATGATCAAATATTGAGATTGTCGGCCTTGAAAGTGAGAATATAACTTTGGAGGCAATGTTACAACCATGCCTACAATCTACTCAAGGGGATATAATCTCAAATACTACTCCATCTACGATTAGACAACTATTGAGAATCAAGTTAGTATCAACTAAAAATACCTTTGCAAGTATCAAAGGCCTATTTTTTCTCAAGGAAAAACCATGCCATCAAGATAGAACCACATCAATTGAACTACTTTACAAGAATGGTCCTCTGCCACACTCTCAAATTTTCAAGTCTTAATCATTTAAAGAATTTGGTACATGAATAATCAATCTCCTTCAAACAAGAACTATATTATACTTACACATAAATATACAAATGACACTATCCTTAACTCTTATTAGTTCTCGTCATAGGCAGGAATACTAATGCATTCACTAGGTTTTACTAGTTGGTAACAAATAAACCAATGAGATGCTAAAATAAAAATAGTTTGATCAAATTTTCTAATGTATATTTATTTTATTTGTATATGAGATACTTGGGGTATTGGATATCTAAGGAACATGGTTGTAGGAGAAATTCCACCTTCAATGGGTGATCCACCTTTAGTGGAATTATCTATTATTTCTCCTACCTACCCCTACCTACCCTTACATCTCATTAGGTCACATGTCATGATTGTGTGCTCTCATAGTCTTGCCTTTATAAATAGGCTCATATACATTGCATGTTAATCCAATTGGGCATTTTGCATCTTGATGAGAATATAGTTTGTTCTTCTTGACTATCTTTGTCTCCTTTGTGTTGTGCTATTCATTGGCCTCTAAATCTTGGATTGTTATAGGCAAATTCTTACAATTCTATTGGATGGTTTAAGTTTTAAAGAGTCTTATTAGTGCAACATAAGCTATGGAATCTTTTAACTTTTATTCATTTTGATTATAAAAAAGTTAATAGTGCAAATTTGTTTTCATATCATTTTTAATTTCTTTTTTTTTTGTCTTATTTGAATAGTCTTATTAGTGTGATGTAAGCTATGTAATCTTTTAACTTTTTCCATTTTGACTAAAAAAAAGTTAATAGTGCAAAATTGTTTTCATATCACTTGTTAATTTTATTTATTGTCCTATTTGATAAGTGACATTATTTTTATTCAAAAGGTTGCGAGTCAATGAATGCAATTTATTAATTTTATCATATTTAATTAAATTTTAAAAATATAAAAAATACAAAGTAGTACAAAAATAGCCAATGATATATGAACTAAAACGGTTTGACAAATTTTCATAATGGCTATCTTTTTCTAAAATTTCTTTTAAAATATCAAAATTAATTTATCTAATGCTATTGAATGAAAGTTGTGGATAGTATTATTAGTGTCATATAAGCTATGGAATCTTTTAACTATTTACATTTTGACTATAAAAAATTTAATAGTGCAAACTTATTTTTCACGTTACTTTTTCATTTTATTTGTACATTTTGATAAATGCCATCGATTTTATTTAATAAATAATCAATACATATTTAAAATTTAATTATCATTTTATAATTTATGTATGTATTATATTAATTTTAGTTTCAAATATTATAAACATAACCTTAAGTTTATAATTAATTTTAAATTTTATCATTCAAATTAGGTTAAATATTAATATTATTGTCAAAGGTCTTGGGTCTACTAGTGAAGTTAAAAGGTTCTTAATGAGCCCACCAGGGATCAAATCTTTCTAAATGCACGGCTCTGACACTGAAAAAGGGATGAGGTCAGGATCATGCCCTAGACAAATTTGGTAGAATGGATACCCCTCAGTGCTTGACTCTTAGTTGAAGAGGTTCAACTTAATGCTTGTGCTCTCATATCAAGTAGCTAAAATAAATTTATGAACAAATCTCAATAAAAAAAAATATTAATATTATTGTAGTTTTCAATAAATAAATATAAAGGTAACTCTATACAAATACTTAAGATAACATGAAAGATCATGAAATATTTTTTGTATGGTAGCATAGTTCTCCTATGTATCTTTAGAATATGAATCTTGTATTTTTAGGTTCCAAAGTACAATTGCAATTCAAATTATGAATCTTACTGGAATTTTGCTCTTGCAAAGAACAAATAGAATTAAAATTCTTGAAATAGAAATATAAGTATCAGCTAATCACTCTTCAAAAGAAAATTTATAGTTAAATTCTTGATTTAGCAATATGAATTTCAATTTTTAGTATTCCAACGCATAGGTTAGTGCTACTAAGAAAGCAATGTGTGGGTTTCTTGACACAATTTACTATAAGTACATTAGTTATGAGAAGGTGGTTTGATTTCCTAGAAAAAAAGAGTTAGTGGTGAGAATGTTGTGGTTGGCGATGATGGTTCAATACTAATACTTGGACTAGGAATGAAATTTAAGAATGGCTTCTTTAACAATGTTTTCTATGCTCTCATAGTGGCAAAGAATCTCTTCTTGGCTAGATCAAAGAATAACTAATGGATATGTAGTAGATTTTGTGGTAAGGATAACCAAAGTCTAATTATCTTCATTTGATGATACTAATCATTAATGGTATGAGAGGTTAGAACACTATAACTACTAGAGTATTAATTTCTTGAAGAAGAATAATATGTCACATGATGTTCTACATGTCACTTCATCCTAGAGTTTTTGTAAGCAATATGTGTATGGAAAGAATCGTACAAAACCTTTTGAAAAGTTGGTTAGTACACAATGACAATGAAAAAATAATGATTGAATTAATTCACAATGAATTACTAGGTCCACAACTAGTAAATTCACATAGTGGTTTGAAGTATATGTTGGTCTACATTGATGACAAAGCCCTGGGATTAATTTTGAAGGATGGGATATTTTCTCTTTCTAATGTATTCAAGGTAGAAGTGGATAACCACTCTGCTAAAAACTTGAGAAATTACAAACAAATAATAGCACATAATATGTCAATCGGGTATTCACAAACTTCCTTAACCATATGGTATTATGAGAGAATTAAATTTTTCTCATACTCCAAAATAGAATGAGGTATCTAAGACAAATAATCATATGCTCATAGATATGAAAAAGTGTATGTTACAATGATTGAAGGTTGCGTAAGGCTTATTGGGTAGAATTAGTAAAGTAAATCATGCTTGTTATATTGGTAACTAACTACCAATAAAGGCAATAAAGGAGGTAACTTCTAAAAAATGGAGCAGTAAGAAGAATTTATTTTTTTACTTCAAATTTTGGTGTGTTGTGTATGCATGTGTTTCTATGTGAGAATAGGAAGAAACTAGATGTGTAATTAAGGGTGCATTTTTTTTTGGTTATAGTGAAAAATCTAAGGCATGGATCAGGCTATGGGATTAGGTGATTAAGAAACTTCTCATTCATAGAGATCTACTATTTGATGGAGGGAAGAGTGGGATAGATGCAAAAATTATAATGATTCATAATTTACTAGCTCCTAATGTTTGTTCTCCCATTAAAGGTTCATTAATGCTAAATTTCTAGAATATATATGAAATTGAAATATAAATATAGTCATTAAGTAGGTTGAGGAAGGGGGAGAGATTATAAAATAGAGGCTAGGAGCCCCTAGTAAGGTTAAAAAATTCTTAAGATTCATTTAAGGCAGACATGTGAAATACTTGGAAGAAAAGAAATCATTTTGTAAACCATGCTTTGATAGATAAGCTACAATATTTTCATGATTCAAAGACATATAGGGATACCAAAGGAAATCTATATTCAAAAGAAATAATGCACGATGAATATGGTTCTCTCATTACAAACCAAATTAAGGACCCATATAACTAATTGAAAGGTAAGGCCATTAGTTGAAATTGGGTCTATATGGCCAAGTTGAATTCAAAGGGGAAGTTAAGAATCATAAAGCTCAAATTGTAGCCAAGGGTTACTCACAACACAAAGTTGTTGACTATAATGATAAGTTTTCACTAGTTTTAAGGTTCACCACGACAGAGATAATTCTTCCAATCACAACAAATTTAAGAGGAAATGGAATCAAATTAGATGTCAAAAGTGCATCAAATATTCATGGTGATTTGAAGGAAGAGATCTCCAAAAAATAACCTCATAGATTTATGAAGGATGGAGAGGAACATTTGGTGTGTGTATATAGAAGAATTCATTATGGCTTGATGTAAGAACCTCATGTGTGTTATGAGAATATTGGTTAACATATTCAAGAGTTGGGTTTCAAGAACTTTAAAATTGATAGATGTATATTAAGAAGGCTAATTGGGAAAATACAATTGTTGTTCTCTATATGGATGAGCTTCATTCTGATAGGCAACATATGTTGATTTGATTATTAAAATGAAGACATTGTTAGCTTTATAGTTTGAGCTGATATATTTGGGATTGCTTCACCACTTTATAACTTCACAATTTTGAAAGGAGAATGACATATTCGTTGTCTCTTAGTCAAAGTATGCTAAATATTTGTTGACAAGATTCAAGATGGATGATGAAAAAGCTACCTAAATTCCATCTAATCCTAGTATAAAGTTAACAAGGGATACATGCAAATAAGGTATATCCTACAAGACGTTAAAGTTTGGTGATTTTTTTGTTGTATCTCATTCACACTCAACTAAATATTTATTTTAATGTTTGACTGATAACCAATTTTATGCAACCACCAAAGAGTAGATACCACAAAATTATATTTTGGTATATGTGAAGGGTACTCTAGAGTTTGGACATGAGTTCAAGAGAGGAGTTGTCAAAGTTAGGCAAGAGATCTTGATTATATGAGGTCTACTCTAGATTATTTATGGGATTATATAATTATATTATCTTCCAAGATGTAATTTTTTTTAGGATAAATGACATATATAGAGCACATTGGACTAGCTAAGTGTTGAATGTAGCGATGGGGTTATGTGAGATGCTAGATAACTTGCATGTATTGTAGACATGATGATGACTCATTGTAAGAAATAAAATTTCTATTTAGATTTCCATGAATCTAGTATTTAATGTGAGAACTAAGCATAATGAGATCAAGTATCATGAAATTCATGAACTTTTGGAGATTTGGAAGATTTTGATTTGCTATGTTGCGATAGAGGGTCAGGTGGTGGATATCACCACCAAGCCATTGATGGAGAGTAAGTTCATCAAGTTTCAACAATAGTTGGGTCTTAAAGAGCTTGTCATGAAGTGGAGATTGTCATCTACACATTCTCTTTCTTATGTATGTACTATGTTACACTATATGTGTCGTGAATCCTTTAATTGAATTTTTTTTAATATACATTGTAGTGATGCTTCATGGTGCTAATATGTCTTTAAGAGAGGGTTTATTTAATAGTGCTTTAATGCCTATGTTTAGATATATGGATTTATTGCACTAGTTTATATCTCATAGGTCACAAGTTGTATGAATCTATTTAAATAGGTTAGTCGAGTACTATGCTTACCATTGATTTGAGGTTATGTTATAATGTAACTAAGAATCCTAACATTGAGTAAATGGAATTTTCATACCTAATGTATTATTGTTTAATAAAATTTTCTGAGTGCTTTTAACCCTTTTACTTCAATATGTAGGTCCTATGTGAAGTGTTTTCCTAACATGTCAAGTTGCAACCATGTGTAATATAATGAGACTACCACTTGGAAGACTTAACTGTTACTAGCTCTCCATGACATTTCTCATGGTTGCTATTAAAAAAACTATGAAGCCATTGACTAACAAAGTAAAAAAACTAAAAAAAACTATCTCGATCTCTTGAAAAAAGAGAATTTCTAAAATAAATCAACGTTGATACTCCCACATAATGTACTTCTAAAATAGGTCCATTGGACTCTTAACACTTAAAATTATAATACATAAAGATAGAAGATCTAAGACATATCCTAAGAGCCCGACCATGAATGATGGTTCATAAAGACGACTGAAGCTATTCTGGCTCCAAAATAGACCTTTCGTACGACGTGTTAGCAACAGGTTAGTCAATCACAACCGTTAATTGCAAAATTGATGGTGTAAAACGCACGACTAACACGCGTGTTAGTCAATCCGTACTGTCATTTTGAATCCAAAATAGACACGTCCCATAAAAATTGGAGGTCTAAGAACATATCCTTAAAATCCAACCCTTCTAATATAGAAAAAGAGAACTCAAGATCAAAATAGTAAGCATTTTAAGACTTTACCTTCCACATAATACAATTGTCTCAATAAACAGATACGTAAAGAATAAGTCATTAGCTGACGTCCAAAATTAAAGCAAAGTGGCAAGCCCATTGGGTCCTCTTTCAGACATCTGTCAGTTTGATTGCAGGGTGCATATAATGGAATACGACGTACCCATAACATCATAGTCATCAAAACCAACCCAAAATCAATGTCCATATCATCATAATCTGAATTCCAACCCAAATACAATGCATTTTGTTGCAGGCGTCTGCTACTTTTTCAATCACATTCAGCTGAAAAGGACACAACTCAAATTCAGTGGATTTGCCCATTTCTTCCTCAACGTCATTTCTATCACATATGACGCCAAACTTTTCACTTGTCATATATTTGTTGGAATTTATCTAATTTAAAGCCAATCTTTATCTGCCATGCCTGCCATTTCAAATCATTCATGTCCATCAATTCATAACTTTCGGATTTGTTTTTTAACGTTTTTGATCAGGAGTTATGAATTAGTGAGGTCACAAATGGGGACCTCAAATTGTGAAGTAAACATTCGACAATAATATTCCAGCAGGGTTTGAACCTTGATGACAAGAATAACACCGCCACAATTTAATCATGGCACAACCCAATAAAGGTATGTATTATTTATTCATAATTATATTTATATATTTTTTAATATCTGTCCTCGACTTAAATTTGCATTTGTCCTACTTTAGATCAAACTCATAGATCTTGTTTGTATTTGTTTACTCGGCGATTCCATGGAAGATATTTTTATATCTTTCATTTGAATGAACCCGTCTAATCTTACATGCCTTTAGATCTTGTTTTTAAGATTTTATTTGTAATATCTAATTTAATTTTCAAATGCAATACTTTGTAATTATTAAAGATTTATAGTAATACTCATTTCTTTTTCTTTTTCTTTTTGTAACGTAGAATATTTTAACTCGGCTCTATTTAGGTACCTACAACATGGACTTTGTCATTAAACCACTCATTTCTTTTTTTTGTATTGGTATTTATCTTTTTAGGGTTTGTGTATTGACTTTATGTCAAAATTTCACTATCATGCCCCCTCCACTTTGAGAAGAAGTCATCATCTCAATCCCCAATGGATCAAAATTTAGTTGATCATGGGGTATTTTCTAGTGTATTGGATGATAATAATGAGAATGATTTTAATCAATGATGTACACATGGACCAAATAAATAAGCAATAAATTTTGTTGTTGCGTATTTACTTTCTGATGAGATTCCCAATTTAGCTAGATTCTTCCTTCCGCTACAAAGTAGCTTGATACTCTTCAAAATTTATTAATAGACAAGCCTCTTGGTGTAGAGATTCTTCAAGGTATTGTTGCTAATGTTAATTCTTCATGTTCTTTGCATGGTACATCTTCACCCCTTCCACCCAAGCTTTTTCCTATATCACCACTTCTCCTACTTTGGATGTTTCTCATGATATTCCTACTAGTATATGGCCTACTCATCATTTTTCTTCACCTAGTATCATGCTTAGAATCCCACCTGTATCTTATAATTTTTTCACAAGTCTCACGCTTATATTCCATTTTATTAATGTCCCACCTATCTCTCATATTCACCCTTCTAGTGTTATCAATTCCTCTCATCCTAACACTATCATTCCTTCTTATCCTATTAAAGTGTCATACCTTCATGTTATGCTAATAATGTTGTATCATCTAGTATCACAACTTAGTCTCTCCCTTCTTGCATTCTAACCACCTACTATTACTACCATATCTTTACCTCACATTCCAAGTCATCCACTTTATATCTTTCTCATTGTTTCTTTTATTCCAACCATAATTATCCTTACTTCTACCCTTGATGCAACAAGCATAGAGTCAATGACATGCATATCAGATAGGATACAAATGGTTATATTCTGACACAATATACTTATCATTCTTTTGAGATAGTAGCTTATTAATTATTAGTTAGTTTTTGTGATGGATGAAAATAGGGTTTCACAAGCTTAGCTATGTAAACTAGGAAAATGACCTATTTCACACACATTACATTAAAAGGAGGATGAACTCAATAGATCCAACCTCAATTCTATTAGGAAGATGATTCAATGTTGATTGGAATCCTATTTCCTTTTGTTTGAGTTGAAAATGCAATTGAAAGGATGTAAATTAAATGTCAAATCTAGGGTAGGAAGGTGCATGCATGAACTAGCAACTTGGAATGATTATGCTACCTAATACTGAAAGAGAAACTTCAAAACATGTATAGGAATGAAAAGGAAATCCAAAAGTGCACCTTTTCTTAATAATTGAGTTGAAATTGATGTAATGATGGTGCTCGGGGCATATCCTTGTCCAAACAATTGAATTTTTTAGCATGGTACTAAAATTGGGTCTCTGAGACATTGTGAATGCTCCTAGTCAAATTTGGACCTATTCTGGGAGGACCATGGTGCCCAAAACGCCTTAGTCTAGGACCATGGCACACAAAGTGATTTGGTCCAGACACTTTTCGATGAAATTTGATCAGATGCTTTGCTTTTGGGTCCTAGTTACTTTTTGATCTTCCTAACTCCATTGGGGACATGTAGCTGCACATAAGAGGAAAGAAAGGGTGTTGTGGATAGGGGTTTTCCTAGGTCAAACCCCAAGTTTGGAGTTAACCCTAATTGAAATAGAAATTGAACTTGGATTGAATTAGAAATCATGCCTTGTGAGGGCAAGGCTAGATTTGAAATTAAAATGCTTGAATGTAGATGATTAGAGCTTCAATAGGTGATGCAATGCTCTTAGGATAAGTCCTCCATATGTTGATACAATAACATGATAAATGATAGTTCTGAGACTAATTGTAAAGTACTAATGCCAATAGCTAACAAGATGAGAGGGGGGTGAGTCATACTAACTTAATAATCCATAAAATCAATAGATTCAACCTCGGTAACTTATACTTCAGGGAAGCCATTGAAAGGTACCTGGTTACAGAGAAAGAGAAGAAAAGACTGGTAAAGTTGAGTAAAACCTATTACCCGCCTAGGGCTTTTGTAAAACCCTGGCGGGAAATTCTCTTTGTTTTAATGCGGTATATAACTCTAGATGGTAGGTTTACGAAAGTCTATGGGTATCATTTTGTTCTGTTAAACCATTTTAGGCATAATGATAAGGTGAATTTCCCTTACTTCTTGCTCTGCTCTATGAATGCCTCCCTAAAAGCCTACAAAGAAAATCCTCGGGGCGATACCGCAATGCACCAGGGTCTTATGGTCCTCATTTATGACCATTTAAAGGCCAGTCAAATCAACCGGATGCAGCTCTCTGTGGACTATGAGGAAGATATGTCTGATTCTGATTTTTTGGAGGAGGAGTAATCAGACAATGATTCCTCGACTGATAATGAGGATAGCTCTGATGACTCAGAGTATGAGAGTAGTAAGAAGAGGAAATCAAGACCCTCTTCTTCTAAAAGAAAAAAACCTCAAAGCAAACCCTTGATTAGTATCTCTTCAGAAGAAGAGTACTTTGATTTTCCTGAAGAGAGGAAGAACCCTAAGGGGATGCTGAAGAAGAAAAGTAAAAACCAAGCCCAGACTTGGAAGAAGCATAAGAAAATAGAGGAGACTGGCAAGGAACCGGAGGAGACTGGGAAGGAACCGGAAGATGATAAGCAAACTAGGACCCTGGAAGCTGAGCATAGCCTGGATATGGAGACAATGGAGGAGACTCTCAGGGCTGCTGACACTATTTCCGCCCTCCATATCCCTAAAAACGAACAGGTAACCCCTGGAAAAGTGACTCCCTCCTCTGACCCTCCTCCCGAGGCCTTGAATGGTTTTATGAAAACTATTGAATGGCTTATTGATGGGTATAAGAAAGCTGCAGATGAGTACAAAAAACTTTGCAATAGAGTCCTAATCCTGGAGACCATTAACATTGGAGAGGGGAATACTATGGCCGATTATATCGAGGACCTGAAGAACACTATTGCTAAAGCGGAAGACATCAGAGATGCCTTTAATCCCAGGTTTGAGAAGATTGAAAAGGAGATACAGGACAGAAAAACCCTGGTGGAAACTAGTGAAAAAATGCTCTCGGACACAGTCACCAAAGTGGAAAAGATTGAGGAGTGCCTTAAGAACATCATGGAGCAGAGCCTTAGCATTCTGAAAATCTCGGCCAATAACACCCATACCCTCATCAGCAAGCTTGATGACGATAAGGAAATCCAGGAAATTGACCTGGACGCTGAAGGAACAGGGGAAGCCCAAGGTCCCAGAACCCGCACCAGAGGCAAAAGGAAGAAAAGAAAGTGAATAAGGACCTGGAGGAGCTGAAAGTAGTCGGGGCGATCTATGATGAGCTGGTGATAAAGGCAGAGGATTTGCTAAAGAAAATTGCTATGTAGTGTCTCCTTGGTCTCTTTGCTGTTTTTTGTTGTTTAGCTGTTCTTTCTGTTCGCTGGTCTTTTGGCCAGTCGCTCTGTATGTGGACTTTTATTCCTTTCACTGCTTTCTTTTTTTCTATGATGTAATGGTTTCGGGTCCTTAAAACCTGTTTTTCAATCAATCAGAACTTATACTTCAACAATATAACCAAAAAACTACTAAACATGCAAACTCATAAACACATAATCATCATAACACATATAACACCAGATTTAGCATGGAAACCCAAATAGGGAAAAACCACTGTGGGATTTCGGACCCACTAAGAAATATACTCTTCTAGAGTATGCTCTGTTAAAAGAAAATCCTGTTAAAGATTACAAACACATTGCTAGATGTGACCCGGTTAAGGGATTTCCCTCATATCTGTTAGGATCTTCACTTTGTTAGAAGTGACCTTGTTAAAGAATTTCAAACACTCATTTAGAATGTTACCTTGCTAGAGGGTTTACAAATAAGACTGTTAAGTCCACTCGGTTAAGAGATTTTTTGTCACTTACAAATAAACAACAGTAATAAAATATATCTGCAACTTTACATCTTAAATGCTAAAGGAGATTCTTATTTGCTCAAAACAATCTTGTCATAAGACTTATCTTGTCCCTTGTAAGGCTTGCTGGGCTTCCCAATCTGTTATTCAATCATATCTCCAAGCTTTTGTGCTCGGTAAATATTATTGTAGCATCACTGTGCTTACAATTGCCCGCATGCATTGTTCATCAACAATTTCTTATTTATAAACAATTCTCACTGCTTAATCTCCTTGATCACATTTCCCATGATCAATCTTAGCCATCAGATCTTCAAACTTGACCAAGTTCAATGTATCCTTCGATCTGAAAATGTTTTACCTTGCCTTGGGACTTGCAGTCCTTTCTTGGAACTTGTGCAAGGTTATTGCGGTTCAATTTGCGCTGTAGATCTTCCTGTCGATCTTCCACTGCCATAGATCCTTAACAAACTTCATGTGCGGCATACCAATCATTAAATCAACTCCAACTCATCATTGTCCTTCATTAAATAATGCTTGTATTCATCCAATACGATCTATTGTAACTCAGTTGTTACTCGGTTAACACTGAACTTCACTCGGTAGACATTCTGTCTTCATTAACCGATATCGATAACCTTAGGGTTTACCGACTAGGTTCCTTACTCGGTGACATAGTATAGTTTTAAACAACATATTTAGGATATCAAAACAATCTAAACATCATGATCTCATCATTGTCTAACTCGGTAATAGTTGCCCATTGAATAACTTATTTCTCCCCTTATTCATCACATTCTTTCTGTGTCACTTACCGACCACTTAATACTCATCAAAACATACTTCTTAAGATATGACAACATCATACTGAATCAGAAAATCAATTTCTTGACATCAATAACAAAATAATGTTATAAAGATAGTTATCATCCTTTTTCAGTTATATCAATAATCTCCAACAACCTTCTCAATATCCTTAATGAATATCAACAATCTTTCTTTCTACTGAAAATGCCAACAATCTCCTGCTTTGGCATTGATGGCAAAACCAACAATTAAATGGTAATACCAACAAGATATTGAAATTGATTCGGATTCAGATTGCTGTTAGACTTCTCTTATTATCCTTGAGCTGTTACAATCTTTTGAAGTCTTCTCCTTTTGTAGCCTTCTCCCCCTGTCATTAGTCTTCTGTTCTTCTTCATTTAGGACTTTTATCATTTAGTCAACCATTTAATCTTCTCCCCCTTTGACAACAATGCCAAAAAGTAAAAGAACTAAATCATGATTTCTTCCTTTGTGAAGTGATTTGCCTTGATGTGTATCATCTCAGTCTCGGTCAGAGCAACTTGTCTCTATTCACTATTTCGTGCACACCATTAGAAAACCTTCTAAAGTGCGTAAATCAACATCAATCCACACAAAATATTCTTTTGATTCATCGAATTGATGCTTTCACCGAACTCTGTCAGTGAGTAAAAGATAGGGGTAGGACCCCTAACTTGCTTCTGAGATACTCAAAAGTGTCCCTTGGCAGTGGCTTTGTGAAGATGTTTGCAATTTGCTCCTTTGAACTGATATATTCCAACATAACATTCTTCTCTTGAACTTCTTCTCTGAGATAATGATACTTTATAGAGATATGATTTGTCTTAGAGTGCATTACCAGATTCTTTGAAATGTTAATGGCACTAGTGTTGTCACAAAATATAGTTACTGGCTCGGTAACCTTTTCATTTATACCTTCCAATAGTTGTTTGATCCATGCTATGTTGGTACAATTCAATGCTACAACGACATATTCAGCTTTAGTTGTTGACTGTGAAATGCATCCTTGTTTCTTGCTAAGCCAACTTACAAGTCTGCTTCCTAAGAAGAAAGCTCCACCACTTGTGCTTTTCCGATCATCAATGTTTCCTGCCCAATCAGCATCAGTATAAAATTTCAAATCAAAATCATTCCTCTTTTCATATACTAAGCCATAATCTTCAGTGCCTCTCAAGTATTTGAAAATTCCCTTAATTGTTGTCATATGGGTTTCCTTGGGATCTACAAAAAATCTTGCAACTATACCTACTGCATGTTCTATATCCGGCTTGCTGTGAACAACATATTGCAACTTTCCAATCATAGATCGGTAAAGTGTCTCATCAACAGATGCAGATTCATCATTCTTTGACAGTTTATAGTTGGTAGTCATAGGAGTACTTACCGGCTTAGAATCCTCCATTCCAAATTTCTTCAGAATTTCCTTTATATACTTGGTTTGAGTAATGAAAATCTCATCTTTTATTTGCAGTATCTGTAAACCTATAAAATACTTTATCTCACCAATTAATGACATCTCAAATTCTTTGCTCATTTCATTTCCAAAGTTCTTGCATAAGGAGTCATTACCACAAAAGATAATATCATCAACAAATATGGCTGAGATCAGTATTCCATTGTCCTCATCACTCTTCATGTATATGTTGTTGTTTTCACTTGTCGTTATAAAACCAATCTTGATCAAATAAGAGTGCAGTCTTTCATACCATGCTCTAGGTGCTTATTTCAAACCATATAAAACTTTGTTTAGTTTACATACCTGATCTTTATTCTTGTTTTCAACAAATCCTTCAGGTTGTTCAATGTAAACTTCTTCTTCTGGTATACCATTCAAAAATGTAGATTTAACATCCATTTGATATACCTTGAAAATTTTGAAAGCAGCATATGCCAACAATGCTCTTACTCCCTCAAGTCTAGCCACAGGTGCAAAAGTTTCACCACAATCTATTCCTTCTTCTTGAGCATAACCTTTGCAAACTAGTCTTGCTTTGTTGCGAATGACCTCACCTTTTTCATTTAGCTTGTTTCTGACAATCCACTTTGTACCGATTACATTTTTGTCCTTCGGTCTTGGAATCAGTGTCCATGTGTCATTTTTCTTGATTTGATCAATTTCTTCTATCATAGCATTTACCCAATCTTCACTGTTAAATGTCTCTTTTACTATTCTCGGTTCAAATTCAGATATCAGACATGTGTTCTGTCTCAGTCTGTTCCTTGTCATTATTGGATCATCCTTATCTCCTATAATTTGACTTGATGCATGATGTCTTCTGACATATTTGGCTAATATAGGCTCGGTAGGTTCTGTATGATCTTCTTCATCACTCGATAATTGGACATTTTCTTCAGCAACTTTCTTGGTAGAACTTCTCGGTTGAACATAAACAAATTCTTCATAATCTTCTGGTTCTTTGGAATTTCCTTCATCATTTCTTTCTGCAAATTCATCAATTTTCACATTTGCACTTTCTACTATTTTGTTAGATGATTTGATTAGACATTTAAATGCTTTACTTCTAGAAGAATAACCTAGAAATGTTCCTTCCTCACTTTTCTGATCAAACTTTCCATTTCTGCCATCTTTGTGAACATAGCATCTACTTCCAAAGATTTTAAAATAACTTACATTAGGTTTCTTGTCATACCATATCTCATATGGTGTCTTCATAGTTCCTTTCTTCAGTTGAACTTAGTTCAGGGTGTAAATTGCAGTGCTGATTGCTTCTCTCCAAAATGTTTGAGGTACCCTCTTTTTCTATCATCAGGGTTCTGGCACAGTCAACAATTGATCTGTTTCTTCTCTCGGCCATCCCATTTTGCTGAGGTGTTCTTGGTGCAGATACTTGTCTTTTTATACCATGATCATTGCAGAATAGGTTAAATTCATCAGAAGTGAATTCTCCTCCTCTATCAGATCTAAGACATTTTAGTTGTCTTCCTGTTTCATTTTCAACTCTTGCCTTGTACCATTTAAACATTTGAAAAGCTTCTAATTTTTCTTTTAAAAACATAACTGACATCATCCTTGAGTAATCATCCACAAATAATATGAAATATTTATCACCATAATAACTTTGAACTTTCATAGGACCACAGAGATCAGTATGTACTAGATCTAAAATTCCTTTAGAAGTGTAGGACTTACTTGTAAAGCTTGATCTTGTCATCTTACCCATTTGGCATCCTCGACACATAGCATTCTCAAGTTTTTCCAGACTCGATATATCTCTTACTCGGTGCTTCTTGCTTATTTTGATTAGATTATCAAAATTTATATGACAAAACTTTTTATGCCATAACTAGGTATCATCTATCTTTGCATAAAGACACTTGTTCCAAGTTGAGTCAAGATGAAATATATTACCTTTTGTTTGTGTCCCGGTAGTAGCTAACTTTCCATGCTTGTCATGAACTTTGACAATTCCTTTCTGAAATTCTATTCGGTATCCTGTATTGTTTAGTTGTGCTATAGTCAACAAATTGTATTTCAAACCTTCAACCCAGTATACATCATCACATTTCGCATTGTCAAGAAGTGTTATAGATCCTTTACCTTTCACCAGACAAGGTGCATCATTACCAAATCTTACATAGCCTCCATCATAGTCTTCTAATTTAACAAACTTTTGTTTATCACCTGTCATGTGATGTGAGAATCCACTGTCTATGATCCAAGAATCTTTGCTATTTATGTGAGATACTAGGGCTTTTTCTTCATACCTTTCTTCATCATATCCATCTTTAATAGCCACATAAACAACTTCCTCAGTATCACTTTCATCAGATTTGTCATCGTTGGATTCCTCATCAGCAACTAGGCATGTCTTTCTATCTCTCCTTCTGAAGTCTTAGTGTCCTCTGTAGTGGTTGTCTTTCTGTCTGTCTTCTCGGTAATCTCTCTTTTCACTAGATTCTTTATCAGGGCAGTTAGAAGCCATATGTCCTATTTTATCACAATTGAAACATTTTAAAGGTAGCTTTCCTTTATACTTACCTTTTCCTCTCGGTAACCTTTTGGCTAATAGTGCTTCAAACTCTTCTTGCTTCTTTATTTCCTCATACAGTTTGTGCACTTTTTCCATGTTCTTGCGAAATCTTTCACTTGCTCCACTGTGATCCCCTTCAAAGTACTTTCTCATTCTATCATTGTAATCATTAGATTCACTAGTATGAAAAGAACTGAATGCAGATTCTACTTTATTTACTGAAGACCCACTGTTATCAAAATTACTTAACTCAAATGCATGTAGCTTACCAATAGTAGCATCCAAAGAAATAACATGTTAGGTACAGACCTCAATTTATTGATTGCAGAGACTCGAATAGCATAAGCTGGTAGAAGGGTTCTCAACAACTTACTTGTTACATCCTTTTCTTCAATAGTTCCTCCAACTCCTTTAATTTGATTTACAGTCTCCTTTAACGTTGTATTGTATTGGGTTATGTTCTCACCTTCATTCATTCTCATGGATTCAAGTTGTCCTCTTAGACTATCTACTTTTTCTCTTTGAACATGTTCATCACTGCCATAAACAGATATGAGCTTAGTCCACATTGCTTTTGCATCATTACAACCTTCTAGATCATTAAACTCTGAGTCAGTCAATGCTGATGTTATTTCAATCATAGCTTGAATATGTTCTTGCTTTTCCTTTATCTCTTCCAAGGTCATCGGATTGGTGCTCGGTGCAATGTAATCATTCTCCAGATAATATGTAGCATATTCTCCAATTCCTGATAAGTGCAACTTCATCCTTTTCTGCCATGTAGAGAAACTTGACTTGTTCAGCTTTGGTGCATCCCTTTTATACATCTTCGGATCTTTGCCTCAAGTACCTTTAAACTTTTCTTCCAGAGTCCAAAGCTCTGATACCAATTGATAGTTCTGATACTAATTGTAAAGTACTGATGCCAATAGCTAACAAGATGAGAGAGGGGGTGAATCATACTAACTTAATAATCCATAAAATCAACAGATTCAACCTTGGTAACTTATACTTCAGCAATATAACCAAAAAACTGCTAAACATGCAAACTCATAAACACATAATCATCATAACACATATGACACCAGATTTAACGTGGAAACCCAAATAGGGAAAAACCACTGTGGGATTTCAGACCCACTAAGAAATATACTCTTCTAGAGTATGCTCGGTTAAAAGAAAATCCTGTTAAAGATTACAAACACATTGCTAGATGTGACGCGGTTAAGGGATTTCCCTCATATCTGTTAGGATCTTCACTTTGTTAGAAGTGACCTTGTTAAAGAATTTCAAACACTCATTTAGAATGTTACCTTGCTAGAGGGTTTATAAATAAGACTGTTAAGTCCACTCGGTTAAGAGATTTTTTGTCACTTACAAATAAACAACAGTAATAAAATATATCTGCAACTTTACATCTTAAATGCTAAAGGAGATTCTTATTTTCTCAAAACAATCTTGTCATAAGACTTATCTTGTCCCTTGTAAGGCTTGCTGGGCTTCCCAATCTGTTATTCAATCAGATCTCCAAGCTTCCGTGCTCGGTAAATATTACTGTAGCATCACTGTACTTACAATTGCCTGCATGCATTGTTCATCAACAATTTCTTATTTATAAACAATTCTCACTGCTTAATCTCCTTGATCACATTTCCCATGATCAATCTTAGCCATCAGATCTTCAAACTTGACCAGGTTCAATGTATCCTTCGATCTGAAAATGTTTTACCTTGCCTTGGGACTTGCAGTCCTTTCTTGGAACTTGTGCAAGGTTATTGCGGTTCAATCTGCGCTATAGATCTTCATGTCGATCTTCCATTGCCATAGATCCTTAACAAACTTCATGTGCAGCATACCAATCATTAAATCAACTCCAGCTCATCATTTTCCTTCATTAAATAATGCTTGTATTCATCCAATACGATCTGTTGTAACTCGGTTGTTACTCGGTTAACACTGAACTTCACTCGGTAGACATTCTGTCTTCATTAACCGATATCGATAACCTTAGGGTTTACCGACTAGGTTCCTTAGGGTTTACCGACTAGGTTCCTTACTTGGTGACATATTATAGTTTTAAACAACATATTTAGGATATCAAAACAATCTAAACATCATGATCTCATCATTGTCTAACTCGGCAATAGTTGCCCATTAAATAACTTATTTCTCCCCTTATTCATCACATTCTTTCTGTGTCACTTACCGACCACTTAATACTCATCAAAACATACTTCTTAAGATATGACAACATCATACTGAATCAGAAAATCAATTTCTTGACATCAATGACAAAATAATGTTATAAAGATAGTTATCATCATTTTTCAGTTATATCAATAATCTCCAACAACCTTCTCAATATCCTTAATGATTATCAACAATCTTTCTTTCTACTGAAAATGCCAACAATCTCTTGCTTTGGCATTGAATATCCCTCTATTTTCTTTGCATGCTAGTTATGTTGTCGACAACCCATTTCTGGAAGTTGAAGGACTCCAGAGTACGGTTACGGGTGGTATTCAAGATAGTGTTCACAGAATCCCTACCTTGTTCAGTGCCCACAGAGTTAGGATTGTCATCCTCCTTAGAATTCAGAGCAACATTATTACTGTCTGAGCCCATAGGGTTAGAGTGAGGGTTTTTTAGAGTTATCCCCATCATCCTCTTCACCAATGTTCTCATCCTTTTCATACTCCATTTCAGTTTCAATATCCTTACCCTTTTCCTCCTCCACATCACAATGTACCTCTGTTTCCTCATGCTCTGTTTCAGCTCTCCTTTTTTTGTGGGTAGGGGCATTAGGCTGATCCTCATCTGAATCAAAATCTTTGCAACTCTCAGAGATATGAGCATTAGTGATCAGGGGGTCATCTTTGGTAGCCCTAGCCTTGTCCTTCAGATGTTAATAAATGAGCAATATAAGCCCCTGATGGGCTATAGGGTAAGAGTTAGGCTTTTTAGCGTAGTCAGCAAGACTCTCATTCAGAGAGGATGCTAAATAAAAAGGCAAGGATATTTTAGCCCCATGATGGAAGTGGTTCAAAATTGCAAAGTGATAATTATATATTTTTGTAAATCTACCGTCAACAGTGAGATACTCCATTAAAACCCTTAAAACTTTTTGCCAAAAGGGCTTTACCTACTGGGGATTGTAGTAGGAGATGTTGTCTTTCTTCACAAGCTTGCCCTTCTCATCCTCCGATTTTGAAATTTTTTTGAACGCTTCAGCTGCATACTTCTGGTCTCTATAGAATTTAGTACCCTCCTTCTGAAGACCCGTGACCTTTGCAATCAGGTTCTCATCAATTTGCCATATCTCCCCGAACAAGGTGACTCTATTATTACTCCAACCTCTAGCAAAACCATGTGACACAGAATTTCTGCTTCCATGAAGCTTTTCCATATAGTTAGTAAAGTCGTATCTGTGAAGCCTTCTCCAGACCTTTTGTTCACTCTTCCAGTTTTCGCATCCTGGGGGCTCATTCCTGTTTAAGTTACCACCCATTTTGAGTTCCAAGTAGAGATACCCACAACTATAATTCACAGTCCGCAGATGAAACCCCAAATGCTTGTAATTTCTGGATTTACAGTACAAAGACTCTTTTGTTGTTTTGAAACTTATGTTTGTGGCCACACAAACCTAGAAATTATTATTATAATCTTCCTCACGCATATGATCATGGAAATGATGCCAAAAAACACTCATTAACTGACAGTTAATCCACCCCCAAAATCTGTCTTTGGAATTCGTTCCCCAAAATATAATCATGAGTTTAACTAGACCCATTGATATGATCAAAATATAATTTCTCTTTAACCTCCCTTTTACAATGAGTTTCTCCAATATATTTAACATCGTTCTCTAAATTGACCCCTTCATTAGTTAAGAGATCCGCTACCTTATTGGCTTCTCTTAGAGTATGAGTTATGCTAATACTAACATAGTTATTTAACAAATATTTAGCACTTTTAACTAAGTTAGTAATATTCCAAGAAACAGAGCTTGTACCTTTGAGGGCTTGGATGATGTTTAAGGAGTCCCCTTCGAGCCAGATTTTTTTGAATTTGAATCCCTGAGCAAGCTAGAGGCTTTTTAGCATGGCCAGAGCTTCGGCCACATGATTATTTTGGACCCCGAAAGGAGAAGCAAAAGTTGCAATGTAGACTCCTTGAGAATTTCTGATAACTCCACCACCACTAGACTTCCTAGGGTTGCCCTTAGCTGCCCAATCGAAATTCACCTTTATCCAATCATGATCAGGAAAGCGCCAAACAATATTATCTCTCCTATTCTTATTGTCAGATCTACAGACTTTATGTATTAGGTTCCATTCAGTGAGGATATCTTTTTCCATATCATTCATATCAATAACAAACCATTGCTTATTGTTCTTATGAGGAATATTGATGTTCTCTTTTACAGCCTTGCAATTTTTTTCAAAAACCACCTGAGAGTTACACTTAGCTTCCCTAAATATTATGTTATTTCTTTCTTTCCAAATGCCCTAGCAAATCATGGGGAGGGTCAAGGACCAAAGGTTCTTGATAAGCTGACATTTGGTGGGGAAATTTCATTGCCAGATAATATCCTTGATACTCTTGTTCATAACCCAATTAACTTTCCATTTTTCCCATATTTTACACCAAATTTCCCAGGTAAAGGAGCAGTGAAAAAAGAGATGATCAACTGATTCTTCCTCTTTCTAGCATAGCTCACATCTATTAGGGAATTTGAAACCTCTTCGAACCAAATTGTCAAGAGTAAGTGTACTATTATGAGAAACAAGCCAAAAGAAAATATTGACTTTAGGGATCAGAATGTTGTTCCAAAATTTACTCCAAATGAGATTACTGGTATGAGAAAAAGTGTTTTTGTAGGCTGAAGCAACCGTAAATTCACCTCTAGGATTACTTTTCCAGAGAGAAACATCATCATAGTCTTTGTTAGGGGAAAAGGATAGGAACTCCTTCTGGAGTAATGAAAATCCAGAATGTATAACATCAAGCCTCACCCATTTGTCCTCCTTCCAATAGTCACACACCATAAGCCCAAACCTCCTTTTACATTCCTCAATAACTTGATTGTTGTCTTGATCATAAAGAGCTTCATTCTTCATCCAATCCCAAAACCTTATTTTGTCGCCTTTTCCAAGGACCCATCCAGCTCCAACTTTGGCCACTTTTATGGATTTGATAATACTATTCCAAATGAAGGATCCAACAGGAATGTCTTCAGGGTTAAGGACCCCTTGGATAGGTTGATTCTGAATATATTTATCAAACCATATTTGATTCCAATCTTTCTTGGTATCATAAGCTCTCCATAATTGTTTTGCTAGAAGAGCTTTGTTAAAGGTTTTTAGAGCTTTAATTCCCAACCCTCCTTTGTTCTTTGGTCTACAAACTTTGTCGCAAACAACCAAGGATATCCTCTTGTTTTCTTCAACTCCTGACCATAAAAATCTCTTCTGGATTCTTTCCAATGCTTCAGCAAATTTAGCCGGGATTCCAAATAAGCTGAGGGTATAAGCAGGGAGGTTCTGGAGTGTAGCTTGAAGGAGCTGCAATTTCCCAGCTTGAGATAAAATAAAACCTTTCCACCCAGCTAGTTTTTTGTTGAATTTATCAATAAGCATATTCCAAAAGGAGTTTGGGGGAGTTAAACCCAAGGGAAGACCCAGATAGGTGGAAGGGAGCATGTCCACCTTGCAACCAATAATTTTAGCAATTTTCTGTTGTCTTATTACTGGAGTATTCATGAAATATATAGCCAATTTGTCCCAATTGACTTCCTGACCAGTAGCCAAAGCATAGGAATTAAGAGGAGTTTTGAAGGCCTTGGCCTCCCTAACAGAAGAATATCCCATGAGGATAGTATCATCAACAAACTGTTGATGAGAGCAAAAAACATTAGCAGAGGAAGGTTGAAGACCTTTGATGGATTTACTCAATTTCAAATTGTGAATCAATCTGCTCATGCTCTCAGCCAAAATGGTGAAGAGAAGAGGAGATATGGGATCTCCTTATCTGAGGCCCCTTGACGTTTTAAAAAATTTAGTAGGAGATCGACTAATCAAAATGGAGAACATAGGAGTAGTGATCAACTCTCTGATAATTTTGGTTATCTTTTCATCAAATCCAAAACCCTCCATGATTCTAAAAAGAACATGCCACTCCACTCTATCATAAGCCTTCGCCATATCCAACTTTATCAAGAAGCCTTCTTTTGTAGCATAATTGAGGGAATGAATGTTCTCATGCACAAGAATGATAGAGTCCAAAATCTGCTTGCCAGGAACAAAACCTTTCTGCTCCTTAGAGATGATGAAGGGGAGAACAACCAAAATTCTAGTGGTCCTAACTTTGGATATGATCTTATAGAAAGAGTTACATAGACTTATTGGCATAAATTTTCCCATAGAATCCGCCCCAACAACTTTAGAGATTAGGGCAATAAACGTGGAGCTGAGTTCCTTAAGGATTCTTCTAGATCCAAAAAATTCTTTGACCGCATTAACTGTGTTTTCTCCCATAATATGCCAGAATTCCTGGAAGAAAAACATAGGGAAACCATCAAGACCCGAAGCTTTATCCCCTTGAAATGAAAAGATAGCTTTTTTAATTTCTCCAGTAGACAGGATGGCAGATAGGGCCTTATTCTGAATAGGATTAATGATCTTAGGAATGATATTAATCAAATTTTGTTGGTGGGTATGATCAATGTCCTTGTTACTAGTGAGGAGCTGATTGAAGAACCTGACAACTTCATCCTTGATTTCCTCCTTATTAAGAAGAGTTTTATCCTCTACAGTAGGTCTTGAAATTCTATTCGCAACTTTATGTTTTAAAGATGTCATGTGGAAAAATTTAGTGTTTCTATCCCCAGCCTCCAGCCAGATCGCCCTGGATCTTTGCCTCCAATAGATTTCTTCCCTAGAAATAATGTTGTGGAGTTTGACTAGAACATCATCTTCCATGGCTTTGGAATACTTTTTATAGCCATATTTTTGTATTGAATTTTGAATCTGATCCAACTCCTCCTTTAGCTTTTTCTTTGAATAAAAAATATCACCAAAGACCTTCTTGTTCCATGTCTTAATGTTGACTTTGATATTTTAAAGTTTTTTGGCAACTTTATACATGACAGTTCCATTTACATCAATATTCCACCAGTTAGCAATAGATTTTTCAAGATTAGGGTGGGAAATCCACATCTTTTCGAACCGAAAAGGGAAGCTCTGATTATTCTTAAAATTCTTAGCAACAAAAGAGATGGGATAATGGTCTGAACCAATTCTATTAACTACAAAAAGGGAGCATCTGTGAGAAAGCATCCAATCATTAGTGACAAGGGATCTATCAAGTCTTACCTGAATGAGATCTTCACCATCCCTTCGGTTAGACCATGTGTAGGATGCCCCATTGAAATCCATATCAATGAGGGCATTGATATTAATAAAGTCCATCAAGTCAGATCTGTTGTTTGGTTGAGCATGAATACCCCCATATTTATCAATGTCTTGCATAGGAGTATTGAAATCTCCCATCACAACCCAGCTGTTCAAAGGGAAAGATTTTCTTGTTTGCTGAATTTTTTCCCAGAATTTGCTTCTAGCAGATTTGGAGTTAGGGGCATAGATATTAGTAATAACACATTCCTTTCCATCAAAGATGCTTTTAGCTTTTAGGGATAAAATATTACCATCTACATCAATCATTTCTCTAGAGATGGTTTTCTTGTTCCAGAAAATTGCTACCCCTCCAGATGCTCCATTCGAGCTACTGCCACAAACTCCTCCATTTTTATAGAAGTTTAATTTCTCCACTTTCTCTTTACTCATTTTGGTTTCCTGTACTAGGATAATATTTGAATTTTGATCTCAAATGAGGTTTTGTAATATATCTTGTTTATTGAGACCATTTAGGCCTCCAATATTCTAAGATATTACCTTCATTTGAAAGCCCGAGGGCAGGATTCCTTTATAGTTCGTTGCCTTCCATCAGCTATGTTTTGTTTGCTCTCTTGGTCCCTATGCCATTTCATAGTTTTATGTCCCGGTGGGGATCTTGAAGCACCAAAATCAGCCTTGGACCTGGTTCAGTTTTCACCCCATTAAGGCCTCCTACCTTCTTAGTTTTTATTTTCTTTCCATTTCGTGTAATGTTTTCTTCTTGTTCCGCTCTAGGCTCATCTTGCATATTACTCCATAGTTCACCTCTTTTCTGGGATGATGTAGGTATATCAACTCCAATATTTTGGAATAACGCATTCAAATTTACCTGAGGCGATCCAAACTTGTTGCTCCTTCCAAGTTTAATTTCATGTTCTTCAAATTCATCTAGGCACTGTTCATCTTTTTTTGATATAGAATCTTGAAAGACCTCATGATGAGAGTCAGTAATATTCTCAATCTCACCATCTTCAAGTATCTCTTCATTGATTTCATTCTCCTTTTCCTGTGTCTGTAGAGCCTCAAAGGTATTGACTATTTTGATCTCAAACTCCCCGATTTCATTATTTTTATTCTCCTTCATAGGGGGATTCTTAGAAAGGTCATTTCTATCTCCTTCTGATGGTTCTGATATATTGACAGAGCTTCTGCTTTTTCCTTCTAACTTGTTACCTTCTTTGTTATTATTCTTTTATTTCCAAACCTGTTTGTGGATATTTGTCATCACAGGTTTTTTAGGGTTGTTGGGACAAGCTGTAGCCCAGTGACCATATTTTTTGCAAGAAAAGCACACAAAGGGGAGTGATTCGAACTCTATTGACTGTTCCCATAATCCAAGTTTGGAGCTTATATCAATAGTGCTAGGAAGGTCCATATTCTGCGAAATGTTGACACAAATACGCGCATAAACTAATCTCTTACGAGCTGCTGTCATTGGATCTATCACAACAAGCTCCCCAAAGGAGTTAGCGATTCCTGAGAAAACATCCTCCACCTAGTATTCCAATGGCAACCCTGGTAGCCTTACCCAAACCGGAGCAGTTTCAAAGAAAGAGTCATTGAGTTCCATGTTAGGAGACCATCTTCTCACAGATAAAGAAGATTTGCCAAACATCTAGGGGCCACCACTTAAAGCAGCTTCCATATCTTCCCCACAAGAGAATGAGAATACAAAAAAGCCTCTAGGAAGGGCAGAGACATCAACCTGACCTTTCATTCTCCATTTTCTCTTAACAAAAGACCTAACATCCTCAATATTAGGTCGAGGTCCAACAAACTTCCCCACCAGAGAAAAAGTCATTAAAGAGATGCTATGATCGATAACTAAATCATGAATCTCAATAGCAAGTTTACCCGTTTTATTATCTGATATATCTTTCACAAAGGGGAAAGATGATTTACCAGTCGATATTCCAGATGCTTTCCTTGCAAAAAGACTACTCCAGGGTTTGGAAACTTGCCCCTCCTTGATATTTTTTGAGTCAACTTTCACCGCCTTGGGGCTCGATTCTTGGGAATCTTTCAACTTTTTGCGGTTAGGAGGAGGGTCCCATAGCTGTGGGTCCCCATCATGTCTCCCATCCTCATCATCCATTGCTTTTCCTTGAGCTGCAATGGACTCAGAACTAGAGGATCCAGCCTCGCGGTTCCCTCCATTTCCTAATTTCAAATTTCCACTTGCAAACGTTGTTCCCTCCGTTGTTGGAGCACATAATGTTGGCAATGATTGTTCCAGGTATTTTTTTCATTTAATTGTCATGTACATTAAATTATATATATTGCAGTAAAATGGTTAAATTACTTAATGTTTATGTTCATTCAACTAGGTAAGTACCAAGTTAAAGATATGAATGTATATATCAAGCCTCTTATCGACGAGTTACTAGAGTTATGGAATGGCGTCACTATGTATGATGTCTCTAGACCAATAGGACAGACAATTTCAATTCCATGCAATGCTTGTATGGACAATTCATGATGCCCCAGGGCTAACACATTTTTGTGGTATGTTATAAAGTTCAACTTGCGCACTTTAAAAGTATTTAATTTTTTTAACTATAAATCATGCATTTTTTAAAATTATCTATTCAATATATATATATATATATAATTATAAAAAATTAACATATTTAATCCAATTATACATGATCTTGCAGGTCTTCAAACAAAGGGAAAATTTGCATGTCCAGTTTGTGGTCCAAAGATGAAATCTCATCATTCAACAAGTTTAGGAAAGCAGGTGTTTGATGAGTATAGGCACTTCCTCCATAAAAATCATAAGTATCGAACTACTGAAAAACATCTTTTCAATGGGAAAGAAGGGACTACAACAAAACCACAAAGAATGACACCTCGCCTATGGAAGTTGGAATATAATAGAATTAATTGTCAAGGTAATGTCATTCAATCAAATTTTTTATCTATCATATATGATATATTTGGAATATATATTTATATATTGTATTATGTTTACTCATGTTGTAATTGATGATGATTGTCATTGTTTACTTTTTAACTTATATGCTTCTTGAAGGTCGTCAAGGCATTAATGACTAGCTTCCAAAGGGACTAAAAAATTATTCCAAACAATTTAGTAGGTTGCCCTACTATGAGAAACTACTTATGCATTTGTTTGATGCTATGCATATTGGAGAGAATATAACAAAGATATTATGGAAAATATTGGATGGAAGGCGCGACAAAGAAAAAATTGTCAAAATTTATAGTGACATTTAGGAATCCAATCATGCAATGAAAAATCTCGTTCAATTAAATAGCGATAGAGACCAAATTAATATAAGTTCCCTTCCTTTGTTATTAATGGAGCAACAAAGCAATGCTATAAAAGAAGTCATACGAAAAATTTGATTTCCCACAGGATTTGTTGCGAACATAAACAATATCATAACAAAGAAAGGTGAATTTGGGTCAGGGATGAAAATGCATGATTGGCATACCTTCATTAAGGTAATTCATGTTCTTGTATATTTGCTATATAGTTGTATACTACATGTACTTTTCATTGTATTATGTTTACTAGTTTTGGAAAAACAATGAAAAGATTATTTTATAATTGGTGTAGTACATTCTACCTCTATCTCTCCCAGACCACTTTGACAATAATGTCAAGCAAGTTATATATGATCTTGGAAAATACATGAGGTAAGTAGTGATATTTGTTTAATTTGTTGTATATATACTATATTTGCCATTTGTTTTACTTTTTATGTAATATATTGTATATTATTTTGTTAAGTCTTGTTAATATATTTGTGTCTTGAATCACTTGTAGATGGTTGTCATCTAAAGAAATCCATAAATAAGATATAAATTATTGGAAGAGAAAAATTCCTCATCTAATGTGTGAAATGCAAAAGTGTCTACATTTGACATTTTTCTATGTATAAGAACACTACCACATACACCAAGTTGAGGAGATTGAATTGTGTGGACCTGTACACACAAGGTAAATGTGGATGGTTGAGAGGCACTTGAAATTTTTGAAGGCATTGGTTTGACAAAGAGCACATCCTGAGGGTTCTATGGTGGAGGGATATATGGTATACCAAACTATGGTGTACATTACTGAATATCTTCCTAAGTTCGCGACAAAGATCCATTTAGATCGCATTTGAGATCCCAACTTCATTAACAAATTTGAAGGGGAGTACTTGATGGAGAAAGGTAGATTGAGGTAAGTGAGAGGTAATTATAAGATGTTCATGGACATTAATCTAAATACATTTTAATTATATTTGGTTTTTATATATATTGTAGTTAAATAATTCTTAATCTTCAATATACATCAATTGTAAATTTTTATTTATTTTTTATACGGTTGGTCGAGAGTGGGATGCACTACATTTGTATGTCGCAAACATTGGATGACGGTATGGATTGAATGATGTCAACAATCTAGTCGCACATTAACATGGGAATGTGTGGCTTCATTGGTTAAAGAAACTCATTGTAATGAAGATTCCAATGTTACACCAAGGGAAATTGATTTAGCATATGGTTTAAGAGATAAACAAGTATGTATAAATATATTAATCACCCATATTATTTAATTTTTTTTCAACTGTATTGATGTGTGTGTGTGTGTATATATATAATTGGTGATGCAATATTTTTTTCATGTTTGACATTTTGCAGGTGAAACACCACAAGGCTATGTGGTGCAATGGTCATAAATTTCGCATCAAAAAGTTGGATGACATGAAGAAAACTTGTGACTCTGGGATAACTAAATCTTTCAGGTGACTAATGTTTCATCTAGAAGCGACATACATCCTCAAGTCTCAGAAAATCTATACTATGGGATTTTGGATGATATACTTGAGTGTGATTTTAGGTCCTTCAAATTAGTTATGTTCGTTGTCCAATGGTACAGGCTATGATTGAATGAAAATGATCCTGAGAAAACTATTATTGAACACGATAATGGTTTTACAATGGTTAATACAAGGTCATTTGAGCGAGCTGGAAATGAGTCCTATGTTCTTCCAAGCCAATGTGAGCAGGTATTTTACTCAGAGGTTCCACATAAATCGGGTTGGTCATTTGTTGTTAGACATGATCCTAGAGGAAGGTCAATAAAGTATAATGTGATTGAAGAAGAAGACACTGAAGAACTAGAAGATGATGTAGATCAACAGTTAGTTGATGATGTTCCTGATGAAGATGTCGAAGAAGAGGAACAAGATCACAATGATGTAGGAGTTAATGTTCATGAATATGATGAATATGATGATGATGATGATGATGATGATGATGATGATGATGATGATGATGATCCTTGCAATGTCGATTCTGGATCAGATGATACAAACAAAGAGTTGCATGAAGAAGAAGATCAATGACATGGTTGAAATGTATGAGGTATGTGATTAGTATATGTAGACACCTAAAATTGTCCAGTCTAATTAAATAAATATTTTATTTATTTAATTATTTTAGCCTAATTCTTCTATTAATTAAATAAATCTTTATTTATTTAATTAATTCATTTATCCTCTTCTAGCCTTATTTCTCATTTAAATAAATACATTTATTTATTTAAATTATCCTTTTTCCTAAATTAAATAAATATTTTATTTATTTAATTATCCCACTTCTTCTATTATTTAAATAAATCTTTATTTATTTAATTAATTCATTAGCCTTTTCTACCCATGACACATGTCATTTATCTCTTAATTCATACACTACCTACCCCTTTCATTATTTTATTATTTCCTTTACCTACCCTCTAATCATAGCCGACCATTTATCTTTTACACCTCTCAATCTTATCCCTCCATTTCTTATAGTGTCTTCTATATAAGGAGATGCTTCCTTCATTATCAAACCCTCACTATGCATTCAACCCCGACTACGCTTTCGAACTTGCATATGCAATCAAGCCTACTTGCAACGACATTTCCGTTCTTTGTTGAGCTCTTGTGCACATAAAATCTGAGAGCAAATATATCAAGCAAGATCAATGGAGAGAGAAAGAATGGAGATCCAAACCCTATTGGACATGTGATGGTATAATCTTTGTGATTTCATTTGATTTGCATTGTCTTAGGTAATCTTCATATGTTATGGTGGATCTTTGTTGTTGTTAGGCTAGGGTTTTGTGGTTGAATTCATTTAGTCTTTCAATATTCTTGTTTCCATTTTCACCATATACATTTTGGCACGCCCGATGGGACATGGATTTTTGTTAGATCTATGTTTTTTGCAGGTTTTTCTAACCCTATATTGCTATTTTCTAAAACAATTTGGAGAATAACCTTGTGCAGCTAGGGTTTTGGACACAAAATCAAGATCTTGGAGAGATTTGATCTGATCTCACAAACGGCTAATAATTTTTGCACCAAATTTTGTTTGCAGGTTGAGGACAGTATTAACAACTCTCAATCCAAAATTCAGAATTTTTGGAGCACATTTGCATTTTCCATGATTTTTTTATGATTTTTCATAAAAAAACAATTTTGAGAGAAAATTAGCAAATGTTTTAGATTTTCTTATATTTTTAAAAATATCTCTGATTTATACACATGATTTGTTCTTTGTGATTTTAATTTTGATGCAAAATATTTCCCTAAAAATCAGATCTTTAAAAATTAGGGGTTTTCCTTATTTTGATCATATCTCACAAACGGCTTTGAATTTTGGCATCAAATTTTTTTCCAAGTCAGGAAAATTATCAGAGGTGCTCGGTAAAAATTTCAGATTTTTTTGATCAAGGTGTCATTTTATATGAATTTTTTATGATTTTTCATAAAAAAATAATTTTGAGAGCAAATTAGCGAATTTTTCGGATTTTCTTACATTTTTTGGAAGTTTATCAGAATTATACATAGGATCTGTTCTTTGTGATTTTAAATTTGATACAAAATCATTCCTCAAAAATCAGATCTTTGAAAATTAGGGTTTTGCATTATTTTACTCATATCTCACAAACTGCTTGGATTTGTTGCAGAATTTTTTTTATGTAGGTTTGGAAGATCATAAGGACTCTCCAGTAAAAAATTCAGATTTGTTGGATTGATTTTGCATTTTATATGAATTTTTTATGATTTTTCATAAAAAAATAATTTTTGGAGCAAATTAGCAAATTTTTTGGATTTTCTTACATTTCTGGAAATCTCTTGAAATTTTACAGGGTTTTTTTTTAATGATGAATCAGATCTTTGAATTGGTCAACAAAACGCATTGTTGAAGGCCCCTATTTCACAAAGTCTTTTGGATCTAAAATTTACCTAACTTGTGTGCTTGCAGGAAGGGGTGATCATTTGAAACAATCCAAACTACTAAAAAATCTTTGTTATAGGACCTTAACAAGGATTTTCTTTTGATCTTTATTGTGTGTTTTATTTTCATAGATTATCAAACACTTCAATGGGTGCACTAAAATTGAACCAGTGTCCTTTGTGTCTTGAGCAATAGGCTCTTTTTGTTTCATCTTTAGAGGGCCTGTCTCCCCATGTGGTCATTAGGACTACTAGTAAGGAGAGAACAACCCAAGTGGTAGCGAGGAAAACCCACCTCTTCCGAACCACTATAAACAACTGTATCCATGGTGAAAACCATGGATAACGTGTGTTGATTAGTTCATACCGACACTATGTCTCTCCATAAACCTGTTTGATCAAATTTATTTGATCAGTTGTAGGGCGTAACCCCTACCGGCTGGGAGCCTTCTGTATTTACAAAGCTGAAAGTGCCGCATGTATGGCCACACAAGCGAATGCCCTTACTAGCACCTTTTTGTTTTAGAAGCCAAAATCCTTCTAGTTGTTGGGGCAGGAGGTCAGACCTCTAGTAGCGGCCCACACACATACGGTTCTTAGTAGAGATACAAAGTTTGCCACGGGGATTTTTCGTAGGGATTGATGCTTGGCTACCCCGAGAAGTGAGTGTCGAGGGAGGAGCCAGTGGGGTCAAGCATCTAAGTATCTGCTCTGAATAGTGTAGCCTCGGGGGAAACTCCATGTGGGATCAACAACTATTGTCCTGGCCAAATATAAGAATTGTGCTTGTCTTATTTTGAACTATCAAACATTCAAGACCAAACATTAAAACATTGTGTCTTTTGTGTCTTCAAGTGTATGCAAAACAAATTTTACATCAAACAACACACTTTTCTTTGAGTCATTTTTGAGTCTAGACACTTGCAAACATTGAGTCTTCATCATCATTGTGTCCTCTTGTCACGAAAAATAGTCAAAAAATTCAGATTTGGTCACAAATCAAATTCACAAATTGGAAAAATTTACAGTCCAGCAAACAAGAGCAATCAGTTTCAAAATTCTTGAGCTTCGTAAGTTATTTCTCTAGGTTTTCATCTAGCATTCAACTTGTCTTTGGGTCTCACAAAATCCATCATTGCTTTACATCTTGCATTACATTCATATTTGTCTAAACTTGAGTCAAAGGGTCACTTGCTTGTCCTCATCATACTTTGTTAATACACTACATACAACAACATTTTTCTAAGTAGTCCCTCATCAAGGTCTATCACCTTTGGGTCTCATTTGGTCTTACTTAGAGTCAAGGTCAACTTACCTCATCAAGAGAAACTACCATCTCTTTGGAAGCCACACCTACTCTACTACATACATACTTGGTCTTACACTTTGGACATTGCAAGTAAACCTCAGATTCATTTACATTCCATCCAACTCTTGGTCTTCCATACTCTTTCCATTTTCATCTAGTCTCAAACATCTCAGTCAATACCTAGTTCATGGTTGAAACCCGTTTCCAAAAATCTAGGAGAGAAGCTAAATAGGCTCAAGAGTCCATAAACATGAGTGCCTATGAGTATGATAATGATGTCTTTTTCAATTCTGATCATAACACATTACTTGACATGGATGCCTATAGAAACATTCCAAATGTTGAGAACATGGACAATACAAATAACAATGATACACACAATGACAATATGGACAACATTTCAATACATTCAGCAGAAGTGGAAGACTCCATTATGGATCCCCATTTCAATCGATTGGTTGAGGAAATAAAGAGGAGAGATAGACAATACTTCTTACAAATGATGGCACAAACTGACAATACTTCTTACAAATGATGGCACAAACTGGAGCCAAGATACCTCATGATTTTGACATGTCTCAAATAATGGAAAATCGACCTTTGCAACAACCTCACCTCAACATGGATCAAAGGAGGCCTAATAGTGGAGGCAATAGAGGACCACATCTTGTGCCTGAATCACCATCATCTTTGTTTCAAAAACCTGAGGTCCCACATACACATGGTCAAGCATATGATACTCACCTTCGCAGACCATTATGGAAGTCTTATGTAGAAAAATATGCTCAATCACATACCAATTCTAAGGATCAACCACCAAGGCAATTCGATATTCAAAGGCATGCTCAAAATTTGGACACAAGGAAACCCCTCGTTAAATTTGGGGGCAACACACTAGAACAAACTCATGACATTCCTGTAGAGTATGGTATACATGGACAAAGCAGATATTTCATTCCTCACCATGACTCTATACCAAGTGGTCCTTATATGCATACACAACACCATTATAGACCTCCTCCATATGAACATGTGTATGATCAATATCATTCATATATGCAACATGCTCCTCCTCCACCTAGTGCTTCAGGCATGGGGTATGGTCCAAGAAGTCAATCTCCACCTAAGAACAATTTGGAATAGCAAATTAAGGACTTACAAAAGAAAATGGAGGACATAAATACACCGAAGCCAACTTACACAATGAGAGACATATGTCCCTATCCATTTGACAAAAGGATTCCAATGCCTCCATTTCCTACACACTTTGTGACACCTAAGTTTGATAAGTATAGAGGCAAAGGAGATCCTAAGGCACATATAAGACAATTTTTCACAGCTTGCATTGAGGTAGCAGCAGAAGAGACATATTTGATGAGATTATTCCCACAAAACTTAGGTGATCAAGCTATGGAATGGTTCTCCCAACTTCCACCTGGTATTAAGTCATGGGGTGACTTAGCAGAGACATTTATTCAACATTTCTCATACAACATAGAGATAGACATATCAGTCACTACTTTGTGCAACACCAAGCAAAGGGATGGAGAGTCTTTTTCATTATTTTTACAAAGATGGAGGAATCTAGCCAGCAGATGCTCTTGTGAAATTCCACAAAAACAAATGGTAGAGATGTTCACCCAGAATGTTAACAAGGACATTGGTTATGACTTGAGAAAAGCTTGCTTATCCACCTTCAAAGACGTCATTGAAAAAGGCTTAGCAACAGAGAAGGTCTTAATTGAACAAGGACTCATTAAGATATTCAAGGAAAACAAAGATGACTTTAAAGGAAAAGACAAGCCCAGATTTTGGAATAAAAACAAGAACACAGTCAATGATGGTGTTGTGGATGCCAATACAGTGCGACCCAAAATCATTTTTTCTGGATCAAGCTCTACAAACAATCAAGTGAATACTCAAACAACTTCAAAGTCAAGAAGGAAGTACACCCCATTGGGAGAACCACTAGAATCATTTTTCAAGAAGCTAGTGGCAAACAAGATAATAACAATTCCAGATCTACCTCCATATGAGCCAAAGGTTAAACCAAATTGGTGGAATGATGATGAGTATTGTGAATTTCATAAAAGCAAGGGTCATAAGACAGGAAATTGCTATCAAATGAAGAACATCATACAAGATCTCATTGATAGAGGTAACATTGAGATTGAAGGACACTCATCCAACCAAGAACATGAAATGTTTAAGGAACCATTCCCAAAGCATGACAAGGGAAAGTCTAAAGCCATAGATGACCAAACCAACTATACCAGAGCATCCTATAACTATGATTGAACTATCAATCACATTTCGATGGACAATTATGTCTCTACCATTATCATCAAGGACAAAACACCTAAGAATTCTACCCAAAGACCCAAGATTTTCCTAAAAGGCATTGGATCTTCTTCTGAACCTACCTCTGAATGTAATGTCACAACTCGTCGAGGTAAATTCACTTTGCAAGGTGCTCCAGCTAAAAACACCGCTTCCTCATAAACCAAACCTGAGTATGACCTTGTAGAACAGTTAGGGAAGACACCCGCGCTTATCTCTATCCTTGAGCTCTTATGCATATCCCCCACACATAAAGCCATTCTTGACAAAATATTGAGAGACACTGCTGTCCCTACTGATCTAAACAGGACCAGTTTCAAGACATGGTGGGATACCTTTCTGTTCCACACTCCCTTACATTCATAGAAGCCAATGATGCCTCCATAAGCCAACCACATAATGCACCATTACACATTGAATCCTTCATACACAAACATCGAATAAAATGAGTCCTGATAGATGGAGGAGTAGGTCTAAACATTTGCACATTGAGCACTATTAAATAATTGGGATATTCAGATAAAGCTGTGAATTCTACAAACAAAATTACCATCAAGGCATATGATGATGAAGAGTGTTCATCCAAAGGCACAGTCACCTTGCCTCTCAAAGTTGGGCCAGTTACAAAGGATGTGGTTTGTCAAGTCCTAGACCTAGATCTCACATACAATATATTACTAGGACGTCCTTGGATTCATGAAATGAGGGCAGTCCCATCTACATATTATCAATGTATCAAGTTTCCATACAATGGAGTTGAAATGACTGTCAAAGCGTATCCAAATCCATTCATATATTGCAACAATCTGCGACCTCGATCAGAAATAACAATACCAGTCAATCAAGAGGCTATTCCATCTTCATCATATGTGGATCCATAATCCTTGAAAGCTTCTACATCAAAACAAGTAGAGCACAAAGAAAATTTCAAGTTTAAAGACATGGGATGTGGTGAGTATATCTTTCATGTTGATCAACTCCCACTATCTGCTAAGACATTCAGTCGACAAGAACAAACTACAAAAAATTTGCAATGCCAAGGAATTGGGTGTGAACCACCTAGTGTTGTGGCTACTAAGTTTGAATGCAAATATCCTCTAGGGGTGCAAGCATCTCTTGATATTAATATTCCTAAGAGTGTTTCCAACAAAGAATCTATTGAGTGTATCACCAGCCCTCTTGAGAACTCACATAGCTCTACCATTTCATCCACTCATTCCATTTCCACTTCTCTCCCAAACTTGGATCAACAAGAATTACAAAAGCCCTTACTAATTGGGGATAAAAAATCAAGCTATGAAAAGAAAAATCTAAAATTCAAAAATAAAGAAAAGTCCTTCAGTCCAAATCAAAATCAAAAGCTATTGGACTCTGCAAATATCAAATTCAAGGATAAAAATCCTATGAAAGAAAAAGAACAAGAGATGATCTCCCCTAATACCAAAATAACTGGGGGCAAAAATTCTAAAATTTCAAGTCAAAAAGCATACTTGTTGATCCTAAGTCTCCATCATGTCATCCTACTTTCACTTCTTTTTGCAATTATAAGCCTTCATCACTCATCCACTTGTTCCGCACATCCTTTCCCTTCTGGCGATACATCATGGACCTTTAATGGAGCTTCCTCAAGGGACTTTGTTATCAGGGATGCCCAAACTTCTTTAGGTAACACGCATATGGGCCTACGTAATCCACACATTAGTAGTTTTGTCTCAGTTCCTTCATCAAGGAAGACAGTCACTCAAGCTACACATCATTCAGTCAAGGAACAATGCAGCTACAATCATAAAGTCAAGCCTCACATATTTGAGGTGGGTGACTTAGTTCTCAAAGAAAATCCTAAAAATCAGCAAGATAAAGAGAAGAAGGGCAAGTTCGAACCAAATTGGCTTGGTCCTTACATCATCACATCAGCATATGGATCTGGTGCATATCAGCTCTCAACCACAGAGGGTGAACCTTTGGAGGATCCTATCAACAACATGTATCTTCGCAGGTTTTACACATAGCTCGTTAGAGTATCCTAATTTAAAAATACAAAAAAAAATCAAAAAAATCAAAAATACAAAAAAATCATAAAAATACAAAATTGTTACTTGGTGAAAACATGGAAAACAGGGTGCCTTGTGACACACACAAAAAAAAAATTGAAAAAAAAAAGAAAAAACATTTCATCCAACGGTGAAAACCACTTCGGTGGCTCCTTGGGCAAGTATCATGGTGAAAACTGGGTCACCGATGCCATGTGTAGAGACATTTCTCCTCCCTCCTTCAGGATTCCATTTCATCCTTTCACTTTGCACACACTCACATCCTATCCATTCATAATAAACTTACACATTCCCATCATGGCTTGTTATTGATCTACCTAAGATTGGTTCGCCATTTATAATAAACCACCCTTTTCACCCCTTTTCCATCCATAATAAATCAGATCCTATCTATGGCTAAGGCAAATCCTACGTCTAGTAATGGGTGTGGAACTGAGAGCATCACATGTTTTGAGGAGTACAGTTTCTTCCATTTTTCTTCAGTTTATCCGTGCACAATCCACAATAAAGAAACATTTGCATCGCCAATCTGCAATAAAGTATCAGTTTCATGGATTCAGTCAGTTTTAGATGAGGCACAACAGCAACAATGGGCTTCAACAAATCAAATCTTTCAACAGACTCAGACAACATATGGTTCAGTGCTATCTATCCTTTTTGTGAAAGTAAACATTGTGACCACAATCAACTTGACTTATACAAGTGACAAGAGACACTAAAAATTGAGGACTACAGTGGATGTTGGTGTCGAGTCTTGGTTTTCTTTTGATTTTATCTTTCTGATGACACATCTTTTAGCTTTTTCAGGATGTCTATGACTAGAGATTCTATCTCCAGGATGTCTTTGACTAGAAAGGCGAGGATGGGGTATCGTCACCTATTTTTCTTTGTTGTCTGCGGATTGTCTCTTAGTAATGTTATGACTTGTCCAAGGATATGAGGACACTGAGAGTCTAGTATGAACTGAGACATTCCTTGTTTGTGAGTGTCTTATCTCCATGCAAACAGGTACAATGACTTTATCGGTCAAACATATGCCTCGATTGTCATAACCTATTTTGCCATAATAAAGCTCAATGATGATAATGCACAAGAAGCTCTTTCACTTTCATATCTTCTATCTTCCATCCCCCTTTCTTGATTGACCTCCATCGTCCTTCTTGAGTCCGCATAGCTAGCTATCACACGACTGAGTATAATGACATGCCAAAAACATTTGCATTTCATGTAGTTGCACTTGCATTACCACATATGAGCATTTCAGACATACATATAGATATCACAATTGCATTAGATCATGCACACAACACATGTAGCACATCTTACATTCTCATCATGTAAATAGTTATTCACATTATCATATTCATTTGCATTTCAAACATTCACATTTGCATTTGCATAACATATAAAACATAAAAGAACAAAAATATTGCATTTCATCATATACATATTTGCATCCATATCATAATCATCACATAGAAACATACATCATAAAACATCTCATCACATAGGTACACATGCATATAGCTGCCGCAAAGATGAATCATCTCATATATATATATAATCAAAAGTGTCATGATACAATGATGTCAAAATCATATGGCTACAATCACCCGAAGGTGTCTACATCATCATACATCATCATTCAAAATAGTACAAAACTGATACATAGGGAGCCCTCTATGGCTATGATGAACTCCCTCCCTCGGAGCCACCTGGCCTCGATGGAGTCTGAGCCCTAGAAGGACCCGCCCCAGGATTATCTCTCCTACCCCCTCTATTTGGTGGTGGTGGAGGACCCATAACCCGACCACTAGACGCCTGTCTCCTTTGACTCCCTCCAGTAGTCGTCGCTATCTGCGATGGTCTGTGGAAGCTCCTCGCCCGCTGCTCTGGTGGCACTACCCCACAGTATAGGTATCGCCAATAACCTATCTCCTCCCCTGCTCGCAGAACATAGGCATATCCAGCCTCTGTGTCCTTTATCGCCTGCCTCCCAGCCCTCAGTGCTATCTCAGCCTTAGTATAACGCTGGATAGCCTGATCCTGCTCCTGCTCGGTATCCCTCAGCTGTCTCTTGAGCCTAGTTGTCTCCCTCTCCAGATCCTGGATCTCATCTGTCTATCCCTGGCAGATCTCCCTCAACTCAAGCAGCTCATCCTCCTCCTCCTTGGCCCCTTGTGCCTGTGCCTATGGCTCCCCCTGTGCCTGTGCCTGTAACTGTACCTGCCTCTATCCATGTCCTTGCACCTGTCTAGGACCCTGTGCTGCTGGCACCTGTAGTGGCAATCCACCATGACCCCTCACCACCCGAGCCTATCTCTCCTCTCCACCCTCTCTCCGTAGAGCCACCCTCCTCTCTCCAACTACACCCCACCTCCTCCGTCGGCCTCTCCCCCCACCATCTCCATCTATCTGCTCCCCTAGGTCTGTCAGTCATGGAAATGGATGCTCAGCCCAATATGCAGTATACTCTGCATCCATCCTTGCATCCTCTATCTCTGGCCACATATCCCAAGGCATGGGCACCATCTCTACTAGCTGCATCACTACCTGATCATATGATAGCAATGGCTTGAAGTGTGCCTGACCCCTGACTATCCGAGCATACATCCCGAAACCCCATGGCATCCGCTGAATCCTACCAAACTGCCTGCATACCCTGTCAACCAACTGCCTCTCCAGTACATAGGGCGTCTGCCCAACCAGATACCTGCTCCTAAAGGTGTATGGTAGCTCCACTGCATCATCCTCCCATGCCTCACACTCTCAGTGTGATCTCCATACCACAGTGTCAATCTCATCAATGACCCTGCGCCAGTGCTCTAGTCTCCCAATTTGTGGTTGCAAGGTAATCATATCATATAGATGAACAAAGCTACGTCCATGGCCCTTGCCTCTAAAATGAATCGGTCGGGTCACCAACAGATGCTCATATGCCCAAACCTGCAACAATGGAACTCCGTAGCCCAATCCTACGGATCCATGATAAACAAACTAATGCAACTCATAGTATAAGTGCGCCAACACGCATGGTCCCTAGGCAGATCTGGTATGCTATGTAACCAATATATTCAAGGTGCTTCCCCAGCCCATAGCCAACCCCTGTGTCGCCCTGTCTGGACACACTGGACACAGGAACCCACTGATCACTCCTCCTAGCACTGCTGGTAGTACCAGTCCTATCATTGTCATCGTGTCCCATGCCACGTGTCCAGCCCTCATCTCCAGTCTCGGATCCTAGAACACTCATCTCAGGGCCTCCCTGTCTCTATCTCAATCATAGGGTATCAGCTCCCCATCGATCAGTATCCTCAATATCCTGTAAACATCCTCCAAGGTGACTGTCATCTCACCCATCAACAAATGAAAAGTACATGTCTCAGAATGCCACCTCTCAGTAAGCGCAGTCAACAACCCCATGTTCGCCTGAAACTCAGTCACATACAGAATGTATCACAGACCCATAACCTCAATGGCAGCCCTGTCCTCAAAGGTCAGCTCTAGTCGTAACCTCTGCGTCGACGGGAATCTCTCTCGTGACTCCAACATAGGCAAGTACTCCTGCAGTCAAGCAAAGCAATCATGTCAGTCAAAGTGACACTCACTGTTCATCACAAAGTGTTACTATCTATCCCAGTGACACTCACTCTTCATCACAAAGTGTTGCTATCTATCCTAGTGACACTCACTGTTCATCACAAAGTGTTGCTATCTATCCTAGTGGTACTCACTGTTCATCACAAAGTACTACATGTTCTTACACTCCCTGTTCATCACAAAGTGTTGTTTGTTATTTGCACTCCCTGTTCATCACAAAGTGCTGCTCCTATTGGTACTCCCCGTTCATCACAAAGTACTATGTCTTGGTACTCACTGTTCATCACAAAGTGTCTTGATCTATCCTATCCTAGGGCCTCTGCTTCAGTGTATCCTCTTGAGTAGTTTCATAATTGGCAACGTATGTCTATCACAAAATTATCAATCCTAGCCCTATCTGCTACCCTAGTCTTCCCTAGAGGACCTGCTTGAGTGTCTCCTCTCAGTAGCTTATCCAATTGACAACGTATGTTCATCACAGAACTGTCAATTTTCCCTTGAAGACATAAACGTGCCTTCATGACATTAACGTGCTTCCAGACTGCACAGACGTGCCTATGCTCTGCACAGACGCGCCTGTCCTTCACAGACGTGCCCACATTGCACAAGTGCGCCTGTACAACGCAAATGTGCTCACATTTTGCACAAACGCTTTTTCTGGCACAGACGTGCCTAGCACAAACACAGACGCGCCTAGCCAACATAGACGCGCCTGGCACCAACGCAGACGCGCCTACACATTTTTGACATTTTTTGACATTATCCTAAAGCGCATTTATTGCACTACCTAGCATGCATTTATGACAACAATTAATGCGACAAAGTACAAGGAGGTTTTTGAGGTACTTACCGGCTCTTTTGCATCTGCTGGCCTCTGATATCGGCAAACGCGATCGAATCTATGCACCAATGCCATCGCTGTTGACTGCTGCTGCTCTATTCTCTCTCTACACTCTGATCTCTTGGATGTGTGGATGACAATGAGGATGTATTCCCCTCATGGTCTATCTTATAGACTGCCCTAGCCCTAGCCCTCGCCCTCGTTTCCCGAGTCAGTCTTCTTTATCCCGTGACTCTGTCACTCTATTCGATCAGTTCTTTCTAGCCTTTCTTTCTTATCAAGAGATTGTCTGCGATTTTTCCAGACGTTTTCATCCAATCTCTCGAGGGGGCATACCATTCCCATCTTGGGGCAACTTTGTATCAGTTCATATTATTTTCTTTGAAATAATGTGACAAGCTGCATTGTCTCAAAGAGGGGCAAAATGTAGACACCTAAAATTGTCTAGTCTAATTAAATAAATATTTTATTTATTTAATTATTTTAGCCTAATTCTTCTATTAATTAAATAAATCTTTATTTATTTAATTAATTCATTTATCCTCTTCTAGCCTTATTTCTCATTTAAATAAATACATTTATTTATTTAAATTATCCTTTTTCCTAAATTAAATAAATATTTTATTTATTTAATTATCCCACTTCTTCTATTAATTAAATAAATCTTTATTTATTTAATTAATTCATTAGCCTTTTCTACCCGTGACACATGTCATTCATCTCTTAATTCATACACTACCTACCCCTTTCATTATTTTATTATTTCCTTTACCTACCCTCTAATCATAGCCGACCATTTATCTTTTACACCTCTCAATCTTATCCCTCCATTTCTTATAGTGTCTTCTATATAAGGAGATGCTTCCTTCATTATCAAACCCTCTCTATGCATTCAACCCCGACTACGCTTTCGAACTTGCATATGCAATCAAGCCTACTTGCAACCACATTTCCGTTCTTTGTTGAGCTCTTGTGCACATAAAATCTGAGAGCAAATATATCAAGCAAGATCAATGGAGATAGGAAGAATGGGGATCCAAACCCTATTGGACATGTGATGGTATAATCTTTGTGATTTCATTTGATTTGCATTGTCTTAGGTAATCTTCATATGTTATGGTGGATCTTTGTTGTTGTTAGGCTAGGGTTTGTGGTTGAATTCATTTAGTCTTTCAATATTGTTGTTTCCATTTTCACCATATACAGTATATATATTATATTTTTTATATTGATTTCTTGATAGAATTTTATTTGACTTATATAGTTACATAATTAATTCATAGTAATTACTCTCCTTTAATGAATGATAATGATGTGTCTAAAAATGATAATACTTCCTTTTGTGATTATTCAAGGTGATGTTATACCTAATAATGATATGACCTAATTCTTAATGTCATTCATATTTTTACAATAAAAATATTTGCATCATGTTGTGTTCCCTACCGAGACATTTATGGAAAAATTAATGGATGAATCCTTTTAATGGTTTGTTATGCAATAACACAATGATTCATTCTCACAACCTTCTATAACCCTTAACCAAATTAGAGTTATAGGAAAAGAGAGAGATAAGGGGAGGAAGAGAGAAGAGGATTGAGAGAGAGGAAAGGATAGAGAGAGAGAGAGAAGCAAAGGGAGGGGGAGGGGGAAGGGGAGGGAGAGAGGGAAAGAGAGAAATAGAGATATAGGGAGAGACTTTAGAGGTAAAGAATAAAATAAAGAGGGAGAGAGGAAGAGAGGGAAGGAGAGAGACTTAAGAGAGAAAGATAGTTATAGACAAAGAGAGAGAGAGATGTGAGAGAGAAAGAGGAAAGAAGGAGAGGGAGAGAATGGACGAAATGGGATGGAGACACTTGAGAGAGAAAGAGAGGAAGGGGAGGAAGAGAGGGAGAGAGGGAAAGAGGGAAAGAGAGGGAGAGATAGAGGGTGATAGGGAGAAGGGGACTAAGAGAGAGAGGCAAAGGGAGGGGAAGGGGATGAAGAGAGTGAAAGAGATAGGGAGACAGAGAGAGAGGGAGAGACTTGAGAGGGAAAGAGAGAAAGATAGATCTAGGGAGATACTTGAGAGGGAAAGAATAAAATAAAGAGGGAGAGAGGGAAGGAGAGAGACTTGAGAGAGAAAGAGAGTTATAGACAAAGAGAGAAAGAGAGAACCAAGAGAGTTTTTTTAGAGAGAAAGAGAGAACCAAGAGAGTTTTTTTAGATTTAAAAGTGAGAAGAGAATACAAAGAAAGAGTTACCAGTTCTACTCACATATGACTCATTGGAAAGAATTTTATCAACAATATATATGCATTTCCATAACAATTACCACCTTATGCTGGCCTAGATTATATTCATAATATCTACAAGTCATCCACAACCTAGTTTCTCAATCACAATGTCTAGTCAACTAGGTCCTAAAGCCGACCACACATTACTCCAAGAGTGGGGACATGAACTACATGTCACCCAACCCACACTCTACTTTCTCCAAAGAACATCCACACACTTTGTCTAGCTAGTGCATAGCGCAATACTCTAGTGCATTTATTTGGAACACCCTGGAACAAACTATGAACTAGTCATAGTGAGCATAATGTCAACCTTAACTTTCCTTCTTGATCTCCCCCTCTAAAATCTGAATAGATTTCTCTTCGTGTTTAGCCTTAATAATTTTTCAAAGCCTCAAAACAACATAGTGATAGAACGTGGTACAAAATATTGCATCAATGTACTAATGGGTTGTGAGCAATAGACCTTAGAAAAATATCATAAATAATTTTAGATTTTGTCAACAATTGAAACATATTAGTGAAATAGTGCAAAAGATATATTCAACATAGCTTGGAAATGTTCATTTGGATCACAAATTCTCTAATTACATATAAAAATGTTTAATATCCCATAGGTCAATTTTATTTTTTTAAATGTATAATATTCCATATAATAGCCCATAGTTTGGCAATGTTTACTTATAATTACATATAGAAATGTATAATATCCCATAGGTCAATTTTAATTTCATAGTAGAATACATCAAATTACTATGCAAAGAACAAGTATTCAAAATACTTCATTCCTGCAAAGCAAAGCAGAAGACTTCATTCATGCATGCAAGAGCTCGATCAGGAAGAGGAGATTCAAAGGAAGAGCGCCCAAAGTAGCGAACTGTTTGAAAAAAGGAGCTCGACCAAGAAGAGGAGATTCATAGGATGAGAGATGGTGGTGAATGAAGAACCCAACCAGAACTCGTTGAGCAGGGATATTTCGAATCAAAATGCGTTGCGTTGAACCCCGAGTTGGCTATACCTTCGATTGGGTGGCCTAATTTTGATGCTGGCAGGTGAGATGGTGAAGATAGGCTAATCAGTTTATAGGTGAGCCATCACTTAGCTTCATCTTATGTGCATCTCAAACATAATAAGATTTGCATAGCTATTATTTCCTAGGTATCCCATAGATGCATTTTTAGGGTACTGAGAAACACACAACATGAAGGCTATTGTTTGGGTTGGCACTGTTGGTTTTAAGAGGTGGGTTCTGATCATATTTTTTGTCTGATTGGAAGAAAAATTTAAATCGACCTTTAAAAGATAACCCCATTATATCAATTGAGAAGAAGAAAAAGTAGGGTTATTGTCACATACGAGGGTGAATGACATAGCAAACTTGGTTATAATGTTATCTTTGGAAAATCTAATGGCCATGTATGTGATAGTGTTTATTCTCATCCATGTGAAAGAATTTGATCAACAATATATATGCATTTTTATGTATATCTAATGTGATGAGAATTAATACTACACACGTTTTTATGTATATCTAATGTGTGTAGTATTTAGTTATCATCAATAAAAATTTGTGACCTGCAGAAGAGTTTGGGTTAATGACACTAATGAAATATAATGCCCATTAGGCAAATGGTCTTCACCAAATACAAAGAATATATGTCTAAGTCTGAGATCAAACATTTTCTAAGTCTATGAAGTAGCTAAGATCAAAATTTATCAGAATGAGATCCATTTATTGTTAGGAATTTAGTAAAAGTGGAAGCCATTTTGATTGTTGGATCTATGTCTGATAAATTTTGATCTCAGCTACTTCATAGACTTAGCTAATCTTTGATATAAAGAGTAAATAAAGTAGAGTTTAACCCATGAATTGTAGAAAATAGATTTTGTTGTTTATATTCATGTTGTTGATTACAAGGCAAATATTCATTTAACTTTTTAAAAGGGTTGTCACCAAATACACCAAATAGTTGTCTAAGTTTGAGATCAAACATTAGCTAAGTCTATGAAGTAGCTAAGATCAAAATTTATCAGAATGAGATCCATTTATTGTTAATAATTTAGTAAAACTGGAAGCCATTGTTCACCCATTGTTGGTGAATGCCCTTTTAAAAAGTTAAATGAATATTTGCCTATGTAATCAGCAATATGAATATAAACAACAAAATTTATTTTCTACAATTCATGGGTTAAACTCTATTTTATTTACTCTCTATATTTCTATGCTATGGAAATGACCTTAAGTTTAATAAAAAAAGTAGTTTATGTCTATAGATATAAAGCATTGCAATTGTGGAATATGACTTGAAAAGATTTCTAAAATATTGAATTAACCCTACAAAACTCCTTGTCTCAATCACAATGAAATTCTTGGATCACTTCAAAATGGCTTTCACTTTTACCATTTGTCTGTTAACTTTTTATCATAACTGTTTATAAAGCTAGTAACAAATGTAACTAGTAACAAATCTTTCATCGTAACTGTTTATAAAGCTAGTAACAAATCTAACTAAGGGTAATCAATCTCTTAACATTAGATTAATTTTGCCAATATGTTCAACGTAGGCTTTTTCTTTGTGTGTGACACATTTGGCGAGTAGTTTCTTCATCATGTATTCTTGGGCATATATTTATGTAGATAGGAAAATGGAATTCATCAAAGCAAATAGCAAATTAGACTAGCTCAATCACGAAAAGTAAATTGCAATGATAACAATCCTAATTACATTCAATAGAAAACATGAAGACAAGATATTCAAAATGAAATTAAATCAAACCAAATGCAAATATCTCCTTCATAATTCTCCATTGTCCTTCTTTCTCCTTCAAATTAATGTGTTTGTGGACCTCACCTACAAGTGCATAAGCATGAGATGAAAGCAAGATTGACAAGACAACATAAGGATACTAGAAGCGTGATTGATTGATCGGGGGGGATTGAAGAAATTCATCCAATTTATAGATAAATTGGAGAAAAGACAAGATTAGCATGAAGAGATTTGAAAGGAAATTTCAAATCAAGAATGACAAAAATGACAAATTATGACATAATTGACACTTTCTATGCAAAATTGATTGATTGACAAATTATGACAAAATTGACAAGATTGCTATGCAAAGTTGATTGATTGACAAATTATGACAAGATTGAAATGTCATTCCCATGAAATTAGGGGAAATATTAGAAAAATAGGAGAAATAGAAAATTAGATGAATTGGAAATTAGGAAATTAGGAAATTAGAAATTGATGAAAATTAGAAAATTAGGAATTAGGAGAAATTAGTAAATTGGAAAATTAGGTAAATTAATTAATAATTTTTCATTCATTAATTAATTCACAAAAAGAGGGAGGAATTAATTAGCCAATTAAATAAATATTTAATTGTGACAAGAAGACTTAGGATAAATAAATAAATTATTTAACCTAGAGGGAAAATGACCAACAAGATTAAATGAATAAATCATAAAACCTTAGAAGATGAATTAGAAATGCAAGGACGACAATTAGGTCTTGACAAAAGATAATTGATGTAGGGTCAATTTGATCATGATTTTGATTGACAAAGGACCAATGCTGATAAATGATTGAGATTGATAAAGAGATCAAATTGATAGGCGCCAATTGACAAGGAACAATGACTAATTGATCCAAATTGACATGATTGAGAAGGACGACGATCGATGACAAATCGATCGCAAAATGACAAGACTGAAAATGACAACGATCGATGACAAATCGATCGCAAAATGACAAGATTGAAAAATGACAACGATCGATGAGAAATCGATCGCAATTGACAAGATTGAAAAATGACAACGATCGATGAGAAATTGATCGCAAAATGATAGGATTGAAAAATGACAACGATCGATGAGAAATCGATCACAAAATGACAAGATTGAAAAGAGGACAAAACCCTAATTCTATCATCGATTAGGATTGACGATGTCCAAAATGATGACAAATGAGCACACACATTGATGCGACAAGATAAGATCGACCAAAATCATGACTGAAGATTGGTATCAACAAGACCAAATGCGAAAGTGAGACAAATGAAGAATGTAGAAGAAGGACTCGATGCTCGCAAATGATAAAGACCAAGTGCGCAACATAGAAGAAATGTTAATGTGACACAAAAACCCTAAAATAAGGCAATGTGCAAATGTTAAAGTATGACTCCGCAAGCATTGACCATTTTTAGACGTCTACAAGTTCATCGGTGATTTTGGAAACCTACAGTGCCAAATCTTTATCCTCTTTTATCTTTGATACTCTGCACTCTAAATTTCCGCCCAATTAAGCCTTGAATTGCTCCATTTTCAAGAGCTCGCCATCACTCATCAGATTTAGAAGATCTTTTGCATTCTCAAACTTATCCACATCACTTTTCAACAATTTATAGTAATGATCATGAGTAGCAATCATCTCCTCAGCCTCTGGCCCTGTTTTATCACACAACCTCTCCTTCAATGTCATATGGTTATCCAAGCTTGTTAAAGTGCCTTTATATGTGAACCAGAATGGAGTAGCTTGGGTGTTCATTGCATCAATCATGTGCTTGATTATCCTTGTTATTAATGCATGTATTGCAAAATATTTCTTCTCATTTGCCTCATTCATTTTCTTCTCAAACTTTTTTTCTTTGTATTTACAATATATGGCATCCTGAGATGAAAGCACGATCCTCTGCTCTTCCTCATAATCAATAGGACATTCTGGTATTGTAGTCCTTTGATCCTTTTGCAATTGAGTGGCTATCTCTTGCCACTTTTGTCTTTTTTCAACCTCTGCACGATATGCATCCTTGTAGTGAAGCATTTCTCTTGTGACAAAATCCACCTGATATACATTTAGTTTAGCCACATTTAAATTTAACATTGCAATCTCCATGAGATTGTTCATCCCCACCTGTTGAATAGTCAATGTGTCAAATATCTCTTCAGGATCAATCAGAAGGGGCCTTCTATCTCGAGGGTACATAACCCATTACAATTATGCCTTTTGCCCTTTATCATATCCACATCCAGTATACACAGTATCAATATTTTTAGGCAATTTGAAGTTCCATTTACCAACTAATTTGTCATATGTGTCAAACATTAATGCACCCTTCATATTCCAACCAAGACATATGATCATGCCAACATCTTTTAGCATTTGTCTCCCTTTGGCTGGAGTTATTGTCTTCATTTCTTCATCAATGGACTCTTGAAGCTTATTTAAAGCTTCTTCACTGATGTCTTCTCTTCCTTCAATCCTCAACTACTTTGCTTTATGCTAATATATAAATGTCTGAAATTCAGGGGTTTGGATGAATTGCTCATCTGAAACAAAGTTGTCACGATCATCAATTCTCTCATCTGAAATTACATATTTTGGGGGCTCAACAAGAATTTCATTTTCTCCCTCTCCCTCGGTAGCCTCTATTGGAATCTTATCATGCCTCTCATGGGCCCTGGAATCTGGTGACAAATTATCAATAGGAACCTATATCCTTGGTTTAGATGGCTCATGCAGAAGATCCTTTTCAAGGATTCCTTCAAGGATTTCCTGTCTTAGATCCATAAGTTTCTCTTCTTTAGCCAGTAATTCTGTGATATCTTCAAGATCATGTTTGATCATATCCCTAACAAGCTTCCAATTGTATGCACTCATCACTTTATTATATAGCTCCACCTTCTGTGATGCCTCCTTCCTTTCCAAATTTTAATGAAATTTTCTTTTAACAGAGGGACATGCTCATAACCCTTGAGCCCTTGTAGATTTTTGGCCTTTTGAATATAGCCTTCAGGGTCAAATTGGACCCTTGCATCAACAGGTGACAATGAAAAGTATTTCATCTTCTTACCAATAAGTTCATAACTTTTTGTATTCTTTACAACAAAAAACTCCAAAAGATAAATAACTTGGTAGGAAAGATAATTTGCCTCTTGATCTCAAATGTAAATGGTTGGACTCATGCATTTGCCTAATAATCTCCAAGTAAGAAATTTTGTCTGGGATTGTTTTAGGCAGTACATTGGGGGATCCTTCAAATCCATAGACCCTAATTTGAGTATAGGTCTCAAATGAATGCCAATCTCCCCAATTGTGATCAATTTCCAACTCTGGGTTGAAGTCTTTAGGTGTCAAAAACTTCTTGATTTCAAGAGAAAGTGAAAAATATTCATCATAGCCTAACAAACCCATTAGTGCTTTCACAAATTGATCTTCAAAGCAATAATATTGACAATTGGAATAATGTTGATCCCATACTGAAAGCCATAATTGTATCGGCTTCTTCATTCCTTGCTTATTATGCATATATCCAGATAAATTATATCCTCATAAGTTGTTTTCCTCTCCAACAAACAATAACATATGCATCAACAGTGCATAATGTTGAATGCTATTCGATTGGGATCCCCTTTTATCTTTTCAAGGTTGTGGTTCATCTGATCAACAATGAAGGAAGCATCATCAAATCCCCTAGGGTCCTTGGACTGTGCATCAACAACAAGGACCATTAGTGCAAATTTCCATGAGTGGGGGTGTCTCAACTCCAAGGACCTATCCTATGGAGTAATAGGTATATTTAATATGTGGTCGAAACTGGTTCACATCAAAGGGATCTTGATCAGTATCCTTAAATGTCTTAGGTTTCTTTCCCTTTTCCCTCTTTTTGTGGAAAGGCAATATCCACTTCTTGTATACGCTCTCAAGAGATGTGTACTCTTGTTTTAGATTCCTAAGGTCAATGGTTGTCTCAAATCCCCACTCCAAACCAAACACCCGCTCAATGACATCTTTTCTTATTGGCAACAGGGGTTCACCAAACCTATCATATATTATTTTTGTTTTAACATCATACTTCTAATCTAAAGCTCTCATCAATTTAGGGCTAATAAAGGTGTTTGGGACCACTAGCCTTTCTATATTCAGATTCCATGGATTGCATACAGGCTCAAGACTATCTTTCCTCTTCAAATGGAAAACGAACAAGTCATATGCCCTCAATTTCATCCAGACATCACCTAAATGTTCATGATTATCTTCAAACCCCTCTTCCTCATATTTTACTTTTCTTGATTTTAAACTAGAGGCAGGGCATTGGTCTAACAAGTCTTGATTTAATGCCATGCCCTCTTTCTTTTGTCTTTTTCTCTTAGTAGTCTCACTGGAGTTTGTAGGTGGAGGATTTTTTGGTTTTCTACCCCTGGAAGGCCTAGTAGTCAAAGATGGTTCAAGAATGTGCAAATATGGAGTAAAAGAAGTGTTAGCAACTCACTTGATTAAGACTTGTAGAACAATTTTGGATTTGGCTTTGAATTCTCCTTGTGCTTTATCTTTCTCCAAGTTGTTGAACTTTATGTCTCTGCAAAATTCCGCATGAGCTTTTCTCCCTCTGCAACGACTCCTTCTCTATGTTTTGAATTTGAATGCAGAAATGACTGATGTGCTCGCATTAGTAAACTTCACCAACTTGAGTTCCTAAATGATACACCAACTTCAATGAGTGCTACTCGTGTGAGCATTAATCCTTAATATTTATTGAAATTGTTTTAAATGTCATATCATCTTCTTTTCTATGATTTCCACCTTGTTGATGACCTTTGATATGCCTTCATCAAAATCCTAATTCTTATCAAAATGGGTTCTCTATTTCTGGTTATCGATAAGATTTTCCTCTTCTATGAAACTTCATTACATTTTATCAAAACCCTAAGTCTCGTCAAAACCATGGCTTTAACTTTTGTTAGCACTCTGTCTCTTCGATGAGAGAATCCACTTGGATGATGTGTATTTGATCATCTTTGCCAACGAATTTCTTATCGAGGAGAGGCCCTCTATGATATCTGCAACTTCGATAATTTAATTTTCCTCTTTATTGCTCTGTTGTTTTCATCGCCATCATTGATGTTATTTCAATGAAGATTGTTCCTTTGGTGATAGTTTTTATTCATTTCATCGAATCTCTTTATGTTATCGAAGTCCTTTTATGGAGTACTCCCTTTGATGATTATTAGCCCAATGATCACTTATCATTGAGTTTCATCGAGACTATATTCTCTTCAAGGCCACTATAGTGGGGACCACATCTTGCAAGGTTCTTTGTCGATGAACCTTTCCCATTCAGTAACATTCCTTTGAGTTTTATCACGGCTTAGTCTTTTATCAAAGTTGAAAATAGAAGCTACTTAATGCTCTTCAATGATGTTTTTCCCCTCGATAATATTAATTCCCTACTCATTGCATATCGTAGTTCATCGATGCTTTATGTTAGGCCACCCTACAAGTGAAGTTCTCGTCGATGATATGTATTATGTCGATGAAGATTTAAATACTTTTATTGAAGGTGCTTATCTTAAAGGAACATGGTGACCTCAACGATTTCTATGACCTCAATGATGTTCGATCATGAATGCTAGATATCTTAACTTTCATCGAAGACAGACAATACGAAGTCATATGAGTGGATATTAAAGGCTTATTTGTGTTTGACTTAGGGGATATATTAATTTTTATAAGGTTAAAATAAATGCTTGGCCGTTAGCTTTAATACTGATTTCGGTTTAATTTATGGGGCTTCAAAATTTGAAAACTTGAAGTCCCAACACATGTAAAGGAGTCAGTCATGGATGTATATGAATTATCATTATGTTTTCCTAGATTTCAAGTGCTTGTAAGGTATATTAGTAAGTTTCATTACTTTCATGCCATGTTAGAGACTTTTTTATCCTAATGAACATTGTGAAGCTATGTTGAATATATCTTTTGCACTATTTCACTAATATAAGCAATGTATGAAAAATGTGGTAGCAGAGACAAGGCAGTGAACTATCAAAAAAAATGCCTTAAAGAAATGTGGTCTCATGGTGATGGAATGCAATGATAGTGATGGAATGCCATGAAAATCAAATTACTATGGATTGTCATGGCATTCCATCACCATGAGACAACATTTATTTGAGGCATTTTTTCAAATAGTTCGTTGCCTTGTCTATGCTATTGCTTGCTACTATGCTTTGATAGATTTTTCCAAGCATCCATAGCTTGTTCAAAACCACCTTTAGGCTTTTACCATTAGCAGCAAGGTAGTGAACCGTTTGATAAAATGCTTAAGACAAACATGTATTTAGTTGTATGTACCTTTTTCTAATCAGTAAATAAATTACTTTTACCTACCCCTAATTGTGTATTGTGTAGTGGGATGAAATTATTGATTTTTTACAGTCCTGAAGAATACTCTTTATCGTTCATTTCAGTATTTGTATAAACTATGATGACTACATATTGTAACAAGAAATAAATCTATTCATATTGTCTACTATGTAATCTTTATCATATGTATCATGTGACTTATGTAAATCTGATTATGATTGACCTTCATATAATATGTAAGCTAATATATGATAAATGAATTATGTATGCAGGACCCAAAGCCCCTTTGGCGAGGATCCTGCATAGTCTACATAAAGGCAAGGCAAGGATTCTTCTCATGGATCGGCAGGTATAACTCAATACACCTTATAGAACCCCTTCATTATTTGCTTGCTTTCTCTTTACACCCATCTTGGAGTGGGTGAATAATAAGCCAGGTTTTAGCAGCTATATTTTGTCAAATCTTTGATTTTTTTCTCACCTAAACCATCTTGACATCAACATGGTATAGCTCATTCCACTTTCTTGGCCCTCCTATATGCTTTAAGTGACCATGAAGACTTGTTTTCTAAGTTTTTGAAACTCAAAAATTAGAAGGAAAACAAACTTGCTCGGTTTTTGAAACCTCCAAATTAGCAGCAACTCTATTACAATTATCAGCACTTGAGGCATGAGTTGGGCTTATTCAAATTTCAATCTCAACCTCAACTTTAGGGGTGACTTCTTCATCAACATTACCCTCAATGATGAATTTGGGGGAAAAGCATGAGTCATTCTTATCAATCCATGCAATGGACATATGACAACCCTCCCTCAAATCTATTTGCAACATTTGCAAAAAATCAACAAGATATGGTGAACCATCTATTACAACTTCTTATAGTCTCTCTCTGTGGAATCCTAAAATTTATTTCCTCTCACAATAACAATCGACCCTCTACCAACTATCTCTCTCATTTGATGGAGTGTAGGTACCACCAAATAGATATTTTTCAGATGTGTCTTCCTCGAGTGAGGGAAATTCAGGAAGAGAAGAGGAAAGCGAGACATGTAGTAGCTCTAAAAGAGGGAGATCAACTAGAGGTCAAAATATTAGAAGAAAATTCCATAAACGCATAGAATTTTTTCTTCTTGAAGGGGGGTCATGTTCTTATGATGATGAGAGCATAGGAGACATCAAGGTTCCCTTGAGGTACAAACATCTACAGAAATAATGGGTACCCCGGGAACTTCCTCCAATAAACACTGATTTTTGTGTTAACGAGAGGCTAAATCACATAGCACCATCATCATTACATGGTTTGGGCCTATTTTCCATGGACGATATAAAGGTATGTTACAACAAAGTTGATTAATTGATGGAGTATGTCGGATCCTGTTACATTTACAGAGATTGGATGCAACTGGTTCGATATACACAAAGTATGCATAGGTTTGCACTGCCAACAAATTATATACAGCTAAAAGATAATGATCAAAGTAAAAGAGTGGCTATGTACATTGACGGAAGGCCAAAAGCAATAGGGAATATTGAAGGGTTTATAAACAGTACACAACTTGGCTCAACTAATAGATAGCCTAATTGTATATTTGAGGCGCGTGATGCAAACCGTGTATTCGTATGTGCGATAAAATCAATAAGTGTAGGGGAAGAGCTGCTAATCGATTATAATTTGAATCACATACATATAAACAAATTTACTACCATGGGGTGGTATGTACTATATACCATTTAAACCAACCTCCAATTAATGACTCCAATATACCATTTATTATTAAGTTTTTTTTGTAAGTCTATTGGTTTCATTTCACTAATGTTTTTTTTATATTTAATTTTGGTCACAGTGTGGCATTGATCATAGGGAGGAGGATCTGATACATAGCACAGATCAAGATGCATCTCTGGGAACTTCTACCTAGCAGATAAACCTCATTATAATTGTACAAATTAGATACAAGCAAAATGTTATATTATTATGTTCTTTTCTTTCTGGTTTTGGATTAATTTTGATAATGTTACTAATATTCTTGTCACAGTTGGATGTTTGGGGAAAGACATCTACAGTACCTGATAGTTGTTGGAATCCAAGAACACTGAGAGGGGGGGTGAATCAGTGTTCTATCGGTAATGACAATTTTGAACTTATTGATTATTAACCAGTTAACAATAAATAAAATTAAAGTGCATACACCAAATAACACATAAAGAGGCAGCACCATAACACTAGGATTTATACGTGGAAAACCTTGTAAAGGGAAAAACCACGGTGGGTTTGATACCCACAATATCTATATACTTGAACAAGGCATACAAATATTACATGAGGGGGTCTACACATGCAGAAAGGCCAACTTCCTAGAGCTCACTACTTAAACATAAAATAAGAAGTCTCACTGACTTACAAAATATTACAAAGTGTTTACAAATGAAAATGAACTTATAAATTGCGTCTGACCATGCTGTATAATTTTTGGTAAATGCTCTGGTATCCTTACTTGTATATCATTTGTCTGATGCTCTGTTTTGTTACCGGTTATGTTGTGCACGTGAAACTGCATAGAGAAGCTTATGATTGCTGACCAAAATGTATACCGATACTCACTGGAATATTCACAACCAAAAATTCACATTCAATTCCATCATACATATGATATATCTCTGAAATGATCTTCTTAAATATCCTTCCAATTTTACCATGTCAGCTTTAATGAGAAATATAAATATGTCAGTTACTGGTACATAATGAGTTTCAAACATAATCCTAATGACCATGTCAGCCATCACACATTACCACAAAATCCATGAACGAAATAATTGGGACCAAAATATTTCCTATCTGGGTCCTATCCATTACCGAGTTCCATATACACATTACCGAGACCAGGATTTAACCAGGTATGATGTGAATGTTGGTGTCGGTGTAAAGAAATGTGAATACCGGTTAAGTGCAAAGAATGTCGGTTAACCAAATAATGAAACCATTTACCCTAAGATGATGAGTTTCCATCAATGACAACCCAAAATACCATTAACTCTTACCGGATGAGTGTCAATTGCCAACAAGCTCCCCCTTTGGCATTGATGGCAACACTCATTTGAAAAATAGTGTCAACCCCAAATCTGCCTCTGAATCTGCATAACCTCTTGACCATGTACATGAATCTGGTATATACGTGTGATGCTCCCCCTAAGAAATATATACATTTTTCACTTATTCCTCCCCCTTTGGCATCAATGACAAAGTGGGGTGCCCACAAAAAATTTAGTATAGTTATAAACATGAGCCGATTCTATACAAACTTCAAAATATCTGCATACATATTTTTCAAAAATGAAAAGTAGGTATCCCAACCCTTCTTAAGAGATTCAAGAATGGAGATGAATCCATTCAAGATACTGGAATAATACTCCATTTCTTCTGAAGTAGTGGGATCCTCCTTCTGCAAATTAGAAATACACTCAGTTTTAGGAAACAACAAATTATCAAGTCCGAGACCAATCAGATTCTGGAGCTCATTTGATCTCCTTATTATTTTGTCCCTATCCTTCTCCAATTTCAAAATTTGATCCATAACCACCAAATTGGACCATCCAAAGAGTTTGTTACATTGACTGTCGGGTTGTAAGAGTAAGAAATCCGAATTAAGTTTTTCTTATAGTCTAACAAATGTTTGTCTATGGAGTTGGTGAGCTTATCAAAATTTAGACAAGGCTTATATATACTGCCTCCTTTAGCCAAAGCTGCATCAATGGATTGCAAATAGGTCTGGAGCTTCTCCTTATCAATCTCGATCATTTGCAAAAATGTTAACTTTCAGGCCGCCACAAAAATTTCTTTAGCCTCTGTTAATGAAATTTTCAATAAATAATCATAGTGCTTAGGGATAAAATCAATAATTTCTTCTAGTATACCCGAAGAGCTTGCACCTTTCTAAGCTTGAAATTCTGGGACTAACCAGTTCAAAACCTCAAAACTGTGTTAAATCAATTTTATGTCCTTTGACTCTTCCTGAGCCAATTCCTGAGTCGCCTATGCCTGGAGAGTTGTTGTTGCTACCAAAATCTTCTCTGTCGGTGACATTTTGTGGTAGGGTTTGTCAAAACAGATGGAAAGTTGTGGTAAATTTCCTTCAGCTATGGCAAAAGTGTCAATTGCCAAGTCGGAGGAAAGATCCACCACAAATTCTTTACCCTTATTAGTCGTTGAGATAACTTTAGAATCTTTCAGCTCTTGTGTCTTCGCCACTTCGTGCCTATCCAAAACCTGTACATCCTTTGTATCCTCTACAATCTATACGTTTTATGTTGGTATATCCTTTATTATAAAATGAGACTCAGTAACCTGTACAGTGGTATCCGGTGGAGTGCTAGTTGGTTTCTCAGTATCCACACTTTATTGATCTACCAGTTCCTTATCCTTAGGCAACTATATATTCTGGGATTCCACAAAATTGGAACTCAACTCATAGCCTAAACCCAAAACAATCCTTGCCCAGATATCAATTGTTTCCTTCCTAATCTCCTCAAATCTGTCCAACATAAGACTATTAATTATGTGCTTAGGGTTGAATTCTGATGATCCTGTTTTATTGATCAATTCAACCATTTTCAGAGGAGTTATTGTGGGACAAAGACTGACCAATTTGGTCTCCTTAATCTATTGGTTGAAAGACTGAGTGTGTAATCTCCTAACCTCTAACTTATCATATAACTCCTTAGGCAAAATTTTATCCAATTCAATCAATGTCTTACTAAAAGAATCAAGATACAAAAGAATAGCCTCTTCAATCTGCTTCTTGTCCACCTCATTAAAATTATCAAAGAATGAACAAATATTATCTAGATTACCATCATTTATTATCTGATCAATTAAATCTTGAGTGTTCATCTTCTTCTTACCGGTTCTTCTTTTTGGTTCCAGTTTGGACTGCTCATCTAATTTAGGTTTTCTCTTATGTACAATTATAATCTTTGGCTTCCGGGGAGTCTCCTTGTATGGTGCTTTCTTTTGTTCCTCTTTCTTCTCCCTCTCTACACCTTTCTTCTTTGGAATTTCCTTTACATCTCATCTGATTATGTTTCCTCGGAAGAAACAGTCATGTATTGCCTGGTGGCCTTCTTCTTAGCGAGTTTAGAAGTAGCGGGCTCAGCTATGGATACTTCCGGTTGTTTGGAAGTTTCTGTTGTAATTGGGACCACATTAGGAGTGGCTTGAGCTACTTTCTGGGCTTCCCTTTCCTCTTTTCTCTTCTTCTTCATTTCTTCCTTCCTCCGTCCTTCCAAAATTTTGAATTTCTGCTCAACCTTGGCCCTATCATGACCTTCACTAATCAGTGTTTCCACTGCCACCTTAGTCATTTTCTTTGTAATTGTTGGGGAAACCTATTCCTGATGAACTTTCAGACCTTTTTCCTGGTCAGTATCAATTTTTTCTTCATTTTCATCTACCGGTGCCTGCAATAGGTGTTGTACATAGGCATCCAATGTGGCCTCATCTACCTCATATCCCATTGGCATTATCCAGATTATTCTAGGTTGTACAGCCTCCATCGTGCATTCATCTTTATTGACCATAAAACAAATTATATCCTTACACTTCTCTATTATAGATTTGGGGATTCAGGATCTATTCTTCATTTCCTCTTGAAATGTCTTGAAAAATGCCCATAAGTTCTCTTTGTTAAGCTTGTCCCCTTGCCTATCCAAAATTTGTGCAATTTGATTTGCTATTGGGTAGTCAAAAGCCCATTGAATCTTGCCAAAACCGAGAACTGTGCCCAAAAAGTAAAATACCAAATAGATAACTAGAGATCCATACTGGAAAGTGTTCTTCTTGCCTTGCTTAATTTGCTATAGGTTATTCATGAGTTATTTCAACATTAAACTGGATAGATCATAATGCACATCCTCCTTAACCATCTGATGTGTCATCAAAATTGTGTTACTGGAGATAGAGTTTAACCAGTTTGACTGATAAACCTTATATCCGATAATCATCGATGCAAACTTCACATCTATATCCCTGACATCATCTAGTCTTAAAGAACATCCATCAAAGGTTGTTCCAACAAGTTTAGTGAGCTTTATGTTAGATAACTTACACCTTATGTTGGGAACGCCTCTGATTTTGTGCAAACAAGTAACATTTTTTATGACTTCCTCCATAATCCTGTACGGATGATCCAACCAGAACAAATCTCCATGAATGCAACTCAAAACATATCAAACCCATTCTGCCTCATCAAAAGTTGGAAAATCCATGAACTTTGTAAAACCCTTCCTCTGTAGGTGTGTAAATTCTAATTTGAGTTGGTTGTCGATAATTAGGTTTTGGGTAAAAATGCAAGGTAACACATATCCTCCAAGTTCCTCAATATCGCAATGGATATAGGCCTTAATATCCTTAGTATGAATAACTCCATGGCGAACCTTTGAAAATGCACCCAATGGTTCATCCAAAAGTGACTTAAAGGGATGCTTCTTTAAAAATGGGCGGGGGCAGTTCTTGATCTCAACCACCAAAGAAGTGTCGATGTAGGATGGTGAAGAAGCCATAATAACTAGATATCGAAACTAGGGTTTCTGCAAATGAAAAATACCTCAATACATTTCGGGAGATGAAATTGCTTTTGAAAGAAAGTGCTCTCTCAAATCGCCTTGAACTCTGAATTGCTTTGGGAATTCGCTCGTCTGAATTCTCAATCGTTGTGTGAAGAAAATAACTTAACCTTTCTCTTTTATCATCGTTAATCCTAATTTTTCATTGTCATAAATGCTATCGGGAAGCATTACCGGTTCACATAGTCTGCAAGTAGGTTCTGATAAACTCCCAAAATCTCTTGAGTACCTATCTGCAATCAAAATTTTTTGACTACAGACCTAATCCGAGGTATTCGTATGATCTTCAATGATTTGCCTTCCCTTAAGGCAAAGTGCCTTAGTTACTGGTTGTATCTACTACCAGTGTAGGACCCGATGACTCTACCAATTATTCTGCCTATGGTGTATTAGATCTTCTTACCCATCTCATCTCATGTTGTTTCCTTATGTCTTCCACTTTTGTTTTTCCCTTCTCATCAATATTTCCATTAGTTGTCAGTGGGTTCTTACTTCTGTAATATTTAGCAATATGTCCAACCTTGTTGCATGCATAATAGATAATATTGTTCTTCTATTCTACCTTGTTAACCCCTTGATTTACTTGATTTCCATTTGATCTGCATTGGTTAGCCATGTGTCAAAATTTGCTACATGCATGCCATCTTACATTTCCAAGAGCAGTGAATGATGCATTGTTCTGATTATTCCTATTTCTGCACTACCTAGCCATATGACCATATTTATTGCAAACAAAGCATGTACCATTGAATTTGTGAGCATAAGGCTATCTTACCAGTGATTTCTGGTTCTAATTGATGGTATGATTCTACTTTTGTTGTGCAGTGCCAAAGCTTTCACCTTCTTCATAACCAAGACCTCTCCTGTCATTAGCATCTCTCTGATTCTTTAGCAATTCATCAAGTTTAGCAGATCTATCCTTAAACTTGTCCTTGTAATCATTTGCAATAACCAGGCCATCCCTCATGATTATAATCTATCTCTCAAGTTCCTGTTCATTGTTCCAGGACTGGACCAATTCAAGTTTCACCATATCATTCTCATGTGTTAGTCTGTTGCATTCGTCAGATCTATCCTTCAATGCATGAGCTAGGTTTTCTTCATTTTTCTTTATATCCTCAATCTCCTTGCACATTCTCATGGTTAGGGATTGCATCTCATTCTTTAAGATGGTGTTCCCCTGAGTGATTTTCTGACATTGATCCTTCATAGCATCTTCCTCATCATTGTTCTGATTTTGCAGTTGATCACAAAGTTCCCTTCTCTTAGCCTTAACAACTGAAAGATTTCCTTGCAATGAAATGATGTGTTCTCTGGCTTGCTTCACTTCATTCTTCTATTTATTATTTTTCATCTACTCATTATCAAGATCCTCAAGAGCAATTTGAAGTTGTTGTTGCAAACTGGTTTTCATTGATTCTAAATTCTGGATCTTCCTCAAGTGGTTAAACTTCTTCTGAGGAACCAAGCTCTGATACCAATTGTTGGAATACAAGAACACTAAGAGGGGGGGTTAATTAGTTTTCTATCGGTAATGACAGTTTTGAACTTATCAATTGATTATTAACCGGTTAACAGTAAATAAAATTAAAGTGCATACACCAAATAACACATAAAGAGGCAACACCATGACACTAGGATTTATACATGAAAAACCCTGCCTATAAAGGAAAAAACCATGGTGGGTCTGATACCCACAATATCTATATACTTGATCAAGGCATACAAATATTACATGAGGGGGTCTACACATGCAGAAAGGCCAACTTCCTAGAGCTCACTGCTCAAACACAAAATAAGAAGTCTCACTATCTTACAAAATATTACAAAGTGTTTACAAATGAAAAATGAACTTAGAAATTGCATTTGACCATGCTGGATAAGTTCAGGTGAATGCTCTGATATCCTTCTCTGTATATCAGTTGTTTGATGCTTTGTTCTGCTACTAGTTATGTTGTGCACGTGAAACTGCACACAAATGCTTCTGATTGCTGACCAAAATGTATATCGATACTCACTGAAATATTCACAACCAAAAATTCGCATTCCATTCCATCATACATATGATCTATGGCTGAAATGATCTTCTTAAATATCCTTCCAATTTTACCATATCGGCTTCAACGAGAAATATAAACATGTCAGTTGTCAGTACATAATGAGTTTCAAACATAATCCTATTCACCATATCGGCCATCACACGTTACCACAAAATCCATGAAATAAATAATCGGGACCAAAATATTTCCTATATGGGTCCTATCCATTACCGGGTTCCATATACACGTTACCGGGATCATGACTTAGCCGAGTATGAAGTGAATGTTGGTGCTAGTGTAAAGAAATGTAAATACCAGTTAAGTGTAATGAATGTCAGTTAACCAAACAATAAAACCATTTATCCTGAGATGATGAGTTGCCATCTATGACAACCCAAAATGCCATTAACTCTTACTGGGTGAGTGTCAATTGCCAACAACAACATCAAAATAGAGGTGGACTAACTATTACGCGATGATGACATCGCATATTCCACAAGCCCTGCTGAAATGATAAGAAAGATGCCAAAAAAATAATAATAAAGAAATCGTTAAATTGTTATTCATAGTCCCTCAAACTGATGAGATAAAAGAGAGGGTGGAAAAATTGACTGAGAGATTACAAAACTTCCAAGTAAGCTATCATGAAATCTTTAATTATAACATAAGTTCATTCATGGTTTATATTTTATGTTGGCATTATACACTCTAATGAGAATAGTTGATGTTGTCATTGATGGAAACCAACTAGTAACCAACTGGCAATAGGTTTCTACATTCTCGGCATCACATATATCATACACCAGCAGACACCGAAATCGGAAGGCGCTTACACCGGCATTCAGATTACATCGGCAACAAAGCATACTGGCACTCAGGCCGACATGGGATGAACTTTTGTTTATTGTAATATAATTATCTTGTGTAAGCCGACATGGTATATTGTAAAGGCTCATATATGTATGAGATCTTATAGATCATTTTGACATAGATAGATAGTAGAAGAAAGATAGGAATGGATGGTAGAAGATAATTGTTTTAGTGGCAGTGAAGGTTTTTGGTTAAGGTATCTATTTGAGCTTAAACCGGTACTGAACCTGGCATTAGAGATGTTGTTTTGAGCAATACATTGTATTGGATTTAATTATCCATTTTGTAGTCAGTGAGACTCTTCATTGAGCAGTGAGCTCAAGGTTGTTGGCCTCCCTGCATGTGTAGGCCCCTTTATTGTAAGTAGTATTTATTCATTGGCCAGTGAGTAAATATTGTGGGTCACAAATCCCACCAAGGTTTTTTCCACACAGGGTTTCCTCGTTAAAATATCTTGTGTTATGGTGTGTTTCTATGCTCTCTGTTATTTTTGCTTACTGCATTTATTCTTATTTATCGGTACATTGTTTTGGGTTGTAAAGTTATAAATAAGTTTCAATATTCAATAAACTGGTTAGACACTGATTCACCCCCCCCCCCTTTCAGTGTCTGTGGGACTGTCATTGAATCTAACAATTGGTATCAGAGCCTGGTCCTCTATTTGTAAAATCCTAACAGCTTGAGGAAGATTCTGAAACCGGTACAGATGGAGAACTTAAGAAAATAGTTGGAAGGAGCTCTTGAAGATTTTGATGCAGAAAAATTGAAGAATATCAAACTTGAAGATGATCTAGGGACTGCTAAGGAATTCATTAAAGGAACTTAGGAAAATATGGTTATAGCATAAAATAAGAAAAAGGAACTTCATGAGAAGATGCGGAATGATGATGATGGAAAGGAAACTCTTAGAGATATTGCAAATAAGTTAAGGCAAGCGAACACTAATATGAAGAATGAAATGCAAGATATGACTATGAGGTTATGTAAGGATATTGAAGATAGGAAGAAGAATGAAGAAGACTTGACTAGGAGACTTAATGATGTAGGAAATGAAAATCTGAGACTTGATCATGAAAATGATATGCTAAAGACATATCTGATTCACATGCAACATGATAAGGAGGAGATTACAAGACAAGTTGGAATTCTAGAAAATGAGCTGGTCACTGCAAATGAACACAAAGACAAATTCAAGAAAAGTTCAAAAAGGCTTGATGACATGCTGAAAAGACAAAAACCTGATGGAGATACAAATGGACTTGGATTTGAACATGGAGAAAGTTCTGGTATTGCAAATAATCAAGATCAGAACAAACTGGTAAGACAACCTAATGCTTATAAATTTAATGGGAAATGTTTCAATTGCAACAAATATGGTCATATAGAAAATCAGTGTAGATTTAGAAATAATCATAATACAAACTCACCCATCGGTCAATGTTCCAAATGCAACAAAGTTGGTCATAATTTAGAAAATTGCAGAATGAATGTGAAATGTTATGTTTGTGGTAAATTTGGGCATTTATCTAATCAACGCAGATCACAAACCAGTCAAGGATATGGAAAGGATATTCAAAGGAATAATGTAACTTGTTATGCATGTAACAAGATTGGACATATTGCAAAATTTTGTAGAAGCAACACTATACCAGAAAACAAGAAAGGATCTAGTTTGAAGGGCAAAGAAAAGGTAGATGAAGTAAAGCAAGAATTTTCAAAACAATGGATTAAGAAGAGTGATCAAAAAGTTGATGAATCTATCTTTGCACCGGTAGAACAGAGTAACCCTCCACCAGTAGGAGATTCTTCATCCAATTGAGGAATAATCCTTAGGGGGTATTGCAGCAAGTTGAAAATCATGCATTCTACCCTCGATTGATGGTGAGAAGATACATTTCTTCTTTACCGACAGATGTGTTAAGTTTTCACTTAACCGACGAGCATTTAATTTGGTTTTAAATAACCTTTTTGGCTATAAAGCATCAGAAATCCCTCATTTCGACTCACCAAGCATTCAAACAATCAGAGAGCACAAAACTGAGCTAGGGCATTCTAAGGTAGAGTTGCGACGTGATTTTTAGGTATTCAGAGAACTTCAGTTAAGAGGTATTTATCAAAATGGCAACCTCATCTTCTGTTCCTGAGTTTATTGCAAAACCTATCATTGTTGAAAACGTCAAACGCCCTAGACCCGTGTTTAAAATTATCCCCGAGATTGCAAAGTAAGATGATTCTATCAGAGCTTTTTTTAAATTTCTGAAGGGTGTAGCATTTGCTGAAGACCCTAGAATCTACATACATTGCAAGATAGAAAACCTAGGGACTGGGGATTTGAAGAAAATATTTAATGAGGTTATTACCGATGAACAAAGTGCAATTAAACTTGAACATAAGATTGTGGAAGACTTAGGTTTTTTAGAAATTTTGAATATTCCCGAATTTCCAAAGGAAGTTGTAAGACTTGTATTAAGCAGAGTCCATGGAGAGTTCATATGGTTAGAATCTGTTTGCAAGATAACCAAGGAAGCAATTAAGGTAGTCACTAGTTTACCTTCAACCAGTAGTAGGCCTGATAAAACCAAGAAAATACCTAACAAGGGAGTTATGGAGTTAACCGAAGCCACATCTGATAGCAGGTCACTTAGAGTCAATGATGTCAAGGATACAAATGTGAGATATATTAGTATGATACTTGTATATAAAGCAACACATGCCAATAGACTGAATTCAGTTTCTAGCCTTTGTATTCACAGCGCATATGAGATGGTGAACAATAATACTAAGATAGATGTTTTTGAATGGCTTAAGGATGAATTGAATGACAATTTGAAGAATATTAAGGGAGATAAGAAAGGTACATTCTGTTTTGGGAACCTTCTAGTATGCTTGATGCTATACTTTACCAAAGAGATACCCGACATAGGTCACAAGGATTTTGGTTATGACATCCTGGTAGGAAAAAAAATACAGGAAGCTTTCACCGGTATGGGCACCAACTATGATAAGAACATTGCAGATTACTTCAAAACATTTCAAACTAAGATGAGAGCAAGAGAGAGATTACCGCCGAGCATAGTTGATAAGTATGACAAGCAAATATATTTTGTCATTAAGCAAGATGAGACTTGGATGGAAGTAGTAAGCCCTAGAATTGTTTGGGTTACTGAGATGGGTTATGAGGTAGACCTACCTATTCTAGAAACATATGCAAAAGCTCTACTTGATGCACCTAGGGAGCCATCCAAAGGAATATTTGGTAATGCGGAAACCATTGCAAGTAATGTATCTATGCAGAAAGAAAGGAAGAAAAGAGACAAATTTATCAGAGATGCCTCTAAGGTGAGTGAAATAAAGGAAAATGTCATGAACATCAGTGGTATATCAGCTAGTGAGCTTAAAGGACTACAACCAGAAGCACATGGTTCACCGGTTGTAACATCTTCTGATACTAACAGTGGCAAGGCTACTGAGTTTAAGAGAGTGGAAAGGAAAAGGAAAACCCCACCGGTACCATCTCCTTCACCTAAGAAAAAAAGGACACTAAGGAAAAAGCAATAGGTAGTTAGGGAACCACAGAAGAAGCTTACACCAAAGAAGAAACAAACATCGGTTACCCCTACACTGGATGATCTATTGAATGAGATTACACAGGAAGGTAATTTGGTAAATGTAAACAAATGGTATAATTCTTTTAAGGATTTTCACAAACAAACCATTGAAGAAAGCATTATCCTACATTTGGATATATACAAGAAAGTTTTGATAGAAGTAATTGATGATTTACCTAACGATTTATACTTGAGATTAGAAGCTAAAAGGCTATCTGTGATGGAACTGGACAAGAAGTTGAAAGTTGAAGCACTCTTGGTTGTACATCTAGTAAATTCTAGAGAAGAGATAGATGAGCTTATATATGAAGCTAACCGGTCAATATTTGTTAGTGGACATCGACAAGTAAGCCTGGTGGCTAGAAGGGTTAAGGAAATTGCAGATGAGCTTGCAGATAAATGGGACATATTTTTGTTGAGAAGGAAAAACAAGAGGAAAGAAACAGACCGAAAGTGGAAAAGACATTCAAGGTATATCAGAAAGACAAGGGAAAAGGTAAAATAGGTGGTGTACCTTCTATAAAATTAACAGATAACATCCCTCCATTGGCTCAGGACACCATTCCTTTAACCTCAACATCACCGGTTCATATAGCTAATCCACCAGATATGGCTACTGAAGGTATAACTCATGATAATACTAACCCGGAGTTATAAATATTATTTACCATGAATGTGGATACACATAATATAAATATTGTGGTGGACAAAGAGACTACAGAAGTTAAGGCAGATGATCTCAAAGACAGCAAGATCTCAGAGAATCCAGCACAAATTTTTGACTCTCAGGAAACTAAGATACCGGCTCAAGTAGAGAAACTGGAGAAACCAACAAAGGATAAGGGAACTAACTCGGGGAAAACAGAATCAGAGAAACCGGTAGTTGTATCGACCGAGAAACAATCTGAGGCAGAGGTTCATGTTGAGTCTGGGAAACCAATAGTTAAAGAGGTGCTTAATAAAACTGAGAAACCATTAAATGTAGATGTACAGACACAGACAGATCCACCGGAAGAAAATATAAGTAAAGTGGATGCATCTGATGGAAATAAAGAGGATGTAGTGAAGGTAATTGGTAAAACATTTGTTGAGAAGAAACCCACAGCAGAACCGAGCACATCTATAGGTGAATTCAGACCCACTAACATCACAAAGGTTCTATTTGATTCTATTAAAAGAATATTTGATTGCAATTCCTTAGCATTTAAGGAAATTAATATCAGCTTACCTATCCTGAAGATGATTGCCCCTAATTATAAGATAGATCACATTAATGATTATTTAGGTAAATTAAACACATTGTCCAAATTCATTGCTGATAATGTAATAACCATAGATAAGGTGAATGAGGATACCATTAAGGAGAGAGTTGACAAAGAGAAAAATACATTCTTTGAGAACACCATAAAGAAATGTACCAATCACTTGAACACACTTTTACCAGTACTTAATTCTACAATTTTGGAGTATAAGGAGTTATATAGAGAAGCATGTAAACCTCACTATTTGACAGAGGACATTGATGAGGAGATTAAAAAGACACAAAAGGAAATTGATGACATTGTGGATAATATAATAGGTTCATCTAGACTTATATTAGTTTTTGAGCAGGAAATGGAGGTTTTTTAGGAGAAGTTGGAGAAACTTGAGAAAGAGAAGGCAAGGATAAGGTCCAATGCCCGGGAACTCAAAAGTAAACTTGGTCTAAAATTGGACAATCTTATTACTCAGAGAGTTAAATTATCTAAGGAAAAATTACAAGGAGAGCGATCACCAGAGCAGCAAATGCACTATCTCACCGGTATGATCTAGCAGACTAAGGAAACTCTAACTAACAGCAACAAGTTTATGCAGAGTTTGAATCTAGTTTTGGTGGACATTTTTCAGATAGTAACCAACTGGTTACAGACCTTGAGGTAGTATTTTTGTACTCTTCTGATTATTTATGACATCCTTTGTCATTGATGTCAAAGGGGGAGTAGTGGAGAGAAAAATGCATGTACAGAGGAGATCACTTGCTGAGGGGGAGCACATCTTTTTGGATTTCAGTTTTGGGATAACAGTTTTGGATTTTTCTCATGAGAGTTACCATCAATGCCAAAGGGGGAGATTGTTGGCATTCTACACTCTAATGAGAATAGTTGATGTTGTCATTGATGGCAACCAACTGGCAACCAATCGGCAATAGGTTTCTACATGCCCAACATCACATATATCATACACTGGTAGACATCGGCACCAGCATGTGCTTACATTGACATTCAGATTACATCGGCAACAAAACATATCGGCACTCAGGCCGACATGGGATGAACTTTTGTTTATTGTAATATAATTATCTTTTGTAAGCCGACATGGTGTATTGCAAAGACTCATATATGTATGAGATCTTATAGATCATTTTGACATAGATAGATAGTAGAAGAAAGATAGGAATGTATGGTAGAAGATAATTGTTTTAGTGGAAGCGAAGGTTTTTAGTTAAGGTATCTATCTGAGCTTAAACCAGTACTGAACCTGGCATTAGAGATGTTGTTTTGAGCAGTACATTGTATTGGATTTAATTATCCATTTTGTAGTCAGTGAGACTCTTCATTGAGTAGTGAGCTCTAGGTTGTTGGCCTCCCTGCATGTGCAGACCCCTTTATTGTAAGTAGTATTTATTCATTGGCCAGTGAGTAAATATTGTGGGTCACAAATCCCACCAAGGTTTTTCCCACACCGGGTTTCCTTGTTAAAATATCTTATGTTATGGTGTGTTTCTATGTTGTCTCTATTATTTCTACTTACTACATTTATTCTTATTTATCGGTACACTATTTTGGGTTGCAAAGTTATAAATAAGTTTAAATATTTAATAAACTGGCTAGACACTGATTCACCCCCCCCCCCCTCTCAGTGTCTATGGGACTGTCATTGAATCTAACATTTTATACTCTTTTATGTCATGAACTAAAATATGTATGTATTATTTTTATAGGATTTTTTGCATCCTCATGATGTTGTTGGCCATGATCAGGGTACTCCAGGTAGTTTAGGTGTTGTCCATGTTCCCGTGCATACACCACCTCATATTTTTACATGTTCATGTCCTTCCATTAATGTGTTATTACTCATATATTTAACGTATTGTATATTTGATGTATTATTTAAGGTACTTTAGGTGTTTTCCATGTTCCTATGCATACACCACCTCATCCAACCCCATCATCTGCACCTATATTATCGGCTGCAATGTCGGCAACATGTAGCATGCAGGCATCGAGTAGTGCACTGACCTCTAGCTGCATCGAGCACAGGGTAGAGGGTGTAGAAGTACATGTACCTGGGGATGTAGAGACCACTAGTGGTGATATTTTAGCAATATTTCCTGGATCTTCCTGTATTACTAATAGGAGAACGTTGTTGGTCACATTTGTGGTGACCGATGATTTCATTCCCATAAAGATAGAGAAGGTTCTAGGTACTTTAAAATTACTATTATATATAGTCCAATTGTAATTTACTTATTGATCACTCTTTTTGGACTAATGATCCCATGATTTTTTGCAGGCAATGATGTTTTTTATAAAAATCTAAATAAAATTACATTGGAACTCTTTGGGCCCACCATACATGCATGGTGGAATGCCCAAAATCAACAATTAAAAGATTAACTCATAAACCATTTAGTTGTGTTGTTCTGAAATGACACATTCAACAAAACTAAGGTCCTTTAGAAAGTTGACACATATCTAAAGTATGTGAGGGACCAATATAGAACCAATTTAGAGAAGAACAGAAAGTACGAGCGTCTGCCCATGATTCCAAAGAGGGAGTGGAAGGACTTGGTTTTAGATGTAAAGGAGAAAGTTGAAAAGAGAAAAGGGCATACACCACTAGGCGCAGCAAGGTATGTGATACTATAAACAATGTAATTATTGTATGCTTGGAAATGGGGAATCATCCTGCAAGAGGAGAAAACAATTCAAACATACACATGAAACATTTCATTAGAGGTTAGAAATAAAAACAAAGAAAGTTAAATGAATCTAAACTCTTTAAAATCATTCCATGTTCCTCTATCTCCAAGGATCTTCAAGATTCAAGGTGGCTCTCAGCTTGGAAGAGCACTTGATTCTTTAAGATGACTACCTAAAGAACAAGATTTAAATGATTCTAAGATCTAAATGGAATGCAACCAAGATCCTAGTGATGATTGCAAGATATTGATATGAAGCTTAAACTAGTATGAAAATGATACTAAGACGAAGCTAACAAGATATGAGATTAACATGATATATCTAAGATATAATGCTATCAAAATGATTTCAAATGATATTCTATCAAAGAGACATAATATGCTTAATGTTATGAGACTATAAGTTTGATGCACAAAGACTTGATTCTTTTGAAGAAGGAATGGGCTCTATTTATAGGGAAAATAGGGCAATGGAGGGTTGAGATTGAATAATCTCAACAAGGGCTAGGATTGAAAGTTAATCAATCCATGTTTACAACTCTCACCAATGAAATGGTGACAATTGTCAACAAGAGGTTGCTTGAGAGGAGATGAAAGAAGCATTAAATGCTTGATAAGGCATGAAGATTACCTTAGGAGGTAAGGGTTAAGGTTAGGTTAGGGTTATCCAATGGATAAAGATTTTAATCAAGGGTTAAAATCTTGTGCAAGGGTCAATAGGATAACCAATGTTAAAGCCATGAATGCTTGATGAGACCCTTGGGTTAGATGAGGGTTGAGTTAGAGAGAAAGTCTCTAATCATGCAAGAAGGTTGAGTTAACCATTAATGGTTAGGAAGAATTTGAGGGTTAACTTGTTGAAGACATAAAGCCTTTAATGGTTTTCAAAGACTTTGGAGGCTTTGAGAAGTGACTTCTCTTTGCTTAGGATTGTGACAATAATTAGGAGATGGATTAGGCTAAATTGGAAGTGATTAGAAGAATCTAGAAGAGGTTTTAGGAGGCAAGTGGGAGAAGTAGGATTTTGCATGTGGGTGAGGAAAATAGATTTTAATTAAAATAAAATTTATTTATTTCATATGTTGGTTGTAACTTGCATTTGTAGGATGTTGCAAGTGGGGGGATTTAATTAAATATAAAGTTAATTAAATGGGATAGAAGGGGGTCTAATTAAATGACTAGGAGGGGGATTTTGATTAAATATAAATTTAATTAAATGGCTTAGACAGAAGAAGGGCATATTAATTAAATCTTAATTTAATTAATAAGCGATTAGAAGAATAGGGATATTAATTAAATCTTAATTTAATTAATAGGAAGAATTAAGAATAATTAAATGAAAAAAATCCTTTTAGGTGTCTACATTTTGCCCCTCTTTGAGTTAACGTCTGACCACATGTTGATTCAAAGAAAAGCGCTCAATTTGTCATCAAAATTTTTGATATGATGTTGTGGATATGAAAAATTGATTTTGATATGAAAATTTGATATGATGCCCCAGATTTGATGAACGATATTGATGATGCCCCAGATATGAAGAATTGATTTGATATGAAAATTTTACATGAAATTGATGTCGATATGAAACTGATATGAAATTGATATCGAGATTTGATATGATAATGCCCCCTTGGGAGATCGTTCGTGCACAAAAGGAATCAATGATCTCTCGAAAGAAGAAGAATGTTATTTGAAAGATAGAAGAGTTGATAGTGACGACAAGCATGGGTTTGATAAGATTGATTATATTGATTGGATTGAGATTAAGATTGATTAGATTGATTGGATTGAGATTAAGATTGATTAGATTGAGATCAAGTCTTGTTTTAGGTATAACACCTCCTGTATAAGAAAAAGATTATCAAAATGTCTGGTTTCAGGAATGACATCGCCTGTATAAGACAAAGATGATCAAAGTGTCTGGTTTTAGGAATGATACCGCTTGTATAAGACAAAGATGATCGAAGCATCTGCTTTCAGGAATGATATATCCTATATAAGACCTAATCAAAACGTCTGGTTTCAGGAACGATATATCCTATATCAGAGCTGATCAAAATGTCTGGTTTCAAGAATGAAATATCTTGTAGAAGAGCTGATCAAAATGTTTGGTTTCAGGAAAGATATATCATGTATAAGACATGATAGATGATAGTTGGAAGAATGTTGAAGATATCGAAGTGAAAAAATATTCCATGATGATGTGACATATATGCATGTGATGGATGCAATGATGAATGCGACTAGATGATGATGATGAGATGTACCTTGAAAATGAGAAGTAGATGATAATGATAATGAAATGATACTAATGCACAATTAAAATGATAAGCAACCTAATGCAAGATTAAGATGATAATGATGTGCAGCTAATGTAAAGCTTAATATGCATTCGTTCTCAATGTTATCATTTGTTTTTATCAAAGTGCCAGTGCTTCCTTTGTTTTCATCATTGGGCCTTGATTTGTTGAAAGTTGATACAAGCATCATGGTATAATTGAACCATAATGACCTGAGTATAACTTACAAGGATTTTGATATTGCAAGATGACACAAGTGTCGAGGTATAATTGAACCAAGACAACCTGAGTGTTGCTTGCGTAAACAGACAAGAGTTAACCTTTGTCCCATACAAATCCAAAACGTCCTCAGCGATATGCCACCTAATTGCTTCGTAGGACAAATTTTCATGATAAAAGACTTCACTCACAGATAGAAGACAAATAAAACATCACATTCCTTCCTTGCTTCTCTAGTTGTTTGAGACATCCTTGAGTCACTTAGGAGATGTGATAAGCAAAAATCAACAACCATAAGTAAGCATGCATGCTATTGGAAATGCATTCTTGTCAATTAAAACATTTTGCAAATAGATCTTTTGTTCAATTGAAACCAGTCCAAGTCCGTGATGTCTAGCTTTCTTGCATTGTCGTTTGTCATTTGTTGGTTGTTCTGATCCTTGTTGTCTTGCTACATGTTTCGTCTGATGTTGAAAACCCTGAAAGCGAAATGCCCCCAGCGAGGTTAGTATTTTGCCCCTTGTTGTTGATACTACTTCGATATGGATATGTATATTGATCACCAAGACATGGTGGGATATGATTTGGATAACTGATTTAGATAAACCAAGGATAGTGACTACGCTAAGTATGTCAAGGATTGATAAGCATTTGTGGATTTTTGGTGATGTCTCAGATGGGTGGATATGATATGTACAATATGATTTGTGAAACATGTACTACCATCAATTGATAAAGATAAGGCTAACTAGAACAAAATCCAGCAGTCATACTGATCTATGTCATTGTTTTGATTTGTTTGATGATTGATAAGAATGTTTGGTTTCAAAGAGTGAGTACCCCGTATAAGACCAATCTGTCTGGTTTCGAGTGTACCTATCCTTGTATAAGAAATGTTGATTTTGATATTGATAGATGGATTGATTATCAAGACTCGATGATTGATAGGAATGTCTGGTTTCAAAGAATGAGTACCCCGTATAAGACCAATCTGTCTGGTTTCGAGTGTACCTATCCCTGTATAAGACATGTTTGATGTTGATGTTGATTTAGAGTGATGAATTGATTAACAAGACATGTGATTAGTTTGATTTCAGACTTTGAGAGTTTTTATGTTGTTGAATTGATGGATGGGCCATGCATTCATGCTTTGATTTTCAATTTTAGTTGATTTTGTCATTTTTTTTATTTTTAGTTTTTGGGTATTTTGATTTTGGAGTTTTTGGATTCGAAGATAGATGCATTTAATTGCCCCAATGTATACAAAGACAAGAAACATTATGAATGGATGACTGAATAATTGAGGTGGAAATGGATTCCTTTGTCCATATTTTTAATCAAGATCAAGGATGGAAAAGTGGATATGGATAGAGATAGGATATACATAGGAGAAACAATATCATAGATAGTAATAGATGATGGAAGAAATGAATATATAGGATAAGGGATATGAATTAGAGGATATGGATGACGTGAAGTAAGATTGTAGATAGCACTGGATGATATCGATAGGGTAATGGATATTGGAGGAAGGATAATGGGAGATATGGTAGGAAGAATAGAGTGGATGAAATTTGCCCCCAAGTATAGAGGTTTCCATTTGCAAAGAGGTGATATGTAAGATTGTCGCAGTATTTAGCACCATCTGAATAAGTGTTTCTAAACTTTTCAAAGATAGAGACCCAACCCACACTTAGAACCTCTGAAAAAATTCAACTGAACATATCTAGAAACTAGGAAGTAGACTCAAAAGGGAAGAAGAATCCCAAATTGGATCAAGGTACTTAGTTTTGATTACCCATGTGTGTGAAAGTGGGTTCGTTCCGGCTCATATGATCATTGTAATCTTTAGAATCCAACATGGCTAGCTACATGAGTTACCATGACTTCAAAAGCATCTTGGATAGAGCCTCGCTGCCAGTGAGCATCCATAGCCTTGATGAGGTTGTCACTGTAATCTCACAAATATTGCTCTATTGCCAGCAAGGCGTCCATAGCCTTGATGGAGTTACTTGCATGTTCCCATAGCCAAGCATTTTGATATTGCTTTTTTTTTTCTTGATATTTATTTTTCTTTCTCATGCTTTTGATATTTCTTTTTTCTCTTTATTTTTCTTGCATTGGCTTGTAAGTGATGAAACTTACATGGGTTCAATAATTATAGTGGCACTAAAGCCAGATTTTAGATTTTTCACTAGCCATGTCTTCGACTAAGAGATCACAATGATTTAGAGCAATTGATTAAGTGTATGAGATATAGTAATCAAAAGATGTCAGTACCAAGATACGATAAGTGGTTCTTTTCTGGATTGAGTGTGTATCCCAACCAAAATAAACTTTTAAAGAGGAACAACCTCAGATTCTGAAGCATTTCATGAATAGATATCTAGGAAAAGGACTGGACATTAGATTCGAGCAAGGGCAAGTATGTGACAAAATGACACAAATGCCTATTTCACTGATGATGAATTTATGCAAAGGATTGAATGATAGGGATTGAAGGATAGAAAAGAGGTGTTGGATAATAGATAAAATGTTTGAATATGTGTGCGAGGATAGATGGAAATGTATTCAAGATGAGTGTTGGTACAGAACTCGAGAAGTGATGAAGAGATGGAGGAAAATTGAGTTTTGGGACATCAAGACCCAAAATAGATAGAGAAAATGATGGAAGAATAGATTTGGGAAGATGTTTAGATAGATGGTTGAAAGAAGTTCAAAGATGTGTGCCTTTGTTGATCTTTCTTAAGGATCATTTGTGGTGATGGATTGGTGGATGAAGGGAGGTAAGGACCGAAGATGGATGGAAAGGATGGAGAGTTTTATTTTGGAATGAAAGGACCTAAAATAGATTTGGAAGATGAAGAGTTTGACTTTGGAATGAAAGGACCTAAGATAGATTTGGAGGATGAAAAGTTTGACTTTGGAATTAAAAGACCTAAGATATATTTGGAAGATGAAGATTTTGAATTTGGAATGAAAGGATCTAAAATGGATTTGGAGGATGAAAGGATTCCTTGATTTTGATCTTGACTTGGAGTAGGATCATTTGAGTTTGTGCTTTTCTCTTGATTTGGAATTAGATTAGTGGAGGAGATGTAAGGGATATCATGCTATTGCTTAGGAGGTGGATGTTGAATGGGACTCTACTCTTGAGATAAAAAGGGATCATTGTGGATGGAATACCAAAATCTTGGGGGATCATAATAAGATTCTTGACAAGTTGGATCTTGATCGAAGATGGGATCAGATTGGGAAGTCATGATATTATGATCTTTATTTATGGTAGGACTCATTTCCTTTGACCGAGTTTCCTTTTTCTCGGTTTGATGATGAATGGTCATACAAATGATCAATATTTGATGTTTTTGATAGGTTGATGTAGAGAAATTTACTCCTTTTGATAAGGGCCCTAGGACTAAGTTGTCTCTTCTTTAACTTAGTCTTTTTTTTTTGAAGACTTCTTCTTCTCAAAATGTGGGGAGTGGTCATACACAAATGATCAATGTTGATGTTGATGTTGATGTTGGATTTGGATACTTCGTTTGAATACTCAAGTTCACTTTATCAAGTAGAGGTTTAGTTAGATTCGCCTCCATAACAAAGTGTGTCAAATGATATGGATAAAGTTTCCCGATATGGAAACTTGATTTGACAACTTAAGAATTAAACTAGGTATGCTATTTTGATAGAATTCATTGGATGGTGAAACTTTTGATCACTGTTTCTGATACTTCCTGATTTTATTGGATGAAGTCTTATCTCAACTAGTTGTTGATTTGAAAAACTCATTGTAAAAGAACCTTGTTGAGTTTGTTTCTCACTGATGATTGGATTCAAAGTTTAACTATTGAGTTTGCTAAAGGACCTTAAAGGGTATGCAGAACTATCGATAAAATTTTTGCAAGATGACTGGTTTGCTCTCTGTTTTTCCTAGTTTTGATCATGCGCTAAGATAGAGACTGAATGCGCTAAAGGATGTTCAAGATGCACTACAGAAAGCTCTATATGTGCTATGTTCCCTGTTCTACGTGCTAGTTGACTATTTTAAAAATGATTGCTTTGGATGGGTTAGGCGTTAATATGTCCTATTTACGCATTATTGTTTGAGTTGAAAGCGCTATAAGATGTCTTGAATGCACTAGGATGATGCTTGAATGCGCTATAATGATGTTGATAAGTGCTACTTGAATTCTTACCAATATGATACTGATCATGCGCTAATGCAAATAATGAAAGCGCTAACGGTTGGTTGAAATGCACTATTGGATTGTTGAGATGCACTAGGATGTTTCTCCTATGTGCTAACTGTCCTGATAATTTTGTTTTGATGTTTTTGCTGTGATGTAAAATAACTTTCATGACTTGATGGATACTTCATTTTGGATACTCAAGATTACTAAGTCGAATAGAGGGTTTGTTCGATAGGCCTCTATGATAAAGTGCATCAAATGATATGGATAAAGTCTCCCAATATGGAAACTTGATTTGACTAACTTGAATACCTAGCTAGGTATTATTGTCATTGAGATAGTTGGATGATAAACTCTTGATCACTTGGTTTGATATTCCCCTAATCTTGTTGGATGAAAGTCTTGCCTAAAGATAGTTGAAATGTTGATAACCACCTCAAAAGATGCTTTGTTGGATTTGGAAATCTTCTCCACTTTATGATTTTTCCTTGTTTGAACTGACTTTTGAGTTTGATTGATTGATATCTTTGCAAGATGTTTTAACATTTGTGACAAGAATATATAGCACACATGAAGACAATGGTCATCCTAATGCTAAACATTGAGTGTATGTTCTTTTGAGGATGTGTTCAAATCCTCGATGTTATCACTAGTTTGATTTACAACAAAAGACACATTAGATGGACTATTTATTCAAAGGTCATTGACAATATCATAGCCCACTAGTCTCGATACTCCGTCAGCTCAAATAGCCTTGTCACCCCCTAGGGGGCACCCATTTTTTTGCCTTTTGCCAGAAATTAACCCAAAGTGAATTGCTTCACAATTGAGTAGTTACCTTGGGAGATATATGGTGAGTGATCTTGGGGGTGGATTATTCCCCACCCTTGAACTATGATATTGCCAATGTTTGGCAACTAACTCGGTTCAAAGTCTCTAATGTTAAGGTTCTTAATCAGGCTTTCATTTGGTCTTCAGTGATAAACTCCCTCGGGAGGCTTCCCAACCTTTAGAACAAAGGACTTATGTATCTTAAAGATACTAGGGGAAGGCTAATTGCTGAGCAAAACTGTTGAAGAGGAATTTTGTCAGCCTCTAATTTTGATTATACTGGGTTGGAATACTTGATGATAAAGTCATTTCCCACTTAGTTCATTCCCCTCTCACCGGCCATTAATGACACTCTAAGAGCAACTCGGGAGGGCAGGCCTGCTAAAAGACTTAAGTGCTTGAAGTAAAAGAAAGCATGAAATAGTGGTTTAGTTTTTTGGTCACCCAATTAAAGGGAGAGCATATACCTTGCACTTTCGAGACAAGGTAAACAAGTGTTATTTTTAACTTTCCAAAGCAATGATGATCTATCCTCTATTTGGAGATGTTGCTCCAAAAAGAATGGTGTTTTTTTAAGTTCCTCATAGCAATTTGTTTGTTGATCTAGGAAATGAAATCTTGGTCAACTTAAAATAATGCACGTTGCTTGAAAGTGAATTGCTTTGTAAGAAATTGACAAGTTGATTGTTATTTTTAATCTTGAAAGAAAATGTGGATTGTTGTTTTTACCTTTTGCAAGAAAATTGAAAAAAAATTGTTCCTTTTAAAGCCCAAAATGAAGTGTTTTCCCCTAATCTTGAAAGAAAGCAAAGTGTTTGATTTGTTATCCCTTTTATCCATGCAATAAAGAAAAGATTGATTTTTATTTTAAGCACCAAAAGGAAAGCATGAAGTTCATTTTATGAATCCAAAAGAAATCATGAGGTTCATTTTAAGCTTTTTCAAAAAAAGAAAGGTGAGTTCTTTTTACTAACTTTGAAAGAAAGCAAAGAAAACTAAACTAATTCCCTCTGTTCTTGCACAAAAATGTTAGAACCTGCACACAGTCAGTTAGCAAAAAAAAATCAAATCATGATGGTGGGCTTCACAAGCCTAAATTCTGATCTTGGTTACAAATTTTTCACTCCTGATCCTAAAATGCCCTGAATTTTGACTAAGTCTGAAATTTGGAGGATCTTCCAGAAACTAGATTTTGCATTATAACTCCTAGAGGTCTGAAACCCCTCTCAAACATCTTGACAATAAATAAGGAATATAAATTAAAGTATAAGAAAGAGAAAAGAGAATATATATTGTCCTTCCACAAGCCTAAGTTTTTTACCTATGTTACAAATTTTTGCCTTTGTCAGCTCTATGCGCTAGAAAAACAACTGGATGTGTTACTCTGAGGCCTAGTCTGGTGCTCCTACGCGTTGAAATAACAAAGAGGGATATGTGCTAAAAAGAAGATCAGATGCACTGAAAGATGGTTTATATGCGCTATTCTGGTATTTTGTCATGATTGTTGTCTTCTACCTGCATAAAAAATGATGTTATTCATGGGTTCGAGCCCCACGATGGGCGCCAATTAATGCATGCTTGTAAATGTTGAATCAACCTGGAAGAGGAGAAAACAATTCAAACATACACATGAAACGTTGCATTAAAGGTTAGAAATCAAAACAAAGCAAGTTAAATGAATCTAAACTCTTTAAAATAGTTTCATGTTCCTCCATCTCCAAGGATCTTCAAGATTCAAGGTGGCTCTCAGCTTGGAAGAGCACTTGATTCTTTAAGATGACAACCTAAAGAATGAGATTTAAATGATTCTAAGATCCAAATGGAATGCAACCAAGATCCTAGTGATGATTTAGATATGAAACTAGATGATGATAGGATGCAAGATATTGATATGAAGCTTAAACTAGTATAAAAATGATACTAAGATTAAGCTAACATGATATATCTAATATTATAATGCTATCAAAATGATCTAAAATCATATTCTATCAAAGAGAGATAATATGATTAATGTTATGAGACTATAAGTTTGATGCACAAAGACTTGATTCTTTTGAAGAAGGAATGGGCTCTATTTATAGGGGTAACAGGGCAATGGAGGGTTGAGATTGAATAATCTCAACAAGGGCTAGGATTGAAAGTTAATCAATCCATGTTTACAATTCTTACCAATAAAATGGTGATAATTGTCAACAAGAGGTTGCTTGAGAGGAGATGAAAGAAGCATTAAATGCTTCAGAAAACATGAAGGTTATCTTAGTAGGTAAGGGTTAAGGTTAAGTTAGGGTTATCCAATGGATAAATCTTTTACCCAAGGGGTAAACTCTTGTGCAAGGGTTAATAGGATAACCAAGGTTAAAGCCATGAACGCTTGTTGAGACCCTTTGATTAGATAAGGGTTGAGTTAGAGAGAAAGTCTATAATCATGCAAAAAGGTTGAGTTAACTATTAATGGTTAGGAAGACTTTGAGGGTTAACTTGTTGAAGACATAAAGCCTTTAATGGTTTTCAAAGACTTTGGAGGTTTTGAGAAGTGACTTCTCTTTGCTTAGGATTGTGACAATAATTAGGAGATGGATTAGGCTAAATTGGAAGTGATTAGAAGAATCTAGAAAGGGGTTTTAGGAGGCAAGTGGGAGATGTAGGATTTTGCAAGTGGGTAAGGGAAAAAAGAATTTAATTAAAATAAAATTTATTTATTTCAATTGTTGGTTGTAACTTGCATTTGTAGGATTTTGCAAGTGGGGGGATTTAATTAAATATAAATTAAATTAAATGACTAGGAGGGGGATTTTAATTAAATGTAAATTTAATTAAATGGCTTAGATAGAAGAAGGGTATATTAATTAAATCTTAATTTAATTAACAGGTGATTAGAAGAATAAAGATATTAATTAAATCTTAATTTAATTAATAGGAAGAATTAAGAATAATTAAATGAATAAAATTCACTTAATTCATTGTGCAACTTTTAGGTGTCTACAATTATGTACTCATTACTCTTTATTTTTCTATAATATAACATATTTCAAATTTTTCATAGGCTGTCTGACACATTGAAGGCAAGACTAGAAAAACACGGGAAGCACAAACTTGGCTTTGGTGGTTACATGAAATTTGTCACACAAATTGTAAGTATCAATAAATAAAATATCGCATAAAAATGATAAATTGAAAACAATTTTTTTTTAATCACACAATAGAAGCAAAATTCATGATATTATGCAAAAATGTAGGGCTCTGAATTCAATAGAGCACCCACAAAAAATGACATGAAGATTGCCTTCCAGCAAGGCTATGGATCCATGGCTGAATGCCTAAGAGTCTTGAGTGGGCAAACACAAGCTTCCAATGCATCTATCACGCAGGTAAATAACCTAAATGAAGATTATTTAAAATTGAATACTTGAGAAATAATCTATTTGATATTAATTTCCACCATAAAGTGACTATATTTGTTTTAAATAAGCAAGCAATGATAACAATGTACATGACATTGGAATGCAGCCTGCTGAGGGTGGAGCACAACCTGCACATGATGAAGGTCATGGTGTGCATCCCGATACTGGAGGTATTCATGTGCTATGCAGTTTTTTTTATGTAATTATTAATACAATTAAACAGCTTTAATTACAATTGGTGTAGTAATTAATGTAACCTTTTCTGATTTTACTTTAGAGCATGTAGAGCATGATGAACAAGTTGAGCATGATCAGGCTAGACAACATCAGGAACGTGATGTGCTCCCATTAGGTAAAGATGACCACTGCTATTCTTTTAAACGAATTTAATTGAAATTGGTGTATTGATTAATGTAACCTTTTGTGTTTCAACTCCAAAGGATTTAGATGGTGTTCAGCATGTTGAGGATGAGGCTAGATGACATGATCGGGAAGATGATGTGGCCCCGTCAGGTAAAGAGCACATGTGTAATGTTCTTTTAATTAATGAAATACTTGTAACAATAATTGAAAAACTTATCAATTTAACCCATTTCTTTGTTATTGCAACAGACCCCCCTTTGCATAGGCATCCATGTCGTGAGTATGGGACTAGGCATATATTAAGATCACGAGCAGAGGGCACAACAACTGAAGAGGGGGAAAATGATGAAGAAAATGATGCTCCACTTAGTCTTTACTTAGCTTCAAAAGAAAATGATTGTAATCATATTATGTGTTAATGAATGAATTTTATGTGTTAATGAATGTTAATGAATGTTAATGAATGCTACGTGTTAATGAATGTTATGTGATAATGAATGAATGTTATATTTTATTAATGGATGAAAGAATAAATGAATTTTATATGTTGACGGGGAATTTAGAGTGATGTTAGGGGAGGAGGGGCCAAATGAGCTTCCACCTTCACGTGGTTGGCCCTGTTAAGTAGAGAATATTAAACTATTCTTGAAACAAAGAGAAGCTCAATAAGGTAACACACTTTTCAATATTTCATTATGCTCCACTGTTGATCTTATTGAATAGTATTTATTTAATCTTAATTGTGAGGGCCAACAGAGCTAACACGAACAACAACACAACAAGTTACTTAGTGGAGACCATCATAGGTAAGGTCCTTGATTAAGATTTCTTATTTTTGTTTCAATTTTTTGTTTATGTATCAGCTTGTTGATTATCAAGCTTAATTCAAAATGTAATCAGTTTGAAACTTTGATACAAATTGCATCAAATAGAAAATGTATTGGCCAACATTCATCAATTATGTATCCTTCATCCTAATGTTGAGTATAATCTTCATATACCATTCATCCTTCCATCAAGTATCGACACCCTTATCTCTTCTTCTTGTACATCATCTTGTGTGAGATCATATTCTGCCCTAGGTTACCTTTCTTTGGTTATCTCTTCCTTAACATTAACTTTTGAAACATTAATCTTTTCAAGAACTCATTCCTTATTATTTGTTACATCAATGGTCTAGGATTTTTTTCTTAGTGGTATCCTTTTCTAGTATCCTTTGGAGTGATTGATCTTCTTGTCTTCTTTTGAAGATTCAATAATCATCTGTTTGGAACCTTTTCTTAATCCCTTATGGGCCATTGGAATGTCTTCAGGTGCTTCCTTAGTTTTTCTTTGGCCTTAGCTTCTTTGGCCTTAGAGAACCTTGTCCTTTGATGGATTAAAGAAGGAGTTGTATTAGTAATAGTAACAAGTTTCTCCTTTCTAAGCTTCTCCTTGCTAAAAGAGAAAAGGATTCATGCCCTCATCATTGTCTTTATTAATGCATCAACTCTTGGACTATTCCTGTTGGGTTTGACTGAGACCATGGAGGCTTTGAGGCCTTTTCTTACTATCCTATGTCTGAGCTAATGCATCTTGGACTATGCATATATTGTTTCATACCAATATGATCTCCTTGTTCACTATCTTTGAACTTTCTTCATAGCTATGTAGAGATTATTTGTGACCTTTGTGTTGGTTGAATTCCTTTTGACTCCTCAACCTACTCACTAGGCTTCAATAGCCCAAACTCACTCAAGTCTTCTCAAGCCCTTGTCCAACCACTCACATACATTCTTCCACTCATAACCGGCCTTCTTGAACTCTCAACCATGCTCCTCAACTCTAAGAAAACCATCAACATCATCTTGTCTACTCAACTAGGATTGTCCAACTAGGATCTCATACCTTCTCTTGTAGTAACTCATAACATGTGACAACTCTTCCTTAAACCATGGGAATCAAGAGAGTAACTATAAAAACTCTCCTTTAAGGTGCTCATTGACCCATACAACCTACACTTTGATAGGTTTGAGGCATCCTCTCAACTACTCCCATCAATGGAGTATCCAATGGCTGCAACTTAGGTGTTCATCCAGGCATCCACCTCTCCTACTGCCACAAACTCATAACTTCCTTGCCTCAACTAGGATCCACTTTCTCCTCTCACCCTATTCTCTTGGAAAACACAACCAGGTTCTCTCCTAACCTATTCCAACACCTTCTTTGTAGTTAGGTGGATCCACAACTGCAACAAAATACAACACAAACCACAAAATAACTTTTTCAACCCAAACCTTTTGTTGGGCTCAATAAGTTAACGCACTTTTCAATATTTCATTATGTTGTACTATTAATCTTATTGAATAATGTGTATTGAATCTTAATTGCGGGATCCAACAAAACCAATACGAACAACATCACTATGAGGCCCTACCCTGAGCCCGTCATAGCACTTCATTAATATTTTTATGATACACTATTTTGATGCATTATGGATTTAGATACTATTTGACAAGTGATTTGATATCATTGGATATGATGTATTCCATATTATGTTGATTTGGGTACTTCTGTTGATGATGATATGATACATTTATCCATGTCTTATGGAAAATTGATTTTTATGATTCTTATGATGATGTAATTGAGTAATTGATTACATATGGATTTGCTAGGAAAAATGTTAATTGGATACTATCTCTATTGTTCTTTGATTTGGATCAATTTATGAGATGTTGTGAAATTGATGTTATGAGTCTGATGTGTATTTTCTTGCATATACTTATAAATGCATGTGGTTTTGGACTACTGATGTGTGAAATGAGATGTGCAAGAGATTAATCCATGTGACTATGGAAATACATAGAGAACTAAGGCCAAACCTATGTGTGATAGTAAAGCCAAGGTTTGTCTATTTGGAGAGACAATACCTCATATGTGATGTGTTTAATTTCATATTAGTGAATCCTTGAGTGTATGTTCAATTTGTATTTGTTAATTTTAATTAATTCCTAAAAAGGACATGCCAAGTGTATTTTGTGATGTGTATTTTATGGTGTCACTTGACACTTGTGATGTGTTGTGAGTTGGCATATGACATGTCCTTAGGAGGAAAATTGCGAAACTCGGTGCATTTTTAAATAACTTGTTGTGGTCCCAAAATATAACTTGGTTAGAGAGCCTTTAGTTTGGTCAAATCAAGTTTGACCTGTAGACAAACTTTAGGTGGGTTTTTGGGGGGTCAAACTAACTCCTAGGGTTGAGGATAGGTCACTTTTTAAGGTCCACATGATATACCTATGGATAAGGGACTTTTTTAGCCATGTGACCACTCACATGTGATTGTCAAGTCACTTCAAAAGTGGGTTTTCCAAGATGGACGAAAATTCAGCTTTTTGAAGATTGACCCTTGGTAAGACAACCTTCCATTTCAGTGATTGTTGCTCTTCCCCACTTTCACTTGCCTTTTTAGTTTCCATTTTTAAAAACCATGTAAGAGGTTGGGAAAACCAACCTATGTGATCTCACATCCTTTCCAAGGAAGTTGGAAAGTGGGAGGAGAGCCTACTTAGGGAAGAAATTCAAACTTGGAATTTTGATCACCCACTCTCCAATCTTGGAGACTAAGTTTTTGAGTAGGAATTTAGATTGAAGATAGAAATTTTGGCTAAATAAGGAGACATGTAGGGGGAATTGGGCACTCATCTACAACACACATTCCATTGGCGGGAGTAAAGGTTGGTAAAATTCTTCCATAGTTTAGTTGCATTCATGTGCTTGTGTGTTATTTTGATTTTTGTGTATGAATTGAGTGTGTGTTTCCATATCTATGAACTATGTTTTGAGTCGTTGTTAGCTAATTTTCATTTGGGATTTCATGTTTACATATTCATGGGAGTAAAGACTAAACTCACCCTTGGGAGAGAAAAGTAGTTTTGAGGTGAAGGGTTTTAGGGTAGTCTTTGGGTGTAGAGTCTCTCTTCTAGCAAGAGAGGGATAAACAAGGATCTGGGATCCTTGTTGTTGTTTTTTTGTATAAAAATTGGGGGTCATAAGGGGAGTTTTGGCTTGAAGCCTTTGGGGGTCATAAGGTATGTTTTGGTCATGTGAGGGACCAAGTAGGAGTTATTTTAGCCTTGTGAAGGCATTTGAATGTAATGGTTTATTTGCAGATCTCTCCTTAGATTTTGGTCCACCTTCACCCCTTATTTTGAGTCACTTGATGACTATGTGCTATCCTTGGGTTAGGAGTTAAGTGTGAATATGGTTTCATTGTTAAAACTGAAAGTGTGGTTGTGTTTGAGTATGTTTGTATCCCATTTGGTTCTTGGTTCTCCTAACTCAGGGGTGGCCTCTTGTAGGCCTAGGTTGGGAGGTGAGCCTCCATAGTCACAACCAAAGCTTCATTTACTTGCAGGTTTGCAACTTGGTTAAAGGATGGAGGATAGAAATACTTCTAAGTGGATGTCTAAGTGTGTTTGCAAGTGCACCTCATGATTCATTTTAATATTTAATTTCTCCTATACATTTGGTTGTAATTCTGAAAAAAATTCTAAGAAGGAAAGAGACTATAAATTTCTTGTATTCAATATATTCAGGATATATTATTTTTCCTATTTTGTTTATTTTTTATCATAAAAAAAAGGGGGTAAAGATGTAGTCCTATTTTCAGTTGTAATATCTATTGAGAAAAAGTAATAGCAATGCATTTAAATAGATTTGGTTTCATTTATATATTTTTGTTATGAGTTTTAAATTTGTTTATTGGTTGGTCAAAAGTTCAGATTTAAACCATTCATTTGAGCACATGTAGTTAGTAATGTTTAAATCTGAAAACAATCTCATTTGAAGCATTCCTAGATTTAGCTTACATTTAATAAAGCTGAAAATAAAATCAGATTAGAGAAAGATTTATAAATCAGAAACAATGAAAAGTTATTCGATCAAGTTCATCTAATATGAATACATGTATGCTTCTGATTTTATATATATAAATATATTTAAATGTGTGTGTGTGTACACATTCATAGTCATCACATTTTACTTGTTGTTTTCTGTTTTAAAAAAATGAAAATTACACAGCAAATAATACACAGCAAATAATCTTCATTTTATAAAGTATATATTTGTGCAATTATATATATATATATATGTAAGTGTGTGTGTGTGTGTGTGTAAAGATAAACCATCATTTAAATCATGTTGATATTTGAAATCATATTGAACTTCATATGTGTGTGTGTGTGTGTGTATTTTTATATATATGTATATGCATATATATACATACATATATATATAAATATACATACATATACATATATATTTATTTATATATGTGTGTATATATACATTTATAGAAATACACACTCACTATATATATATATATATATATATATATATATATATATATATATATATATATATATATATATATATATATATATATATATATATATATATATATATATATATATATATATATATATGCTAATAAAATCAATGTTGCTAAACTAATTATATATGTGTATATATATATATATATCTATATATATATATATCTATATATATATATATATGTGGCTAATAAAATCAATGATGCTAAAATAAACTATTCTGGAAAAGAAAAGGAACACTGTGTGTAATGCACCACCAGGAAACCCCGAAGGGATAAAGCTAAAACACAAGAATAGAGTGCAATTTTTTAAAAAAAATTAAACACAACATAATGATACAAAGAGTTATCATAAGCTCAAATAACACAGTGGAAGACTTAAATAACACCTAAAGAGTTTCCCAACGTGATTACTTAATTAAACACTTAACTCAACTCACTCTAATTAATCCAATTAAGTTGATTAACTTAATGACATGATAATACTTAAACAAAGGATAAATTAATTCTGTAAAATTAAAATTATAGATAACATGATAAGTTCATCCATTAAGGTTAAAAATAAAGATAACGTGATTAAGTTCATCCATTACAATTTAACCATACATTATGTTCAATCTTACATTCAAAACATATGACATGCATCTATAATTTTCCTTACATACTTAAATTGCATTATAAAATAATGAATACATTCCCTTATTCAAATCTACAGTCCTCATGATTCAAATTACTGCATTTAATAAGATGACTGCATACATGCATTTAAGATTAACATCATCTAATCCACATAATACATTTTAACCATAATGTCATCCATACATGCTAAATAAAGATGAAACAGAGGGACACAAATACCACATAACACCAAAATGATATCGGAGTTCACCCCTAGTGGGCTACATCTCCTAGTCTGCTCAACTACAAGACCCCTCTGATAAATAATAGTGTGAAGAATACATAAGGTTCACATCATTTGCATCATGTCATCAAGGCGTACATAAACCAATAATACATACGACCACATCGGTCCAATAGATACATGAATGATCCCTGAATAGGAAAAGGGATCCAATTGAACATGATAAGAAGCAATTACAAAAGATCAACTAGAGCAGTCGTGAAACTAGGTCTTTGCAACCCATGGTCTAATATGAATAACAGGTTCTCACAAGGGCATAAACAACAAGATACAACTCCACAACAGTGCTCCTATCAAAGACAACACAAACAGCGCACTAGCGAACATAAGGGACAAGTGTCATCACATAACTTGGTATGGTTACCATGGCAGGCCTCCATAAGTTCCGACCCCATCTACTGGGTTACCCTGGCAACCTATTCCGAACCTCTGGCCCATCCAATCCTCATGTGGACCCACACATCCTTTCGTGAAGACAAGGTTGTTGGTTTGTCATTTCAGGCCTTCTCACTGTATGTCGAGTTTGTACTAGCACTCATCCCATGTGTGAGGCATAGTTATCTTACTTAGTATTTTCATTATCTAAACTTTCTAATATGCTATTAGGTTATCACTTATTTAGACACACTTTTGATGGGTTACCCTGCAACCACTTTGGGCACGACCCCCACTCAAAAGCCACTTTCTCATATGACACTAGACCATAAACAATCAAACTCCTAAAACCCAGGTATACACCAGGACAAGCATACAAAGTTCAATATGGTAGGAATACCCAAATGGTCAAACAAGTCTACATATGAGATGCACTGACTGACAGTACTCTGACTAGAGACATGACCAGCTATGGTCAACCACATACCAACATATCAACACTCGCTTAAAGGACATGACCGGATACAACACCATTACAAGAAAATAGTCAAAATTCGAGATCAAGGACATAAGCAGGTACCCAAATCAACATATGACAATATCCAACAATCACAATCAAGGGCTTAACATTACTTAAGCAAATGTGAATACAGAAAATTAAACATGCAAATGCATAAATCGGAAAAGACAATCTTCTTCCATATTGTTTAAACACAACAATCGATTCAGTTTTCTAATAGATCTAAGTTTGATTGCGAATTGTCTACCTTGTCTAGGTACATGTCGCTCATGGTTCACTAACTCACTATAGTTCATTTTGCATCATAAAATAATATAACTACTTCATCATTAGTTTCCAAACCAAAATCACATTAAAATAATTATAATATATGCAGAACACACAATGATATAAAATCAATTATTCATTAATCAACTAAAAATTTGATATTCATTTTTCAAAATAAATCCATACTGGTTTGAAAACAATTTCTAATCACATCTCTTGCAACACAAATATATACTTTCCAAAAATGGAAATATACGTTTAAAAAGAAATTAAAATTGATAATTATTTACCAAATAAAATGATACTTCCTTGCATACATATATAAAAATACAAATTAAATATTAATTAATATA